>NC_073243.2:25278863-25596590 GCF_029281585.2 Gorilla gorilla gorilla | reverse complement strand
GATTGGGGCTCTTTAAGAAAAAAGTATATAAACTTATAAAAATTAGGCATGAAAGTTGATATTTATAATGAGACAAAAAAGTCACAGGTTACCTTGAAGACTCAAGTTCTTTTCTCCTGAGGCCTCTTTGGGCCATTTGCCAGAAATGCCTTCTAGAATATTCTGCTTGTGATGGCTCCTCTTCCCTTGAACCTTCTGCAGCTCCCAGACTCTCTGTGGCCCATGCAAATGCGGGCCCTGAAGCTTATTTCACAAGCTTCATAGTGAACCCACCTCTGTGCATGGCCTCAAAGCAAAGAATTCCTCGTGGAGCATGTGTGCTCCTCGATTTAACACGTGCCCTCCTTGCAGGGTGCTCTGAGCTGTACTAGGAGCTGTTTGGCTAGACTGGAAGAAGCAGTGGTGACCCTAGAAGCGAGGCTGTGGGCCTCTCACCGAGGGTTTCCCGGAAGGTCAGGGCATCTGTCCAGAAAAGGAAGGGAGATATGGATCAGAGAACTAGAGTGGTCTCTCCAGCGCCCCCTGCTGCCAGTGTTTAGGGTCTGCGTCCACGCAGCCCTGTGCCTCCTTGATTGCTTCTTCACTCCGCGACTGCAGCCTCTGGCTCCGGCTGATGACTCCTTTTCTCTTTCTTTCCTGCTTTCCCATGTGTTTGCCCTTTTTCCCTTGGTTTTCTTTCTTCCTCTAAGAACTTGGTTCTGTAAATGTTCCCCTCCCACACCTCTCTCTCGGCGAGCCAGGCCAGCCTGCAGGGGTAGCTGGGTAGGAAGGGCCTCCAGCATCCCCCATACACTATGCCTATAAACAGCCCCCACTCCAGCCTCCCTATCTCCAGAATTGCCGTGTGCTGCTCTCTGTTCTCAATTTTAACATCCAGGGGAAGCAGCACTTCATGTCTCTTAACGCTTTTTCAGTTGTCCCCTTTGACGGTTCTCCTTGCAAGCTGCCATCGCGTTTCAACTCTCCCTGCTTTGATTCCCTCATGTTTGCGTGTCATCTTCTCAAAGAGATCCTAAGCTCCTCCAGGACGCCCGTGGAATTAGTGTCCCTGCTTCCTCCACTGCCATCTCATACTCACCATTCTAAAGAAAAACATATGCTCTATACATTTTATTTTCTATTTTATGGAGCAGCAGGAGGAGAGAAAGGTCAACACACACAAGGGTTTTGAACAAACTTCACAAAAATACAGGCCAACTGGAAGCCAGAGAGGTGAATCCCTTCATACTGCCTGCACCATGGGGAACCTTCTGTGTTATTGAATGAAATGCTTAACACTGTCATCTGAATATATTGTTGCAAATATTCACAGGCTTGTATTGCTTGCAATTATTCACGAATCACTTATATTACAAGAGGATCCGAAAGATCCACTTAAAAGTGACATCTTCTCAAAGGGTTGTTTACAAATCATTAAATACTTATCTACCTGATGTTCCAAGTGATTGGTGATTGAGCTGCATTCACAAATCTGAAATAATTATGATTTTTTTTTTGAGACGGAGTTTCACTCTTGCCGCCAAGGCTAGAGTGCAATGGCATGATCTCGGCTCACTGCAACCTCCGCCTCCCGAGTTCAAGCGATTCTCCTGCCTCGGCCTCCCGAGTAGCTGGGATTACAGGCATGCGCCACCACGTCTGGCTAATTTCTGTATTTTTAGTAGAGATAAGGTTTCACCATGTTGGTCAGGCTGGTCTCAAACTCCTGACCTCAGGTGATCCACCCTCCTCGGCCTCCCGAAGTGCTGGGATTATAGGCATGAGCCACTGCGCCTGGCCGATTATGATTTTTTTGAAACTGAACTTTTTTTTGTTCTGTACTTTTATTTTTATTTTACCTGACAAGAAACTAAATGATTACACTGTTCAGTTCAATGCTGGGCACTAGGAATCCATTTCTTCCCATTCATGTTGACTTTCTGTTTGTTAAAGAGTAACATAGAAAGAACGTGCCGGACGGTAGAAGATCAATTTAGTGAAATCAAAGCCAAGGACGAGCAACAGACACAGTTGATCCATGATCTGAACATGCAGAAAGCAAGACTGCAGACCCAAAATGGTGAGAATGGGCAGGGCTCTGGGGTCCAGCCGGACCATGGGAGAGGGTGGTCAGTAACACTGACGTGGGGGCCACATCTGTTTGGTAGGGGAGCTGAGCCACCGAGTGGAAGAGAAGGAGTCTCTGATTTCACAGCTGACCAAAAGCAAGCAGGCCCTCACCCAGCAGCTGGAGGAGCTTAAGAGGCAAATGGAAGAAGAAACCAAGGTAAAGATATAGAGTCAGACTGAACCTGAGAAGCCAGGCTATATGACCACTTCACCCGTGAAGCTGGTCGGAGCAGTGCTACATCAAGAAATCTGCTGCGGCTGGGCACGGTGACTCACACCTGTAATCCCAGCACTTTGGGAGGCCAAGGCAGGTGGATCACGATATCAGGAGTTCAAGACCAGCCTGGCCAAGATGGCGAAACCCCGTCTCTACTAAAAATACAAAAAAAATTAGCTGGGTGTACTGGCAGGTGCCCGTAATCCCAGCTACTCGGGAGGCTGAGGCAGACAATTCCTTGAACCCAGGGGGCGGAGGTGGCAGTGAGCTGAGATCACACCACTGCACTCCAGCCTGGAAGACAGAGCGAGACTCCATTAAAGAAAGAAAGAAAGAAACCTGTTGCTTCTCCTGTCTGCCTTGCAGCATGGTGGGAACCTGTCCTTTAAGGTTAGAGGGCCTTGGCACTGGATCTCCTTCTTCAGGAATAGAAAACCATACCTATGGTGGCCCATCCCCTGGCCTCCTCTGTCCCCCGCAGGGTGGTCTGAGAAACTCCCCTCTCCAGCCAGGGCACCTCCTCCCCATCACTGCACACACTTGATCATTCTGCCCAGCAATTCATCCTGGCCACCTGAAATCCCCCTCCTCTTTCTTCTTCATTATTCCTGATGTGTCACCTCCTATACCACCCGATTTTAAGCTCCCCTCCTCCAAGAAGGCTCCATGGTTTTGGGAGCACCCTTGAGACAGTTGCATAAACATGAACATCATCACCTTCTTGATTTCAATGTCTAGATATTGTGTTTATAATACATGTCTCCCCACAGATCTATAAACTCATGGAGGGCAAGAATAGTTTGTCCTCACTGTACCTACTGTGCCTAGCAGAACAGTGCACACAGTAGGTACTTGGTGCTGCCAATTCATATTCAAGTATCAGAATAGGTGACTAAGAGTCCAAAAAACTGCATGAATGGAATTCCGAGGTTGCTGTACACTGGCTAAGACTTATAGGGCAATCTTTTGGAATTTTCCCAAGCTCCACCTTTTTCTTCTGAAAAAGGACAAGCGCCATATTTGTCTCCCATCTTTCTGTTGTATGGTAAAGATCTTTGGTAGATGGGGGGAAAGGGGAAGTGGTGAGAACCCAAGCCTGAACAAGTACTGAGAAGGGCCACTGCAGGAGCGGGCTGTCCTTTGGCAAGAATACAGCAACAGCTGAGTTTTCCTTCTTAGGCAAAGTTTGTCGTTTATTGCCTTTTTTTTTTTTTTTTTTTTTTTGAGATGGATTTTCACTCTTGTTGGTCAGGCTGGAGTGCAATGGCGCGATCTTGGCTCACCACAACCTCTGCCTCCTGGGTTCAAGTGATTCTCCTGCCTCAGCCTCCCAAGTAGCTGGGATTACATGCATGTGCCACCATGCCCGGTTTTGTATTTTTAGTAGTGACAGGGTTTCTCCATGTTGATCAGGCTGGTCTCAAACTCCTGACCT
The DNA here is from genome assembly GCF_029281585.2 of Gorilla gorilla gorilla. Lineage (NCBI taxonomy): Eukaryota > Metazoa > Chordata > Mammalia > Primates > Hominidae > Gorilla > Gorilla gorilla. The sequence goes on along the minus strand of NC_073243.2, from coordinate 25,592,829 downwards.
CAGGTGATCCGCCCATCTCAGCCTCCCAAACTGCTAGGATTACAGGCATGAGCCACCACACTTGGTCTATTGCATTTTTAAAAAGATGAAAATGCACAAATTACTGAAGTGGGCTGACAGAACTCGCTCTTTGATGGTGGCACCAGAGGGCGTCTTGTGGCCATTATAGTCGGAGCTAAACTGTTGCCCTTACATCCCTCCAATGGGAGGGAGTGAGGGACGGAGGCCTCTAGGCATGTCTTCTCTGCCTAGGAGGAAGTCCAGCTGTGGAAACAGCAAAGCTCACATCAGCAATCCCCAGTGTGGGGACATAGCCCAGTGGTGACATCAAAAGATGCTTTCAGGCTTCTCCTGGTCACAGCATTCCATACCATTGCATCAAGTAGTGAGAAAATTATTCCCTTTTTAATTGTTCCAATCCTTCTGATTATATCAAGGAAAAGGCCTCAGTGTGAACCATACTTCCTTAGCGTTTGCTTATTTACCCTATTAAGAAATAGAGGGTAGACCCCAGGCATGGAGTCCCAGCAGGCAACAGTACCTAGCTAGACATGATAACATTGCTTTATTTCCACTGCACTTATGGTTATCTTCTGTTTATGGCAAATGTCAATGGTTTTCCACTTACTTTCCTGTGACAGTTTACTCTTTTGTTAAATATATTTAAATATAATTAAGGAGTCCACTTGAAAAAAAATTAAACCAGGTGATATGCTGATAGGGCAAAATTGGTGAAGACAGCATAGGGGTAATTCAAGTTGGGGGAAAGTGATTTAAATGAAAATACCTGAACTTGGAAAAGGGTCAAATGTTTTTGCAATTTGTCACCGCTGTCATTCCCAGGCCAAGAACGCCATGGCGCATGCCCTGCAGTCCTCCCGCCACGACTGTGACCTGCTGCGGGAACAGTATGAGGAAGAACAGGAAGCCAAGGCCGAGCTGCAGAGGGCACTCTCCAAGGCCAACAGTGAGGTTGCCCAGTGGAGGACCAAATACGAGACGGACGCCATTCAGCGCACAGAGGAGCTGGAGGAGGCCAAGTAGGGGCTCCAGGGTGGCAATAGCAGAGGGGGCCCGAGGATACAAGCCAAGGGACCAGGAGTCTTCATATCTTGAGAGATTCTTTCCTGCCCATGCCTTTGTGGTTTCTGAAACATTCGGATTGTACCCCCCACCCTCTGGGGGTCTCCCTGTCCTTCTTCTCGGGAACTGTCCATTCCACCTAGCTCCCTGGAGGTGCTCCTTAGGGACCTGCTTTGCCACCAAGCATTTTGAGAGTCTCTCTGTGACACTTGGATCCTCCCCACTCACCAAATACTAGGTCTTGGTCTCATCAAACACCAGTCCCTTCCACGCTATTCATTTCTCTTCCCATCTGACAGTTACCTTCTGAAATATTCCACCTTTGCGAAGGGGAAAAAAAAAAATCTGGTTTTCGTAGGAAAAAACTGGCCCAGAGGCTCCAGGAAGCAGAGGAGAACACGGAGACGGCGAACTCCAAGTGCGCGTCGCTGGAGAAAACCAAGCAGAGGCTGCAGGGAGAGGTGGATGATCTGATGCGGGATCTGGAGCGCTCCCACACTGCCTGTGCCACACTGGACAAGAAGCAGAGGAACTTCGACAAGGTCCTTCCCCAGCCGCTTTCTTTGTGAAGATGGCATGAGGATAATTCAAGTTGGGGAAATGCTATTTACATGAAAATACCTGAATTTGGAAAAGGGACAAATGTTTTGCAGTGGCAGTGGTGAAAACAACAGTTTCACACTTAGATGTGTGAGATACCTGCACATCCTAGAGCGCCCCCAGCTGGAGCATCATTTGCCAGTTTCAGGGACCTGAGGTGTCTTCTTGACTACTGTGACAGTCCCTCCAAAGGCAATTTTATTTTTAGTGAAAGCTAATTCCGTTCCATTGAGATTATAATGTCTGTGAGAATGCAGCAGAGGGTCTGCAGGGATATCACAGTTTGGGGTCCCTGATCTAGAACAGTGCTCCTCCTCCTTCTTCAGTCCCTAAGGATGGAAGGGCAAAACGTTGGTGTTACTGACAGCCCTTGTTTGCATGAACTCTTCTGAGTCACCCCTGCTTTCTGCTTCTCCCATGTCCCTTTGTCATCTCCCAGGTCCTTGCAGAGTGGAAGCAAAAGCTGGACGAAAGCCAGGCTGAGTTGGAAGCTGCTCAGAAGGAGTCCAGGTCACTCAGCACTGAACTCTTCAAGATGAGGAATGCCTATGAGGAGGTGGTGGACCAGTTAGAGACACTGAGGCGAGAGAACAAAAATCTGCAAGGTGAGCTGTCTCCACCACCGGTGTGTGCTATGTCCCCCTCTCCTCCTGCCAACCCCTTCCCCATTTGGCCACAGCCATCTCCAGACACCTCCTTCCCACTTCCCCACACGATCCTCACCCATCATGCCTCACATTGACTCAATTTGCCCCAAGGCCCAAACCTTTTTAATGTAAGGCACGGCAGCAGCTAAGTCTCATTTTTGAGAACTGAAGGAACAGTGGGTTGCTGAGCCCACTGCTCCGTTAGAGAAGACCCTTCAGTGCTTCTGTCTCTAAGTGGCTTTGTATTCTTGCACATGCCACTGAATCCCTTAGGACCTCAGATTTCTGCTCTACAAAATCAGAAGACCACACCCAACACTTTCCAAAGCCCCTTCTGGTTCTGCAGACTATGATTCTATGCGTTTTCCCCACAGTTGTTTTCTCTGGTCTTCTCTATGACCGTTTTGTATATGGTACTTTTGAAGTTTTAAGTTTCTATTCTTTACTTGTGGTTCCTGTCTGCCTAGTGCAGGTGAGGCAACACATCCCTGTCTTGCCAACACCTCATCTGAACGGCTGCCCTGTATTCTCTCCTGTATAAATGTCATGAATGAATCGCCCATCCCTGAATTGCCTGGCAAATGCCTATACTATAAACCGGAGCCTGTTGAAACAGCCTAAATCAAGCCTGTCCTTTGCAGAAGAGATTTCCGACTTAACTGAGCAGATTGCAGAAACTGGCAAGAATCTTCAGGAAGTGGAAAAGACCAAGAAGCTAGTGGAGCAGGAAAAGTCAGATCTGCAGGTCACCTTAGAAGAAGTGGAGGTAAGTGTCTAGGACATGACATTCAGAAATTCAGGAGGACGGGGAACTGAAATTCAGGCTGCCCTTCACCACCCCATGGGGCCCTTCCTGCCAGGAGACCCTGAGTCTCCACTGGGAGTAACATTCAGCCATCCCAGGGGCTGAAACATCCACGGGCTGCTACTTTATCTCCTAGGCGTTCTCTGGCACCGTTCCCCTTTGAAAATAAGTAAATGTGTTCATTATGTTCTTCAATGTCTTCCTCTCAGGAAGCAGAAAATCAATCACCTAACATCCTGAGACCAGTGCAGAATCTCTCAGTTATGTTTAACATAGAGGCACAGACAATCATTTTTGGCTATCAAGAATCCTGTATAATCCAAACACACCCAGCGTCTCCCAATGCAGTAATCGGTGGTGGCCAGGATGGCTGGTGGTTTCTAGGGAAATACGAACCGACACAGGATAACAGGAGAGCAGTTGCCCTGTCATTTTAGAGAATAGGTTGACTCCTGATTTATGGTCACTATTATAATAGATACCCTCAATAAAATTTTCACTAATTAAGAAAGATACTCTATCTCAAGTCATAAAATAATTTGTTCATGAGCGATGCAAAGTTTTAGTCCCAGTTTCATCACTATTAGGGATATTTGGGAGCAAGCCAAATACTCAGACCTCTCTGAATATTGTTCTCTTCATCTATAAAATGGGTATAAGAATACCTATTTGCAGCCGGGCATGGTGGCTCACAACTGTAATCCTAGTACTTTGGGAGGCCGAGGCAGGCAGATCACCTGGAAGGTCAGGAGTTCGAGACCAGCCTAGGCAACATGGTGAAACCCTGTCTTTACCAAAAATACGAAAATTAGCCAGGCACAGTGGTGGGCACCTGTAATCCCAACTACTCGGGAGGCTGAGGCAGGAGAATCGCTTGAACCCAGGGGGTGGAGGTTGCAGTGAGCCGAGACTGTGCCACTGCACTCCAGCCTGGGCAACAGAGGGAGACTCTGTCCAAAAAAAAAAAAACCCCACAAAACCTATTTGGGCTCTGGGCACCATGGCTCACACCTGTAATCCCAACACTTTAGGATGCCAAGGAGAGAGGATCACTGGAGCGCAGGAGTTCAGGACCAGCCTGGGCAACACAGACCCTGTCTCTACCAAAAAAAAAAATTAAATTTAATTTTTTTAAAAAAACGCATACCCATTTGATCGTATGGGGATGAAAATACCCATTCATGAAGATGGCTGTCCACGGCACTCTCAGTCACTCCTTTGCTTTCGTCAGGGTTCCTTGGAACACGAGGAGAGCAAGATCTTGCGCGTGCAGCTAGAGCTGAGCCAGGTGAAATCCGAGCTAGACCGCAAGGTCATTGAGAAAGATGAAGAAATCGAGCAGCTAAAAAGAAACAGCCAGCGGGCAGCAGAGGCCCTGCAGAGCGTGCTGGATGCTGAAATCCGCAGCCGGAACGACGCCCTGAGGCTAAAGAAGAAGATGGAGGGAGACCTCAATGAGATGGAGATTCAGCTGGGCCACTCCAACCGCCAGATGGCAGAGACCCAGAAGCACCTGCGCACGGTCCAGGGCCAGCTCAAGGTGAGCACGGTGGCCGCCTCTGCGTACCTGGACGGGCCCCAGCCTGCCAGGCGGCTCTGGCCTCACTCTGGGTCTCCCCTGCAGGATTCCCAGCTGCACCTGGATGACGCCCTGAGGAGCAATGAGGACCTCAAGGAGCAGCTGGCCATCGTGGAGCGCAGGAATGGCCTCCTGCTGGAGGAGCTGGAGGAAATGAAGGTGGCCCTGGAACAGACGGAGCGGACCCGCAGGCTGTCAGAGCAGGAGCTGCTGGACGCCAGCGACCGCGTGCAGCTCCTGCACTCCCAGGTGCGTCGGCCCTCACTCCTCCGCTGAAGGTCCACCCTGGGGCAGATAGCGCCTTCTGCACCCCGCAGCTGCTTCCGCTATCCCTCCGCTCAGGGCCCACGCCGTGGGAAGGAGCACCCGGTTTCTCCCAGACTAGTGGTCAAGACAAATTTTCTTTTAAGCTTGCTTCTGGAATAACTGACTCTTGATTGACAGATTTCTGAGCTTTCTCTCATCCAAACATTAAACATCTTGCACGTTGTGGGGAAATCAGAGCAACGAAGGATTAATTATTACGTAAGGCACCTGGAAGTACTATTTAAGTGGAAACCTTAGAATATTAAGATTTTATTTCAAAATAATTATTTTTGACCCGGCTCAGCGCCACACCTATACTCCCAGCACTTTGGGAGGCCAAGGTGGGAGGTTTGCTTTAGCCCAGGAGTTGAAGCTGCAATGAACTATGATCATGCCACACTGCACTCCAGCCTGGGCAACAGAGGGAGAACCTGCCAAAAAAATAAACAAACAAACAACAACAACAAAAACACAAAATAATTATTTTTATAAAAGTTTTTAAAACTCCTTTGTTTAAAAAAATAGAAAAAACAAGTAAATACATGGAAGAAAAAAGTCAAGCATATTATTAACATTCTGGGGGTCTCTCATTCTTAGGCCCATTGTGAATTATATAAATATTATATTTTTGCCTCTAATCCCAGGAATTTGGGATTGTTTGATCTCAGGAGTCTGAGACAAGCGTGGGCAATATGGCAAAACCTTGTCTCTACAAAAAAAAAAAAAAGTTTTAATTAAAAATAAATACATGTATATATAGTAAAAGTATGAGCAATCTTTTGCAATCTCTTTTTTGAATTTAACAATCATGAACATATTTTGACATCTTTTTTTTTTTTTTTTTTTGAGACAGAGCAGTGTCTCATTCTGTCACCAGGCTGGAGTGCAGTGGTGCGATCTCAGTTCACTGCAATCTCTGCCTCCTGGGTTCAAGCGATTCTCCTGCCTCAGCCTCCTGAGTAGCTGGGATTACAGGTGCTCATCACCACACCCAGCTAATTTTTGTATTTTTGTAGAGACGGGGTTTCACCATGTTGGCCAGGATTGTCTCGATCTCCTGACTTCAGGTGATCCGCCCGCCTCAGCCTCCCAAAGCGCTGGGATTACAGGCATGAGCCACTGTGCCCAGCTTCGACATCTTTAAATAGTCTTCTATATGATTTTTAATGACAGAAAAGTAGGCTATCCTACTTGTATATTATGGCCCTTTCATTTAATCAATCTTCTGTGGTTATTTTAGATTGTTCTCAATAAAAATTTTACTTTTAGAAAGACTATTTTGATGAACTTCCTCATAACTAAATTTTCATATACTTCTATGATTACTATAATCAATATTTCTAGAAGTAAATAAATTTCTAAAAATGAAATTTCAAGGTCCAAACAGCAAAGGTATTTGTAATATAAATTGTTCTTTAACAAGGTTGTCCCAATTTTTATTTCCACTGGGGAAATGTGTGAGAGTTCTCTTCTATAAATTCTCAAATATTCTAGTTCTTATTTTAAAAATCTTCACCAATTTTATTGCTGAAACATACCTCACTGAGTTTTTAGTATTTTTTTTATTGCTAATGAGGTGGAACATTTTATCACATTTGTTGGCCATTTGAATTTCTTCTAGTATTTTACCCATTTGTAGTTTTTGCCCTTTTTTTAATTGATTTGCCTTATTTATATGTTAAGAAAGGGAATATTTTCTTCTGTAATGTACATTGCAAATGTTTTCCAGTTTGTCGTCACCCCTTACAATTCTATTTATGGCATATTTTGATTATTTAAATTATTTTTCATTTTATATAGTATGTCTATCATCATTTCCTTGTTCCAAGACTTTTTACTGAATAATCTATCCATCCTCAAATATTTGAAATTCTACTTTTATCATTTACTGAATTCTTTGATGTACAATTCTTGGGTCTGTTTCAGGACTTTCTGTTCAGTTAAGAATAAAGAAAGAATGTAGAGTACTGTACCCAGCAGGTCACCCACGTGAAAAATAAGAAATGGAACAGGATCACAATTTACTTCCTTCCCCAGCCAACCCTCTCCCAATTTTTTTAAGCGCCCCAATAGAACCCACACCCCTGATATCTAATTCTTCTTGTAGAACACAAGCCTGATAAATACCAAGAAAAAACTGGAGGCTGACATAGCTCAGTGCCAGGCAGAGGTGGAGAACTCGATCCAGGAGTCCAGGAACGCAGAGGAGAAGGCCAAGAAGGCCATCACGGATGTGAGCTCTGTTCTTCCTTTTCAGAGATGGGGTTTGGAACTGAGAAAGGGGGGCCTCTGAGCCAGGGCGTGGCAAGTATGTTTCATCTCTTATGACAACAATCGGTTAGTGGTGGCTTCCCAGACAGATGTAATGAGGGTACAGTCTCAGCAGTGGCAAAGTGGGAGGGGAGGCTGTGGGCAATCAGCAATGACTGGCCCCAGTCAGACAGGGGAGGCTCAGCACCATGATCCCAGCCTTCGCCTCTTCTGCAAGCTCTGGGTAGGGATGGGCGGACAGGGCCTCTGATGTGTCCTGTGAACTTAACCAGGCTGCCATGATGGCTGAGGAGCTAAAGAAGGAACAGGACACCAGCGCCCACCTGGAGCGGATGAAGAAGAACCTGGAGCAGACGGTGAAGGACCTGCAGCATCGTCTAGATGAGGCTGAACAACTGGCGCTGAAGGGCGGGAAGAAGCAGATCCAGAAACTGGAGAACCGGGTAGAGTTTTTGAGAGGACTGTTACTCTGAAAGTGACAGCCTCGGACAGAACCACAGTCCAGAAACTGAGATGGTGGGAAAAGGCCACTGAATGAATAGATTGCAAATTCAGTTTCAGGACTGCTTGAAAAATGCCCTGTGAGCCTCATTTCTCACCTCTTTCTGTTTCACCTGTTCCTATGCCCCAAAACACACACACACACACACACACACACACGCACACACACATCTATTTTGGTATGCTCACACCTCAGTAAATGTAATATAATGATGTATGTTAATGTTCACATTCCGTTTGCTATGTAGATTCAGATGCACGCACATACATGGAAAAAGCTATTAACATATACTCTACAGTCATAAAATTACTCATTTTGATGCATTTACATTTTGGACCAAGCTTCACTTTGATCAACACGGCCCATCCTACATAAAATCTGCAGTTTCCGTTTTCTCCCAGTCTCAGGTTTCCTTCCCTCCCCAGCTTTTCTCATCTGTCAGTGCAGGCTGCAATTCTGGCACAGGTATGTCTCTTGCTCCAGCCCCAAAAGAGGGCGATCGGGGCTTCTTCCTTTAGCTTGATGCACCAGAAAAGTTCAACCCCCCGACACCTGGACATCCTGCTCTTTCTTTATCTGGCGGCGTATCCTGCAGTTATTGTTCAGTTTCTTTGCTGACTGTTCCCTTTGTTTCCTGTCTCCCTTGCTTTTCCTTTTAGACCCATGTGGTTTATTTCAATCATTTTAAAATGGGCTGCACTAGCGGTTGACATTTTGGAGGAGGGCTCTGCGGAGGAGGCTGTTCGAATGTCTCTTGTCCCAGGGAGACAGGAAATGAAAGAGAGGGAGGAAAGGAGGATGAGGAGGAGGAAAAGAGAAGGAGAGGACTTTTCCCAGCAGGAAAGCCTCCAAATACTGTCATTCTTTATGCAAACCACCCGAGGATATCCTCCCAGGCACATGGTCCCATTAAATGTGAAAGGGTTTTTTTTAGGGGGGTGCTAAAAACAACAAGGCCATAGACTTTTTGAATAACAAAAGTAAACACCAGGGAAGTTAGAACTTCCCCTAAAATTCTTCAATGTTTATTTTCAATTATCCCCAGTCCTATTCCACTACAATGAGTTTAGGCCTGTTCTTCTCATGGATCCCTCCTATGGGAAAAGGATTAGATCTCATGACACCTTCTGCCGTACTTTGATTCCTGGGTTGGCGGGGAGCCCTCGGCCACCCTCCCCCTCCCATGGTGAGGCACCTTGACTGTCCTCCCATCCCCTGCCCAGTTATGTGACTTCCATAAACCTTACAGAAGCCTAGAAAGAATTCCCAGGAAAACAAATGTTTTGTAGAACCTGATGGAAGACATTTCCTGGGTCCAGGAGGTGGAGGGTGGGGAGGTTTTGGGAACAGCACCCAGAGTAAGCCCGTCCGATTGGTAGTTTTCAAGGCTGATCTAGTGAGTCTCCAAGCCCAGAGTCGCCCCTGCTCTGCAGCCACTGGGATTCCCAGTGGAGTGGAGCATGCAGCTGGCTGCTGCCCCTCCCTGGCTTCAATCTCTGGATTGTGGAGTTGGGACCACAGTTGGTGACTTATGTCCTCAGTAGCTGCCCTTTCCCCTCAAGACTTCAAGAAAGGCAGAAGCAACTATGAAATTAACAACACCTGTGTAGTGCTTTGTCATTCTAACAATACTTTCACATACTTTCATTTGATCTCCACATTTGAGGTAGGCTGGGCAGGAAATATTATCTCCATCCTAAATATACAGAAACTCATGCTCAGTGGTGGCGACTGACTTGCTTTGGGTCTATCAAGTGGGCCTGGAGAGTGCTTTGACTACTCCTGGCCCAGGTTCTCTTCGTGATCCCTGCTGCCTTACTTGATCTGTAAGTTCAAGTTACTTGATCTGCTGTAAGTTCAATGAACAGTTGGGCAGGTTTCACCTGCAAGGACAAGTCAGGTTAGCTTTTGCTGCCCTTGCCAAATGACCTGGCTCCACAAAAGGGAGCATCTAAGCAAATCCTGACCCACCAGCTATGCTCTGTGCACCTGAGGCTGCCTCTGCCCAATAAGGGCATCTCATTCTCACTTGCTCAAAGCACCTGCATTGTCAATAAAATGTGGCTCCTGAGACCTAGGAGGAGACATCTTGGCAAAATCCCATTAGGGGATCTTTTTTTGTTCTAACTTTAAGTTCTGGGGTACATGTGCAGAACGTGCAGGTTTATTACATAGGTATAAACGTGCTATGTTGGTTTGCTGCACCCATCAACCCATCATTTACATTAGGTATTACTCCTAATGCTATCCCTCCCCTAGCCCCCTGCCCCTTGACAGGTCCCAGTGTATGATCTTCCCTTTACTGTGACCATGTGTTCTCATTGTTTAACTCCCACTTATGAGTGAGAATATCTGGTGTTTGGTTTTCTGTTCCTGTGTTAGTTTGCTGAGAATGATGGTTTCCAGCTTCATCCATGTCCCTGAAAAGGACATGAACTCATCCTTTTTTATGGCTGCATAGTATTCCATGGTGTATATGTGCCATATTTTCCTTATCCAGTCTACTATTTATGGGCATTTGGGTTGGTTCCAAGGCTTTGCTATTGTGAACGGTGCCTCAGTAAACATATATGTGCATGTGTCTTCATAGAATGATTTATAATGCTTTGGGAATATACCCAATATTGGGATTACTGGGTCAAATGGTATTTCTAATTCTACATCCTTGAGGAATTGCCACACTGTCTTCCACAATGGTTGAACTAATTTACACTCCCACCAACAGTGTAAAAGTGTTCCTATTTCTCCACATCGTCTCCAGCATCTGTTGTTTTCCTGACTTTTTAATGACCATTAGGGGATCTTGAGTTCACTGTAGAATGATTGGCCCATGAGTCCATGAGAGAAGCCTGGGAGAGGAGATTTGAATTCTGTGTTCCTTTCATCCTACTCAGGTGCGGGAGCTGGAAAATGAGCTTGATGTGGAACAGAAGAGGGGAGCTGAAGCCCTGAAGGGAGCCCACAAGTACGAACGCAAAGTCAAGGAGATGACTTACCAGGTAGAGGTCCCAAAAACCTCCTCAGTGAATGCTGTATGGACCAAGCCCCATCAGAAGTGGCCATAGGTTTGCGGGCCCCTGCCACGTGTACTCTGTTTGCAGGCTGAGGAGGACCGCAAGAATATCCTCAGGCTCCAGGACCTGGTGGACAAGCTGCAGGCCAAAGTGAAGTCTTACAAGAGGCAGGCTGAGGAGGCGGTGAGCACAGGAGGTCCCTGGCAGCGCCCACAGACAGACAGTCCCTGGGGCATCCTGGGTGTCCCCGCCATCCTGGTTGGTAAAGTCCCCTGAGCGTCAGGCCTGAGTTTGTATTTGCAGGCTATAAACACAGAGACAGCTGCCCTCTTCCTCTCCTGGTCCATGTTAAGCCTTCACGACCTTCACCATCTCTGTGCCCTCTTGCCTCACCCTACTTGGCCAGCCCCCTCCATCCCCTTCATCCTGCCCACCGTGACTCACTTGACACCCCCTAGAGCATGTCAGCCTACTCTGCTGGCGTTGGATCACCCTGACTCTCCCGAACCACCCCAGTCTACCCTCAAAGCCATTCCTGCTCCCATGACCTGACCTGAGATACCTCATCCTAATTCCCACCATCCTACCACAGCCCACCCTCCTAGGCATCTCCAGCCTTCCTCAGCCCTCCCTAACTCCCTCCACTCCATCCCATCCTTTTTCATCCACCCTTTGATCAAATAGGTGAAATCAATAGGAAAGAAATGGAATGGGCTAAAATCAGTGTTTCCCAAAGTGTCTTCTGAGGACACTGGTTCTGAGGGATGTTAATAGCAGGAAGGTGGGGCTGCCTTGGGGAGGAGCTTATCCTTTTATAGAAAAGAAATCGTTTGGGAAAATCTGAGTTAAACAAAGTTACCCTGGTTGCTTTACTTCAAGGATATCTCAGAGTTTGTAGATGTTGTAGAGTTTGATATGTCATCAACTCTACAAAGTGGAAGAGGGGTTCCAGAATATACCATTTCTCACTCTTCATTGACTTTGGAACCTTGTTATTGTATGCAGAGCATCCCTCAGGGCTACTGTTCTGAGGACCAAAATTTAGGGGAGTCTGCCCTGGACAAATGACTGAGCTTCTCCCATTGCTCTTTTTCCTCCCTTCCCTGGAGCCTGGTTGGTTCAATCCTGACCTCAGGGAAGCAGATTTGAACTGGTTCAATATTGAGAGCAATTCATGCACATGGGATGAGTACAGTCCCAGCAGGATCGGCAGGCTAGAGGGTGCCCAGGAGGACATTTTAGTCAGGAATCCTTGACATTCCCCCAAATAGACCAGTACAGTGGCCTGGCCTTAGACAGATGGTGCTGGGCAGAGGCACAGGACGAGGGAGACTTGGGCCATTGGTCTCTATACCTTCAGGTGCCTTGGGAGAGCTCTGGACTTAGGTCTCCCCCAAAGATCTCTATGGAGCAGATATCATATAGAAGAGATTCAAGGGAACATGTGGAGGTCCTAGAAGGGACAGTAGCACCTGCAAGGTGATCCGAGGCAGTACACATGGTCGTGAGCTGGGAGCCTTGTCCTCACACCCTGGAGAAAGCTTACCTGCCCTCTCTGCCATCAGGGAATCCAGGGCCCTGGTTGCTTAACTCCTCAGAGGCCTTCAGAGACAGGGCACCTCATAATCAGACTGAGAGACTCTACAGCCTCATACCCTCTCTGTCTCCTGTGCAGGAGGAGCAGGCCAACACGCAGCTGTCCAGATGCCGGAGAGTCCAGCATGAGCTAGAGGAGGCCGCGGAGAGGGCAGACATCGCTGAGTCCCAGGTCAACAAGCTGAGGGCCAAGAGCCGAGACGTGGGCAGCCAGGTAAGAGCAGGCACCTGAGATATAGGGGCCAGCTAAGAACAGATATTGAATATGGGGGCCAGGTAAGAGCGAATGCCTGAGTGTCGGAGGCCAGATGAGGGCAGGTACCTGAGATGTGGGGACCAGGTAAGAGCAGGTACCTGAGATGTAGGGGGCCAGGGAAGAGCAAGTACCTGAGTATGGCTTCTTCCCAAGAAATCCCAAGCCCCGGGGGAGTCCCATGGACCACCCAGGGAGAGCTTGGAAGATGACTGTTGATCCTCTCCTTTCTACTGCTGGTTGCACACTCCCACATGCTACTGTTTGAGCAAAGACTCCTGTGGTTCCAGGCTCTTGAAAGAATGAGCAGTGAGGCACGACACTGTCATCCCTGTCTCTCCCTGTTGCTACAGATGCTGCCCATGAAGCCCCTGTTTTACAGGGCGTTTGTCCTGTCGCCAGTAGCTAGATTGATTTGCTTTTACAGTGTTCAAAGGGAAACAATGCCATTCCTTAATATTCCTCTGAAGTTCCAGATTTTCCAGCTGCTTCACTTCAAGATGATGTTCAGTCTCCCATTTAGTTGACTCATTTCCTACGTACAATTATTTTTTCTCCCACAGAAGATGGAAGAATGAGGCTCACCTGATGCTCGTTGCCATGGGACACCTCCGAGAGAGTGGAGGGAAAATGTGTGAGAAATAAATTCTCCTAAATACTCGGATTCCCGGCTCTGCTGTGTTTATTATCATGGTCCATTCCTCTTCTATGAAGCTGATATTTAGATTCTTGCTGCTCTATCGTAAATATAAAATAAGGAATGTGAAAGTGGAGGATCTTTGCTCCAAGTAGAAAACATGGAAATCCAACCCATGGCCAGGTAAATCACTAGCTTACACAAACATTTAAAAATAAAGACCCTATATCACTCTACATCTCTCAGAATAGCTATTATCAGAAAGACGAAAGTGTTGGTGAGGACGTGGAGAAAAGGGAACTCTTGTGCACTGCTGGTGGGAATGCAAATTGGTACAATCTAATAGCAGTTTTTCAAAACCTTAAAAATGGAACTACCATATGATCCAGCCATCCCACTACTGGGCATATATCCAAAGGAAATTGTATCAGGATCTTGAAGAGATATCTACACTTCCATGTTTATTGCATCACTGTTCACAATAGCCACGATGTGGAAACAAACTAAATGTCCATCAATGGATAAATGGATAAAGAAAATGTGTATATACATATATATATATGTATATATCTCGTATATATGTATATATCACCACAATGTGCATATATATGCAAATGTACATCTATATGCAAATTTGAATATATATATTCATATACTATTGGGAATACTATTGGGCCATAAAAAAGAAGGAAATCCTGCAATTTGTGACAACATAGGTGAACTTGGGGGACATTATGCTAAGTGAAATAAGCCAGATGCAGAAAGACAAACACTGCATGACCTCACTTCTATGTGGAATCTAAGATAGTCAAACTCATAGAGGCAAAGAGTAGAATAATGGTTGCCAGAGGCTGGGAGTAGGAGGAAATGGGAAGATGTTTATCAAAGGGTACACATTTTCAGTTACACAAGATGAATACATTCTGGAGATCTGCAGCACCAGGCCTATCTATAGTTAATAATGTATGTATGTATTAAAACATCAATTTGTGTACCTTAAATATATACAATTCCTTTTGTCAATTATACTTCAATAAAGCTGAAAACATCCAAAAGGAAGGAAGAAGAGAAGGAAGGAAGGAAAATAAAGATTCTTTCAGATAACTGTAGTACATTTTCCTCCTAGGAACTCATAATTCTTGCAATTTACTTCCTCGTTTTCTCTCTGAATTTACAGATAGGGACACTGGGGCCCAGATGGATTAAAAACTGTGACTATAGTTGTCTAAGGCAGAGTGGAAATTACACCCTGGAGATCCTAGACTTGCAGGCTGCCAAGCAACTCTGCTTTTCCATCCCATCCCTTTTAAAGGCTTTGTCGTACAATTCTCTCATGCCTACCCACAGTTCCCCTTAACATCTGAGAAGGTAGTAGGTACTGTCAAACTCATTCACTCCTAGGAAGACAGATGCTTTAGAAAAGGTTGGATAGGGGCTCAGGTACCACCTTGCTCCTCCTTCCAGCTAGGGTAACTCCTCCCCACCTGCATGGAGCCTCCTCCTCAGGGTGTTCAGGGCCAAAAGGAAAAGGGAGCAGCTGGGTCCAAAGAGATGTTAACTTTCCAAGTCCAGGACGAGACTGGACCCAGGCACCATTCTCCCTCCCCAGTGGGAAAGAAAACTACTACTAGTTTCACATCTCTCTCTTGGATCTTAAGGATCTCATCCATTCTGATTATGTTGATTTGCTTACCCTGAAGGGGCACAGTAAAATGGAATAAGGACCCTTATGGGTGGATTAGGAGCCAAGACTAAATGTGAGCCTCATCCTGACCACTTAATAGCTGTAGCTGTGTGGCCTTGGGTTGATCACATATATTCTCTGAACCTGAGTTTCCCCATTGGTCAAACTGACCTGTGTGGACAGAAGCACAGGCTTTAGGTTCTGGCAAACCTAGATGGAATCCCAATGCTGTCACATACCAACTGTGTGGTCATGGGCAAGTTATTCTCATTGCTTAGTCTCAATTTCCTTATTCTGTAAGGTGTAGATAACAATAAAAATCATAGCTTTGCCAGGAGGGATGAGGGGGTTGGGGTGACAGCAAGAGGCACAGGGTTTCTTTGGGGATAACGGACGTTCTAAAATTGATTGTGGTGGTGGCAGCATAACTGTGAATATATTAAAAGCCATTCAATTTTACACTTTAAACAGATAAATTGTATGTTGTATGATTACATCTTAATAAAACTGTTTTAAAAATTCATAGCTTCTATTACTTGATAGTAAGTACTGGCTTACTATGTACCAGGCACTGAGATAAGTACACTATTCTTTAACATCTTAGATTATTCCTTCTCTCTGGCCTTCTAGATTCTCCTTTTCATCTCATCACCAGCCCACCCCAAATGCCTTTGACACAGTGGGGTTGGAAATTGAGGAGGATTGGCAGCAGCGGTGGCAGCAGAAAATGATTCTGAGGTCACCTTCCTCTAACTTCACCACTACCATTATTGTGACTGTCATCATCACCATCATCATCATCATCATCACCATCATCATTATCACCATCATCACCTTCATCACTATTAAAATCACCACCATCACTATCACCACTATCACCATCATCCTCATCACCATCACCATCTTCTCAAGATCACCATCATCACCATCATCATCATCACCATCACCATCATCTCAAGATCACCATCATCACCATCATCACTATCACCACTATCACCATCATCATCATCACCATCACCATCTTCTCAAGATCACCATCATCACCATCATCATCATCACCACCATCACCATCATCATCATCACCACCACCATCACCATCACCATCATCACCACCACCATCACCATCATCATCATCACCATCACCATCTTCTCAAGATCACCATCATCACCATCATCATCATCACCACCATCACCATCATCATCATCACCACCACCATCACCATCATCATCATCACCACCACGATCACCATCATCATCATCACCACCACCTTCTCAAGATCACCATCACCATCATCATCATCACCACCACCATCATCATCATCACCGCCACCTTCTCAAGATCACCATCATCACCATCATCTTCTCAAGATCATACCATCATCATCACCACCACCACCATCACCATCATCACCATCACCATCATCATTGCTGAAAGTGTCCACTGAAATGATCTTTTCAATTGCCTCAATCTTCACGGTCAAAAAAATCCAAAGTCAGGAGGGAGAATAATATTATTTCGAACACACAGAACAGCATTGTATGATGCTAAGTTGTCACAGGCCCATTTTTCTCTTTTCCATTCCATCCTCCCAACAAGCCTATTAGAAGACCAAGCAAGTGTAATACCCTCATTTTCTGGAGATGATGCAGACAAGTTATGACTTGCCCAGTGTTTGAGGAGGAGATAAGATTGCAGCTCTTCAGTCTCACTTTGGTGGCTTTTCCCTCTGCAAGGACAGGTGGTCAGGATCCTGAGTCCTAACCTGTCAGGGTCCCAATTCTGCTACCACTCACTAGCTTTGAGACCCTGGGCAAGTTACTTCATGACTTTAAGCCTCTGTTTCCCCAGATGTGAAATAGAGTGTGACAGTTTACTTTATAGGGTTGTTTTAAGAAGCAAATCAGAATACGCAAGAAGCACAGGTGGTATAGAGTGGGTCCCACAGTACGCACTCTGATAACCTGTTATCATGATGCGGAGGGTTGAGACCTGGCCCCAGGAGGTAGGTGGAGTACAAGACAGGGATTCAGTTGGACAACAGTCTGGGGTTTTGGCTGTGTCTCTAAGGGGTTTTCTCTGGTTTGAGAAGTTAACATATGGACTTGGGGGTCATTTTTTAAATCCTGTGGATTCACTTCTCCCTGACACGCCAACAAAACCAAATCTGAATTCCATCTTCTCAAGAACTCCCAGTTCAGTGGGGGCCCTCTAGGATTAAGATACCCCCAAGAAGCTGTGCACTTACCTGGCTCCCATATCCCAGCTCCTGACCCCCAGATCTCTGAGTCAGAAGAGAAAGAACCTTCCTATATCCTTGACAGTACATAACAGAGTCTTACACTTCATCAGAACTCTGATTATTGAAGGAATGAATTAATGAATGAATAAGAGAGACACCAGGTACACCCTGATGGTAAGTAACTAAAGATACATATCTTTTTTCTTTTCTGGGGACTAGAAGAAAGAGAAGAGAGTGAAGCTGAGGTTTGTGTGCTGAGTTTTCTTTCCCAGCCTGTATATATCAAATTTCATCTGGCAGCCGGAAACCAGTCTTAAGCCCTCAGGCTGAGCTGGGTACCTCTGGACCCTCCTACTCTCTTGCAAAATGGAAAAGGAGGTAAAGGGGACCTTGCCTTGGGTCTTCCACATCATAAGATAGAGAGTGCACAGAACAAGAACAAAAGCAAGAAAGCTTGGGTTCCTATCCTGGCACATCAATACTTTCCAGAGGGCCTCAGGCAAGTCAAGAAATGTTCCTGAGCCTCAACATGGGGCTAAAAGTCCTGGCATTACCTACCTACAGGATGCAGTTGTTAAAAGATTCCCATGCGATGCACAAAAATGTTTCCTCAACTATGCAGCATTGCCCAAATTGAAGACGGCATTGTTGCTTCTGTTTTACTAACAATAATGAAAATAATAATGCTGTTGTTGTTGTTGTTGTTACTCAGGAGTAAAACCGAGCCTCCAAACCTGAACTTTCAGCTCTAGGGAGTTGGAGAGCAGTGCCTACCCTGGCCTAACGCCCCCTTCAAAACAGAGCTTTGCTGCCACCTCCTGGCTGTGGAAAGGCATGCTTTTCATTACACAAATAACCTAGAGATGATGAAACTCATAAAATCTTGGATTTGCTCTTCAGAGTCAGAGGTGTCACTGGGAATCATGTTCATCTGGAACAGCCCACTGATTTTGCAAATGACAAAAATCCAGATTAGTGACATGATCTGGTAACCCCTCAAGATATAGCATCAGAATCAGATATCCCAGGTCTTTTGGCTCCCAGACCAGGGCTTCCTCAACTGAGTATCCACAGAAAAGGACCTCGCGGAATCTTGAGATAGAGGGCTAAGACTCACTGGACAGACAAAGAGTGGTCCCTAGTGATGGCCTTGGCAGTAAAGAGTATGACATGGCCAAGGGTCTCTCCCCAAACCTCATGCTCCTCATGCCAGGCTGGAAGAAAAGTGTTGGTCCCAGGGGAGAAGCAGTATATCTACACAAATAGCCTCCTGCCCTTCGCAGGAACAGGTGACCAGACGCTAAATGTTTCTGGGATGAAGGTGGCCCATAGCAATTCCAAAAGCAAGGTTCCCTGGCCCTTTTTCTAGCCCAACACAAAGGACAGGATGTGCACTCCATGGCAGGATACTCAAGGTGCCATTTGACCCGTGAGACCCTTTCCACCTTTCTCCAACGTGCTCAATGCCCCAAGAGGTTGACATCAATGGGATCCCTTGCCCTGGCCTTTGGGTGGGCCTAGCCAATGGGGAGCTGGGCTAGAAGAGCAGAGGGAAGGAGGAGATTGAGAGCAGTATTTATTCCGCATGTCTCTCCCTGTAGTCCAAAATCCCATTCCACGTCAGGTATCCCAGTCCCCCAACCCTTCTGTCTCCAGGTTCTGGTAACCGAGTCCCTCTTACCCCCAGCTTGTACCTCCTTGCAGGCCTAGGGAAGATAATGGAGCCATGAATAGACCTGGAATTCTACTGTACCTCTGTGGTTTTTCTATACCTGCCCACACCTTTGTAGAGAGTCTGTTCCTCAAACACTTCTCATACTATGCTAATTTGGATGTTGACATGGTTTGGATTTGTGTCCCCGCCCAAATCTCATGTCAAATTGTAATCCCCAATGTTGGAGGAGGACCTGATGGGAGGTGATTGGATTATGGGGGTGGATTTTCCCCCCTTGCTGTTCTTGTGATAGTGAGTTCTCATGAGATCTGGTTGTTTAGAAGTGGGTAGCACCTCCCACTTCTCTCTTTTCCTCCTGCTTCAGCCATGTAAGACATTGCCTGCTTCCCCTTGCCTTCTGCCACGATTGTAAGTTTCCTGAGGCTTCCCCAGAACCTGTACAGCCTGCAGAAACATGAACCAACTAAACCTCTTTATAAATTACCTTGTCTCAGGTAGTTCTTTGTAACAGTGGGGGATCAGACTAATACAGATGTGCTATCTGTTTTCTGCAGGTTCAATCTGC
Source organism: Gorilla gorilla gorilla (assembly GCF_029281585.2). Taxonomy (NCBI): domain Eukaryota; kingdom Metazoa; phylum Chordata; class Mammalia; order Primates; family Hominidae; genus Gorilla; species Gorilla gorilla. The sequence goes on along the minus strand of NC_073243.2, from coordinate 25,573,372 downwards.
CTGATACAGGACTCCTGCCCTACACATCTATTTTACTGCTTTATGGCCCCTTCTACAGAGCAGGACCAGCTGACCATGCAAAGCAAGAGTGCTATCTCACAGCTATTTGTGAATATCTTCAGGTCATAAATTCCATTCAGTAGACAGTAATGTATTCAGTTTCATTGCACACTTCAACTTGGCACTGACCTTCACCAAAATCAAGCTTTCAAGATTACTTTCAGGTCTGTTTTTTAATTCAAGCCAGAGCTTACACTCCTAACTCTTGAAGAAGCAATCATTTCTACCAGGGCACTAGATGAGATCAGTGGTGGCCTAGAACTAGCTCATTCCAGCTCGGAAGAGCCAATTATAAAATTTTCAGGAATTTTGTGAGCCAGTTGTTAAACAGAGATGCTATCAAAATTAAATTATGTAACTTACAATTAAATAAATTATATTAATAAGAAAGGTACTAAATAGTCAAAACTTACAACTTCTTAATTATTTACTACAATGTATCTATAATCTCTTACAGTTACCTACAACTATTAAATCTGTGTGGTGAAAATACTATCTAATCATGTGCTCTTTGTACCTCTTTCCGTCTCTGCATTCAGTGTTGTTATGTTGTTAGCTTGGGATTAGCCATGGCTGGAATATTTGCACCACAGAAATTGACAAACACTACAGAACAGGTTTTTTTCCTTTCTTTGTTAAACATTTGCCAGCACATTACTGAGTGGACCCAGTGAGATCCTAGTAAAAACACAACTGCAGCTCTGTATATAAAAAACTTGGAGGCCGGGCGCAGTGGCTCACATCTGTAATCCCAGCACTTTGGGAGGCCGAGGCAGGTGGATCACCTGAGGTCAGGAGTTCGAGACCAGCCTGGCCAACATGGTGAAACCACATCTCTAGTAAAAATACAAAAGTTAGCCGGGTGTGGAGGCACATGCCTGTAGTCCCAGCTACTCGGGAGCCTAAGGCAGGAGAATCACTTGAACCCGGGAGGCGGAGGTTGCAGTGAGCAGAGATTGCGCCATTGCACTCCAGCCTGGATGACAGAGTAAGACTCTGTTTCTAAATAAATAAATAAATAAAATTTAAAAAGATATTGGAATATGTAGGGCCACCCACTCTTCCTAACCACCACAAGTCCAACTAGGTAAGCTTATACAAGGTAGCAAATTGAGAAATCTTCTCAGGATTAGGGATTTACATACTGCACAGTGCAGGGAAGGGAGTGAAGGCAGAAAGACAAGTGCAAACTCTGCTGACCAAGTCTCAACTTCACTGCTATACTCTATGATAAGAATGCCTTCAGCTGTAACAGAAAGTCAGCTATAAGTCTTTCCGGGGGAAAAAAAAAGGAAAATGTATTGGTTCACCTAAATGAAAATTCCAAGGGTAGTCAATTTTCAGGCTGACTGGATCCATGGATTCATGGTGAGATCTGGGTTTTAAAATGATTTCTTAATTCTTTCTCTATTTCCTTCTCTCAGTTCTGCTTTCCTCTAAATTAACTTTATTCCCAAGAAGGTGACCCCTTTAGGATGACAAAATGGCCAGGCCTCTAACCTATATCTTAAAATCTTAGGAGCCTAAAGATAGTTCCAGCAAAACCCTAGGGCTGATTCTCATTGGCTCTAATTGCCTAGCATGGTCATGTGCACCTGGTCAGAAGTTGGTAGGAGGATGTGGTACTTTGATGAATCATATCTGATTCATGAGCCCACCTCTGAAGCTTTGGGTGGAACCAGCCCCACCCAGACTGCATGAACTGAGAGTCAACAGGGGTGTTTCTTATCCCTCCCACTACTAGGTCAAGTTCCTATTCCCAGAAGAAACAGTGTGGAAAGAGACAAGGAATTCCATGATGAGGGCTCACTAGACTGCACTGAGTCTATTTCTCACTTTTAAATTTCAGCTGGTCATGCCTTCCCGTTGGATTACTGTGTAGACAAAACCACACGATGGCTGCAAACGCCCTCCACCCCTGCCCAAAATAAGCTATCTAAGAATGCCAGTAGGCACTTCCCCCTCTTCTGTACTTATCCTCACTTGTCTTTTTCCCACAAAAGAGACAGCGCTGCTAAGATTCTAAGATGCAGGCCATATCTCTTTCTTCCCTTGCTGTTGAACCAGCTGGCACTCAGACCCAGCAGACACCTCTCGTCCTTCAACTCCTGCTAAGAGTCCAACTTTTCTTAATGAATATAATTCCCCACCCCCACCCCCATGACCCAAATTCCATGAGAGGCCTCTCACTGCTGACAGGAGGAGAAGGAGACCATTGCTCAGAGCCACTGCCCCCAGCCAGGAGTTTCTCGTCCCATGACTCAGGAAGGAGAGATCCGAGTGGCGCCAGACAAAACATCTGGACTTAAAAAATCTGGACATGGCTGGGATCCGGACCCAGGGCCGCCCACAGCAGGTTGGCGGCTCCTGCTGAAGCTAACAGACAACTCATACATTCAACCAGGAGCTGACAGAGGACCTGTGATTTGCCAGGAGCTGTGTATTAGTCTGTTTACATGCTGCTGATAAAGACATACCCGAGAGTGGGCAATTTACAAAAGAAAGGGGCTTAATTGGACTTACAGTTCCACGTGGCTGAGGAAGCCTCACAATCATGGTGGAAGGCAAGGAGGAGCAAGTCCCATCTTACATGGACGGCAGCAGGCGAAGAGAGAAAGAAGACGCAAAAGCGGAAACCCCTGATAAAAGCGTCAGATCTCGTGAGACTTATTCACCACCACGAGAACAGTATGGGGGAGACCTGCCCCCGTGATCCAATTCTCTCCCACTGGGTCCCTCCCACAACACGTGGGAATTATGGGAGTACAATTCAAGATGAAATTTGGGTGGGGACACAGAGCCAAACTATATCAAGCTGTTCCAATCACAGAGAGCACCATAGTGAAATAAATAACAAGAATTTGAAGTGCCTTCGTCTGAAAGATATCCCAAATTCATCTCGTGCATCAACTGTCCCCCTCGACTGGTTCGATTCTGATCTGCCTCACTTGCTCTCTCCCTTCCCTAGGAAATGCTTCCTTTCTGAGCCCTTTGCTGGTTGTAATCATTCTCTTCTCAGATTATCTTGGCATTGTCATTATCGTCTTAATATCTTCTAGTAGACAAGGCAATCCTTACATGGCTACCAGAAAGGATAAAGGTTAACAACAACTTTGTTATAATAAAAAAAACTGCAAATAACCTAAAATGCTTAGAAACAGATGACTGCCTGAATATACTAGTAATAATTATAATTAGAGCAGCTAAAGTTAATTGGGTGCTTATGAGGGGCTGGGTGCTATTTTAGGAGTTTTTGCATGCCTCAGCTTATTTAATTCTCACAAAACCTCTATGCTGTGGGTTCTTATTTTATCCTCATTTTACAGGTTGGGCTCAGAGAGGTTACGAATTTGCCCAGCGTCACACAGCTAGTAAGTGATGGGGCCTGAGTTTACAACCACCATGCTACTCTAGGATTACTTGGAGGGTTATGTACACGTTAAAGGGCAAAAGCACATCCAACGTTTGGCTGCCTTGAGATGTACATATTAACGCATACTAAAAGAAGTTAAACGAAAGAAGTCTACATTAATATACTCACACTAATCATAACCATATGAAATGTATGGACACGTCAGAAAAGCCAACATTCAGGGGAACAAAATGGAAGTTCTAATCTATTTAAGTCTTCATTTCTCTGTAAAGCTGTGTATAATTTTTTTAAGTTATCTACCTATGAGTTTTATGCCCTCTGGGCTAGGCAAATTATTCACTAATTTGACAGATGAATCCTTGCTGAGATGTTAACGAGTGAGACTGGCACAATCCCTTCACGCCTTCCCAGAAAAGACATTTTATAAGAACTTCTGAAAACAAAGCCTTGGCTCAAGACTGGCTTTCGGGGAGTGAGCTTGGCTCTGGGCAGTCCTGAGAGAAAAAGAAGAAACATTGGTTTAGTGGAGATGGGGCATCCTTGTGAAGGGTCTTGGCCTCGTCAGAAGCCCCTCTCCAGAGCAAACAAGCAACCCCTCTCACCTCTCTATGCTATCCTCCCTTCCCCTTAAGTTCCCCAGGATGCTTTAAGGAGTGAGTGGAGGAAGGAAAGCCCAGGTTACTAGAGTCAAATTGAGGTGACTCTAGATGGGGCAGGCAGGGGTCCTCTGAGAGATCAGTGAGAGCAGGAGGCACACCAGGGCAAGAGTCCAGGTTAGGCAGATGCACATTCCACTGTCCAACTCTGGGGTAATTTCCTTCCTCCAGCTGCAAGAGCTTCCCAGAAGCCTGAGCCATCTGAAAATCCCCCAAGGGCTGGAGCCAGCCCAGGAAACACTGAACAAAACAGCTACAAATGCTGGGAGGGTGGGGAGGAAGAATGAGAAAAAAGAAGAGGAGAACTGGCTTTGGGGCAGAGAAGAGATAGCATCTATGGGGCCAGCCTGTATGGTGTGGGGAGCAGATCTGGAAACATTGAGGATGTGGAAGAGTTGAGAGAACTGGTCATATTTAGCCTAGAGAAGAAGCTTGGAGAATGGGAGGATGATGATTAGCTTCAAATATTAGGTAGACACTCATGAGAAAAGATATCAGATGTATTCTGCACTGCTCTAGTCTAGAGCTTGCTATTCTAAGTGTGGTCCATGGACTAGCAGCATCAATATCCCGTGGGCACTTAGAAATACAAAATTTTAGGTCCCTCCCAGATGTAGTGAACCCATCCTTCACAGGATCCCCAGGTGACTTGTGCCCACATTAAGTTTGAGAAGTGCAGATCTGGAGCACGGCCACTCAAGTTGTGGTCCAGGGACAAGTGCTCATCTCCTGAACTGTTTGTTAATGATCTTCCATGGGGTAAGTATAGAAATTGAGAGTGTTTGGATGCTTTTTCCTTTTTTCTTTTTTTTTTTTTTTTTTTTTGAGATGGAGTTTCACTGTTGTTGCCCAGGCTGAAGTGCAATGGTGCAATCTCAGCTTACTGTAACCTCCTCCTCCCGGGTTCAGGCGATTCTCCTGCCTCAGCCTCCAGAATAGCTGGGATTACAGGCATGTGCCACCATGCCTGGCTAATTTTTTGTATTTTTAGTAGAGACAGGGTTTCACCATGTTGGTCAGGCTGGTCTCGAACTCCTGACCTCAGGTGATCCGCTCACCTCGGCCTCCCAAAGTGCTGGGATTATGGCGTGAGCCACCGCACCTGGCCGTTTGGACACTTTTAAAGCAATTTAATGCTGTGGTGACATCCAAGTTCATGGTCAGCAGACACATCCCATTGAACAGAATGTATTTCCAGTGTTGCAGAACTGGTTGTACCTGGAAGGTCCACATGGATGGAGGTGGGAGGATCCTTTACCACAGAGAGTTTGAGAAGCTGTGTACAGAACAGTGGTTCCCAAACTTCAGCAAGTCTCAGAATCACCAGGAGGGCTTATTAAAATGCAGACTGCCGACCCCATCCCCAAAGTTTCTGATTCACTAGTTCTGGGGTGGGGCCTGAGAATCTGCATTGCTAACAAGCTCCCAGGGGGTGTTGATGCTGGTGGTACTATAACCACACAGTGAGAACTACTGATCTAGATTAAAAGACAGGTCCAGAGCAGTAGATAAGAGTTATAGGACCCAGACTGTAGCTCAATATGAAGAATATTCTAACAGTATTAAACTAACCCCAAAGCTAGCAGAAGCAAAGAAATAACTAAAATCAGAGCAGAACTAAATGAAATTGAGAACGAAAAATGCATACAAAGGGTCAAGAAAACCAAAACTTTGTTTTTCGAAAGGATAAACAAGAGTGATAGACAACTAGGTAGATTAAAAAAGAAAAAAGAGAGAAGATCCAAATAAGCACAATCAGAAATGACAGAGATGACATTACAACTGATCCCACAGAAATACAAAAGATCCTCAGAGGATACAAAGGCATAAGAATGATATAATGAACTCTGGGGACTCAGGGGGAAAGGCAGAGGATGGTGAGGGATTAAAGACTATACACTGGGTACAGTATGCACTGCTCAGGTGACAGGTGCACCACAATCTCAGAAATTACCACTAAAGAACTTATCCATGTAACAAAAAACTATCTGTTCCCCCAAAACTATTGAAATAAAAAATATCCTGTTTTTCTCCCAAGAACCATTGAAATAAAAAATAAAATCTTGAGACTGTAATGAACACCTCTATGCATATAAACTAGAAAATCTAGAGGAAATGGATAAATTCCTAGAAACACACAACCTCCCAAGATTGAATTAGGAAGAAATTGAAACCCTGAACAGACTAATATCCAGTTCTGAAATTGAATCAGTAATTAAAAAACCTACCAACAAAAAAAGCCCTGGACCAGATGGATTCACAGCTGAATTCTACCATACTTACAAAGAAGAGCTGGTACTAATTCTACTGAAACTATTCCAAAAAATTGAGGAGGAGGGACTCCTCCCTAACTCATTCTATGAAGCCAGCATCACCCTGATATCAAAATCTGGAAAAGACACAATGAGAAAAGACACCTACAGGCCAATATCCCTGATGAACATAAGCACAAAAATCCTCAACAAAGTATTAGCAGATTGAATCCAGCAGTACATCAAAAAGTAAATTCACCGCAATCAAGTAGGCTTTATTCCTGGGATGCAAGATTGGTCCAATATACACAAATCAATGAATGTGATTCATCACATAAATAGAGTTAAAAATAAAAATGATATGACTATCTCAATAGATGCAGGAAAAGTTTTCGATAAAATCCAACATCCCTTTATAATAAGAACCCTCAACAAACTAGGCACGAAAGGAACATACCTCAAAATAATAAGAGCCTTCTATGACAAACCCACAGCCAACTTCATACTCAATGGGCAAAAGCTGGAAGAATTTCCCTTAAGAACAAGAACAAGGCAAGAATGCCCAGTCTCACTACTCCTATTCAATGTAGTTGGAAGTCCTAGCCAGAGCAATCAGCCAAGAGAAAGAAATAAAAGGCATCTACATAGGAAAAGGAAAAGTCACATTATCTCCCTTAGCTGACAATATGATACTATACCTAGAAAACCCTAAAGACTCCAGCAAGGCAGGGCGCGGTGGCTCACACCTATAATCCCAGCACTTTGAGAGGCTGGGGTGGGAGGTTTACTTGAGGTCAGGAGTTTGAGACAAGCCTGGCCAACGTGGCAAAACCTTGTCTTACTAAAAATACAGAGCAGTTTGGAGATTTATCAAAGAACTTAGAACTACCATTCAGCCCAGCAATCTCATTACTAGATATACACCCAAAGGAAAATAAGTCGTTCTACCAAAAAGACACATGCATTTGTATGTTCACTGCAGCCCTATTCACAATAGCAAAGACATGGAATCAACCTACGTGCCCATCTATGGTGGATTGGATAAAGAAAATGTGGTACATATACACCATGGACTACTACTCAGCCATAAAAAAGGCTCAAAGATTCAATGCAGAAGCAGACTTGAGAATCAGCTATCTTCTGGTAAGCCAGAAATTTTAAAGATTTGCAAAAATGTAAGACAATACTACTTTCAACTCACTATTTTTTGTTCTGTTTTGGGAAATAGTCATTTTCATAAAAATAGATTATATTAAGGTAATGCATTAATTATTGCTATCTTAAATGAATTAGTAATGTTTGTAATTTCTCAGTTTTATTGTCTAGTATGGTAAATTTCAACAGATAGGACCCAAATAAATGAAAATTCTTTGGAGTCTTCAATAATTTTTAAGAGTGTAAAGGGGTCCAGAGACCAAACTTTGGGAAACCTTTTAGCTAAATCTTGAAGAAGTCTATTGTGGCCAGGAGTTATCTCCTTCTACTCCTCTCTCAGCATAGCCTCAACCTGTCCCCAGTGAAGTAAACATGCCCAGGGTTCAGTGGAGGAAAAGGGAAAAGGAAACCTCCCACTTCCTTTCCTGGAATGTGCCCTGGACAGCTCCCCTAGAATGCCAGGGGAAGTGTCACATCCTGTTCTCCCGAACAAATGACTGTAGAGGTCTCCCCATCACTGAAGGTGCTGAGCATGTCTGAGCCAGTAGGGAGAAAAGAGGGATGGAGGGAGACTCCTAGAACTACAGAACAAGGAGAACTCCTTATCACACCCACACTACTATGCTGATCCTGCTCCCAGCCAATATGTCCACTAATAGCTTTGGAGGGAATGTGAATTTAGCTGCTGTCCTGGTTTTAGGGGCCCTGTACCTTCGCTTTCTATAATCCCCTGTCTTCTTCCTCCCCTGAAAAAAACAAGCACGTGGGGGCATCCCCCCATCGCATATCCTGCAAGCTTACAAAAACTAGTTATCCACCAGGCTTAAGGGAAGACTGGTATAAATGATCTGCGGTTTCCCATTGCTTCCAGCATTACAGAGCCCAGCGCGGAGAAGCTGTATCTGTGCTCTACTCATTACTGTAAATGACTAGTGTAATACATGAGGAGATGCTTCGCGGCTCTGGAAAAAAACAGTGCAGTGAAGATGGTTGTGAAACACTCATGTCAGGATTGCTATATTTCTTTTTTTAATTTAATTTTATTTATGTATTTATTTTTGAGACAAAGTTTCACTCTTGTTGCCCAGGCTGGAGTGCAATGGCGTGATCTCGGTTCACCAAAACCTCCGCCTCCCAGGTTCAAGCGATTCTCCTGCCTCAGCCTCCTGAGTAGCTGGGATTACAGGCATGCACCACCACACCCGGCTAATTTTGTATTTTTAGTAGAGACGGGGTTTCTCCATGTTGGTCAGGTTGGTCTCGAACTCCCGACCTCAGGTGATCTGCCCGCCTCGGCCTCCCAAAGTGCTGGGATTACAGGCATGAGCCACCGTGCCCGGCCAGGATTGCTGTATTTCTTGGCTTTAAACACTGATGAGAGTGAAATGTTTAAGGAAGAAATAATTCCAGTTTTACCCACACTTTTCCAGAGGAGGAATGCGGACAAGAAAGTCATGCCCCAGCTTATTTTATGAGGCCAGTATTATCTTGATATCAAAGCAAAAATTATAGGTCAATTTCACATAAGAACATCAATGCAACAAATCCTAAAAAACATATTAGCAAACTGAGTTCAGCAATATATAAGAAAAATAATATAACCTGATATAAGGTTGGATTTATTCCAGGATTTTAAATTTAATTTAACATTAGAGAATCTATTCGAGTTAATACACTACATAAACAGATAAAAGCAGAAATTCATGTGATCATTTCAATAGATGCAGAAAATATATATTTGATAAAATTCATAGCCATTGATGATTTTTAAAAATGCTTTCTCTTAAACTGGGAATAAAAGGGAACTTCCATGATGTGAGAAAGAGTCTCTACAAAAGTCTTACAAAAACATCATATTAGGGAAATGTTGAAAGCTTTTCCTTTGAGATCAGGAATAAGATATGAATGCCAACCATCATTATTTCTATTCATCAAGGTACTAGAAGTCCTACCTAATACAATACAGCAGGAAAAAGACACTTAAAATACAAAGACTGGGAAGGAAAGAACAAAATTATTATTTGCCGATTGTATACAAAGAAATTTCCAAAGAATCAATATATAAAATATTAGAATTAATAACAGGGTTCCGCAAGGTAGCTGTTTTCAAAAATCAAAGTACACTAAATGCAATGAGGTATACTGAATTGGCTCTTGGAAGAGAAAAAAAGACTAGTGGAAAAACTGGTGAAATCCAAATACAGCCTGGAATTTACCTGTTAGTAATGTACTGATGTTGACCTGTTACTTTTTGACTAATGTACTGTGGTTACATAAGATGTTAGCATTAGGGAAGGCTGTGTTTGGGGTATACAGGAACTCCCTGTACCATATTTGCAACTTTTCCATAAATCTAAAATTATTCCCAAGTAAAATGTTTATTTATAATTTTTGTTGGTTTAAAATTTTCTTTTTTTGGAGACAGGATCTTGCTCTGTCACCTGGGCTGGAGTGCAGTGGCGTGACCACAGCCCACAGCTGCTTCGACCTCCTGGGCTCAAGCAATCCTCTCACATCAGCCGCCCAAGTAGCTGGGACTACATGCACACACCACCAAGCCTAGCTAGCTAATTTTGTTTTTTTTTTTTTTGTTTTTTTTTTGTAGAGACAGGGCTGTCACTATGTTGCCCAGGCTGATCTCAAACTCCTGGCCACATATGATCCTCCTACCTTGGCCTCCCAAAGTGCTGAGATTACAGATATGAGCTACCACGCCTGGCTATAAAATTTTTTTGACTTAAAATACAAAAGTAAATTGTACTTGTATAAACAAGCATCAGATAATTTCAAAGGTTGAAAACTATTTTTTAAAACTATGCTGTTTCTAATTAAATAAAACGAATCAGGTTCTTAGCAGTAAATCAAACAAAGCATGTATAAGACCTCTATGAGAAAAATCATAAAACACTCTCATTAAGAGTGTTCTGAGGTGAGCAGGTCTATGCAAACCCACACCCAAAGGCCAAGGGAGCTGAGAAGCAAAACAAAGAGCCTGACCAATCCAGTTTCTCAGGAAGAAATATTTAATGGGGACTTATGAACAGAAGTGATGTCTCTGGTGGCCATGACACAGTGGATCCCCATACCCATCCTTCAGAAAATATCTTTTCTATAGCAAGCTTTTATGGTAAAACAGGTGCAGCTGGTCATATCTCAGACTTTCTTATTGCAACTCATGACCACTGGAAAGGTTAGGTGACCATCTTTATGATGGGTTGTCTGTGCTACAGGTATTGTTTTAAGACCTGGCTGCAGACCACCTTGGTATGCAGGAATTAAACATTGGTCATCATTGCAGTTTAGCTTCAAGATGCCTTCTGCCATACAAGAGGGTTTTTTCCTACACAGAACTATTTGATTAAAAGACCTAAATGTATACCACATTCATCAATTAGAAGACTCAATAGTATAAAGGTATCAATTCCTCCCAAAATGATTTATTCAGTGCAATCCAAATAAAAAGTCTCTACAGAGTTTTCTTTCTTCCCTCCTTTCCCTCTCCCTCTCTATACATCTCTCACTCTGTCTCTCTCTATCTGCCTTTCTCTGTCTCTATCTCTGCCTTTCTCTGTCTCTCTCTTTCTTTTTCATTGACAGAACTTAACAAGATAATTCCAGATTTTATAAGGAAATATAAAAGATCAAGAATAGCGATTCTTCCTCTCCTTCTCCTTCTTGTTCTCCTCCTCCTCCTCCTCCCCCTCCTCCTCTCACTCTCCTACCCAGGCTGGAGTGCAGTGGTGCAATCATGGCCCACTGCAGCCTCCACTTCCTGAGCCCAAGCAATCCTCCTGCCTCAGCCTCCTGAGTAGTGGGGACCACAGGCACAAGCCACCATGCTCAGCTTAGTTGTTTGTTTTCATGTCCCGCATTAGAAAGCGAGCTCTGCCCTCTCCCTCTCCCTCTCCCTCTCCCTCTCCCTCTCCCTCTCCCTCTCCCTCTTCCCTCTTCCCTCTTCCCTCTTCCCTCTCCCCTCTCCCCTCTCCCCTCTCCCCTCTCCCCTCTCCCCTCTCCCCTCTTTCCACGGTCTCCCTCTGATGCCGAGCCGAAGCTGGACGGTACTGCTGCCATCTCAGCTCACTGCAACCTCCCTGCCTGATTCTCCTGCCTCAGCCTGCGGAGTGCCTGCGATTGCAGGCGCGCGCCGCCCCGCCTGACTGGTTTTCGTATTTTTTTGGTGGAGACGGGGTTTCGCTGTGTTGGCTGGGCTGGTCTCCAGCTCCTAACCGCGAGTGATCTGCCAGCCTCGGCCTCCCGAGGTGCCGGGATTGCAGACAGAGTCTGGTTAACTCAGTGCTCAATGGCACCCAGGCTGGAGTGCAGTGGCGTGATCTCGGCCCGCTACAACCACCTCCCAGCCGCCTGCCTTGGCCTCCCAAAGTGCCGAGATTGCAGCCTCTGCCCGGCTGCCGCCCCGTCTGGGAAGTGAGGAGCGTCTCCGCCTGGCCGCCCATCGTCCGGGATGTGAGGAGCCCCTCTGCCTGGCTGCCCAGTCTGGAAAGTGAGGAGCGTCTCTGCCCGGCCGCCATCCCATCTAGGAAACATGGAGCGCCTCTTCCCGGCCGCCATCACATCTGGGAAGTGAGGAGCCTCTCTGCCCGGCCGCCCATCGTCTGAGATGTGGGGAGCACCTCTGCCCTGCCGCCCAGTCCGGGATGTGAGGAGTGTCTCTGCCCGGCCGCCCCGTCTGAGAAGTGAGGAGACCCTCCGCCTGGCAGCCGCCCCGCCCGAGAAGTGAGGAGCCCCTCCGCCCAGCAGCCACCCCGTCTGGGAAGTGAGGAGCGTCTCCGCCCGGCAGCCACCTCGTCCGGGAGGGAGGTGGGGGGGTCAGCCCCCCACCCGGCCAGCCACCCCGTCCGGGAGGGAGGTGGAGGGATCAGCCCCCCGCCCGGCCAGCCACCCTGTCCGGGAGGTGAGGGGCGCCTCTGCCCGGCCACCCCTACTGGGAAGTGAGGAGCCCCTCTGCCCGGCCAGCCGCTCCGTCCGGGAGGGAGGTGGGGGGGTCAGTCCCCCGCCCGGCCAGCCGCCCCGTCCGGGAGGGAGGTGGGGGGGTTAGCCCACCGCCCAGCCTGCCGCCCTGTCCGGGAGGGAGGTGGGGGTTCGGCCCCCCGCCTGGCCGGCCACCCGGTCCGAGAGGTGAGGGGCGCCTCTGCCCGGCCGCCCCTACTGGGAAGTGAGGAGCCCCTCTGCCCGGCCAGCCGCTCTGTCCGGGAGGGAGGTGGGGGGGTCAGCCCCCCGCCCGGCCAGCCACCCCGTCCGGAAGGTAGGTGGGGGGGTCAACCCCCCGCCCGGCCAGCCGCCCCGTCCGGGAGGGAGGTGGGGGGGTCAGCCCCCGGCCTGGCCAGCCGCCCCGTCCGGGAGGTGAGGGGCACCTCTGCCCGGCCGCCCCTACTGGGAAGTGAGGAGCCCCCCCGCCCGGCCAGCCGCCCCGTCCGGGAGGGAGGTAGGGGGGTCAGCCCCCCGCCCGGCCAGCCGCCCCGTCCGGGAGGTGAGGGGCGCCTCTGCCCGGCCGCCCCTACTGGGAAGTGAGGAGCCCCTCAGCCCAGCCAGCCGCCCCGTCCGGGAGGGAGGTGGGGGGGTCAGCCCACCGCCCAGCCTGCCGCCCTGTCCGGGAGGGAGGTGGGGGGTCAGCCCCCCGCCTGGCCAGCCGCCCTGTCCGGGAGGGAGGTGGGGGGGGTCAGCCCACCGCCCAGCCTGCCGCCCTGTCCGGGAGGGAGGTGGGGGTTCGGCCCCCCGCCTGGCCAGCCGCCCCATCCGGGAGGTGAGGGGCGCCTCTGCCCGGCCGCCCCTACTGGGAAGTGAGGAGCCCCTCTGCCCGGCCAGCCGCTCTGTCCGGGAGGGAGGTGGGGGGGTCAGCCCCCCGCCCGGCCAGCCACCCCGTCCGGAAGGGAGGTGGGGGGGTCAACCCCCCGCCCGGCCAGCCGCCCCGTCCGGGAGGTGAGGGGCGCCTCTGCCCGGCCGCCCCTACTGGGAAGTGAGGAGCCCCTCTGCCCGGCCAGCCGCCCCGACCAGGAGGGAGGTGGGGGGGGTCAGCCCCCTGCCCGGCCAGCCGCCCCGTCCGGGAGGTGAGGGGCACCTCTGCCCGGCCGCCCCTACTGGGAAGTGAGGAGCCCCTCTGCCCGGCCACCACCCCGGCTTGGAGGTGTACCCAACAGCTCATTGAGAACGGGTCATGATGACAATGGCGGTTTTGTGGAATGGAAAGGGGGGAAAGGTGGGGAAAAGATTGAGAAATCGGATGGTTGCCGTGTCTGTGTAGAAAGAGGTAGACATGGGAGACTTTTCATTTTGTTCTGTACTAAGAAAAAATTCTTCTGCCTTGGGATCCTGTTGATCTGTGACCCTACCCCCAACCCTGTGCTCTCTGAAACATGTGCTGTATCCACTCAGGGTTGAATGGATTAAGGGCGGTGCAAGATGTGCTTTGTTAAACAGATGCTTGAAGGCAGCGTGCTCGTTAAGAGCCATCACCACTCCCTAATCTCAAGTACCCAGGGACACAAACACTGCGGAAGGCCGCAGGGTCCTCTGCCTAGGAAAACCAGAGAACTTTGTTCACTTGCTTATCTGCTGACCTTCCCTCCACTATTGTCCTGTAACCCTACCAAATCCCCCTCTGCGAGAAACACCCAAGAATGATCAATAAAAAAAAAAAAAAAAAAAAAGAATAGCTAAGACATTATTGGCCAGGTGCAGTGGCTCATGCCTGTAATCCCAGCACTTTGGGAGGCCGAGGCCGATGTAATGCTTAAGTCCAGGAGTTCAAAACCACCCTGGGCAACATGGCGAAACCCCATCTCTACTAAAAATACAAAAAATTAGCCAGGCATGGTGGTGGATGCCTGTAATCCCAGCTACTTGCTGAGGCACGAGAATTGCTTGAACCAGGGAGGCTGAGGTTGCAGTGAGCCGAGATTGCACCACTGCACTCCAGCCTGGACAACAGAAGGAAACTCTCTCTCAAAAAAAACAGCAAAAAAAAAAAAAAAAAAAAACCAGCTAAGACACTCTTAAAGAAGAACAAGGCAGAAATGTTTGCTCTACAAAAAGACTCACGGGGCACTGAGAAGAACATCTCTTTTAAGATAAAGCAGCTTGATTTCAACAAATAGTATGCCACAGCAAATAGTGAATATTTGTTGAGAGTGCTTGTTACATGCCAGGTACTGCTCTAAATCTTCTTGTACACTCATTCCATTCCTCACAACATTCCAAAGAGATAGACAGCATTCTTACTCCACTAACAATATGGGAAAACTGAAGTATAGAGTTTAAGTGACATACCCAAAGAGCTATTGACAGACCCGGAATTTGAACCTAGATTGTCAGGGTCCCACATTTAGTCATAATGATATAATTTAGAACACGGAAGAACTTATTGGTAAGATGAGACTTAATAGTTTTTTATTTGTTTATTTATGTAAAAGAAAGAGAAATGTAATTAGAAACTAAAATCTGAACCAGAACATTTCTATTCAAGTATGAAGCAAACTAAAATATGACATGATTTTGATGGAGTGTAAAGAAAGAGTGTCCATTTGACTTTGACACTTGGGAATTTTCCATCAAATGGAACAGAGTTAGTGAGATAGGATTACATTTCCTCTTGTTATGGGTTGAATTGTGTCCCTCAGAAAGGATAAGTTGGAGTCCTCATCCTCAGGACCTCAGAATATGACCTTATTTAGAGATAGACTCTTCACAGAGGTAATTAAGTTAGCATTAAGTTAATTAGGGTCATTGGGGTGGTCCCTAATCCAATAGGACTAGTGTCCTAATAAAAAGGGGAAATTTGGACACAGACATGCACATAGGGAGAATGCCATGTGAAGATTGCATTTATGCTGCCAAAAGCCAGAAGCTAGGAGAGAGGTCTGGAATTGATCCTCCCCTAGTCCTTGCCCTAGAGAAGGATGACTCTGTCAGCATCTTGATCTTGGGCTTCTGGCCTGCAGAACTGTGGAATAATTTATTTCTCTTGTTTAAGTCACTCAGCTTGTGGTACTTCATTAGGACCACACTAACAAACAAATATACCTCTCTACAGTTCTGATTACAGTGCTTGGCTCAACAATGAAAAATAGTTAATGTCTTTTGTTGGTCTTCACTTTTTAGAGTCAATCTGTAGACAAGGCACAGAAAACTTAATTTCATTCATATGGGCTCTTGAGGGACATCAAATAGCTGAAACAATTTTGAAAAGAACAGAGTTGGAGGTCTCATACTTCCTGATTTCAAAACTTACTACAAAGCTACAGTAATCAAAATAGTATGGTATTAGCATAAAGACAGACATATAAACCAATGGACTAGAATAGAGAGCCCAGAAATAAACCCTCACATATATGTCAATAATTTTCAATAAGGGTACTGATATGGTTTGGCTCTGTGTCTCCATCCAAATCTCATCTCGAATTGTAATCTCCATAATCCCCACATGTCAAAGGAGGGACCTGGTGGGAGGTGACTGGATCATGGAGGCGGTTTCCCCCATGCTGTTCTCGTGATAGTGAGCAGTGAGTGAGTTTTCTAAGTGTTTGGCTGTTCCTCCTTCACACACTCTCTCTCGCCTGCAACCATCTAAGACGTGCCTCCCCTCCCACCATGACTGAAAGTTTTTTGAGGCCTCCCCAGCCATGTGTAACATGGCTTTTCTTTATAAACTCTCTAGTCTCAGGTATTCTTTATAGCAGTGTGAAAATGGACTAATACAGGTACCAAACTATTTAACGGGGAAAGGGTGGTTTTTTCAACTAATAGTGCTGAGTAAACTGGTTAATTCACATGCAAAAGAATGAAATCGCATTTTTGCCATATACCATATATAAAATTAACTCAAAATAGATCAAAGATCCAAAATTATAAAACTCTTAGAACACATAGGGAAAAAGCTTTATGATATTGAATTTGGCAATAATTTCTTGGATAAGGTACCAAAGGCCCAGCCAATAAAAGTAAAAATAAACTGGACTACATACAAATAAAAACTTTTGTACATCTCACAACACAATCAACAGAGTGAAAAGGCAACCTACAGAATGGGAGAAAATATTTGCAAATCATATAATTGGTAAGGGGTTAACATCCAGAATATATAAAGAACTCCTACAACTCATTAACAATAAAACAAATAACCTGATTTTTAAATGGGCAAAGGACTTGAGTAGACATTTCACCAAAGAAGATATACAAATGGCCAACTAGCACAGTAGTTTTGATTTGCATTTCCCTAATGATGAAAAGATGCCAACATCCCTCATCATTAGGAAAATGCAAATCAAAACTACAACGAGATATCAGCTTACACTCATCAGACGGCAACTATCAAAATAAAATAAGAAACTAACAAGAGTGGGCAAGGATGTGGGAAAATTGGAACCTTTGTGCACTGTTGGTGAAAATGTAAAACAATGTAGTTTCTATGGAAAGCGGTATAATGGTTCCTCAAAAAATTAAAAATAGAATTGCCATGATCCAGCAATTCTGCTTCTGGGTATATGCACAAAAGGATTGAATGCAGAGTCTCAAAGTGATAGATGTACAATCACATTCATAGCAGCATTTTTCACAATAGCCAAGAGGTGAAAGCAATTCAATGTCTATTGAGGAATAAATGCATGAGCAAAATATGGTATATCTACACAACAAAATATTCTTCAGCCTAAAAAGAAATGAAATTCTGCAATAGGCTACAACATGGATGAACCTTGAGGGCATTATGCTAAGTGAAATAAGCCAGCCACACAGACATGCAAAACTGTATGATTCCACTTATGTGAGTTACTTAGAGTAGTCAAAATCATACTGACAAAAAGAATAGTGGTTGCCAGGGACTTGGAGAATGAAATGGAGTGTTGTGGGGGTTTTTGTATTTTTCGTTTGTTTGTTTTTTGAGACATGGTCTCACTTTGTCACCCAGGCTGGAGTGCAGTGATGCAATCATAGCTCACTACAGCCTCGACCTCTTGGGTCAAGTGATCCTCCTACCTTAGCCTCCTGAGTAGCTGGGACTACAGGCATGCACCACTATACCTGGCTAATTTTTTTTTTTGAGATGCAGGGTCTCCCTATGTTGCCCAGACTGGTCTTGAACTTCTGGGCTCAGAAATTAGCCGGGCATAGAGGTGCATGCCTGTGGTCCCAGCTACTCGGGAGGCTGAGATAGGAGGATCACTTGAGCTCGGGAGGTCGAAATTATAGTAAGCTGTGATCCCACTATTGCACTCCAGCCTCCCATCTCAGCCTCCCAAAGTGCTTGGATTACAGGCGTGAGTCACTGGACCTGGCCTGAATTGTTTAATGGTTACAAGGTTTCTGTTTTACAAGAGTTCTGGAGCTGAATGGTGGTGATGGCTGTACAACAATGTGAAAACTTAACACTGAACTGTACATTTAAAAAAATGTTAAGATGGACGGGCGTGGTGGCTCATGCCTGTTATCCCAGAACTTTAGGAAACCGAAGCAGGTCGTGGCTTGAGGTCAGGAGTTCGAGAACAGCCTGGCCAACATGGTGAAACCCTGCCTTAACTAAAAATACAAAAATTAGCTGGGCATGGTGGCAGGCACTTGAAATCTCAGCTATTCAGGAGGCTGAGGCAGAAGAATCACTTGAACCCGGGAGGTGGAGGTTGCAGTGAGCCGAGATCGCACCATTGCATTCCAGCCTGGGTGACAGAGCAAGACCCCATCTCAAAAAAAAAAAAAGGTTAAGACAGCAAATTCAGCACATTTTATGTTATGTATATTTTGTCACAATTTTTTTAAAATCCCAGTTTCAGTTACAGAACAGACTATAAATATTATAAACTCTCACAGGCTAAAACTGAGCATCCAGTGGACAGATGTCAGGAGTTAGGGTGGAGGGGGCAGAAGAGAGGTGAAAGATGAGTGACAGCACTGATCTTCTCGTCCTCCAGAAGGGAAAGTTCATTGATACCATCTAAAGTTGGATAACACACGCAGCAGAGGGTAAGTGTATTATTTAGAGTGGTAAAGCTAGCTACAAGTGGGGCTAAAAACAATCACGTAATTGAAAAGAAAAAAAAAAAGCGAGTGCAAGCGAGATTTCTTCCTGAGCAAATTCCAAAGTCAATTTTATACCATGTAAAGTTGATATCCCCAGAAGAAGAAGCAATAAATATATGAAGGGAATTACAGTGGTAAAAGAAATTCCAAAATACATTAACAGCTATTCCATGGTGGCAGAATAGTGTCAGTTTCGAGGTGGGATCAAGCTTCCACGAGATGCAGTGCCTGTTCCTGCCTCATTGGCACCCCGTGTACCCAAACCATATCTCAGTAATTCCCTCTTTCCCATCCACCAACTCCATTTCCAGAACTTTCATTATTTGAAATAACCCATCATCCATCTCCAGAATGAAAACTGAAACTATAACCATTAAACAACTCAGGCTGGGTCTTCAAGACCTGCCAAATTATTACCTTTTTGGAGAAGTCCCTTCAAGACTCCCTCCTGCTCCTTTGTCAACCTCAGTCCTGTATTCCTCAATCCTAGAACTTGCCTTACTCTGGTAGCTAAGTGTATTCTTCACCGGCTAAAAGCTATCCTTGATAGCTAAGGCTGCGTGCCTCCTGGTGCGAGGGGAGTGGCTTCAGCCTCACGGTCTTCTATGACTTAGGAATAAGAACCATGTCAGGGAGTTGTAGAAGTGTGAAGTGTCCAGTTTTATAGGAAGACAGTTTGAAGATAACAGATTCACAATGGCTGAAGAGCTCTTTGTGTGGTTGGATTACAGATTAATTTTTTCTATATTATTCTCATTATTTTTTCAAATTTCCTACAGTGATTTTTTTGTATTACTTCATTTAAAAAAGTTACGCTCCCTCCAAAACAAACAAACAAAAAAACACACAAAAATTTAGTAAAGCACCTGGCACAGAATGGCCTCAACAAATGCTAATTCAATCTTCTTACCCCTCCATACAGGTGGGGGTTTCTTTGTTTGTTTTTGTTTGCTTTTGTTTTTTTTTTTTTACTCTTTGGGGTCAGGGACACCTTTGTCAACCCCATGAAAGCTGTAGACACCTTCCCCATAAGCAGTTGTGCACACAAGCAAACACATACACACAAAACGTTTTTCATGTGATTATTTTAGGGTAAAATAAATAAATGAGTGAATGAATTAATTAACAAATAAATAAATGAGTGAATGAATTAATTAACAAATGAATAAATGAAGTGGTCTACAAAGCCACAGAAATAGCATTCCGTCAGACTCCCCCAGCATAACCTTAGGTAGCAGAAGTCAAGGCCAGCTAGGTGCCGTTTCCAAGTACTTTGGGAGGCTGAGGCAGGAGGATCACTTGCGTCCAGGAGTTTGAGACCAGCCTGCACAACATAGCAAGACCCCCATGTCTTTTTTTTTTTTTTTTTTTTTTTTTTTTTTTTGAGACGGAGTCTAGCTCTGTCGCCCAGGCTGGAGTGCAGTGGCGCGATCTCGGCTTACTGCAAGCTCCGCCTCCCGGGTTCACGCCATTCTCCTGCCTCAGCCTCCCAAGTAGCTGGTACTAAAGTCGCCCACCACCACGCCCGGCTAATTTTTTGTATTTTAAGTAGAGACGGGGTTTCACTGTGTTAGCCAGGATGGTCTCGATCTCCTGACCTTGTGATCCGCCCACCTCGGCCTCCCAAAGTGCTGGGATTACAGGCGTGAGCCACTGCGCCCGGCCGCGAGACCCCCATCTCTACAAAAAATAAAAAATTATCCAGGCATGGTGGTGCGTACCTGTGGTCCCAATTACTCAAGAGGCTGACTTGAGCTTGGGAGGTCAAAGCTGCTGTGAGCCGTGATCCTGTCACTGCACTCCAGCCTGGGTGACAGAGTGAGATGCTGTCGCAAAAAAAAAAAAAAAAAAAGGTCAAGGCCAAAGGATACAGGTGAGAAAGAACGTCCAAGCCAAGGTTTAGTGGAATCCCTCATGCCCTGGTCCCCAGAAGGCTCTGGCTGTCAACACACTCCACGGAAGATTCAGACACACTCTGAGCTCACCTCCTCTGTAAAGATTCTCTCTCTCCTGAGGTGAATCCAAGGGAACCACCAGGACCCATAAAGGCTTGCTTCAGACTCAAAATAGCCCCAGGCATTCAGAAAGTTCAGGAATGTGTTCAGAGAAAGGTGAAGGATGGGCTGAAGGGGTTCGGGATGCAGAGAAAAATCTTCTTAGTGAACTAGAATTCCTGTCTGGTGCCAAGAACAAACAGAATTCCCAGAATACTTCCTTTTGTTTTTTCCTCTTCAGTATCCATGCCCTTCCCAAGAACCCTGGCATCTGACAAAAGCTGCCAAAATTCTATTTTCAGATGTTATGCAAATCATCTCCCCGCCCCTGCCTCCCCTGGAGAGCCCAAATGAGCAATGAGCAGAGAAAAAGTGAGGAGTGGGGAGGCTGCCCTGGCATAGCAGAATCTAGAAGGCAGCGAGAGTGTCATGGGGTCAGGGGCTCAGCTAACTTCTGCCATATCTGCCTATAATAAAGAGCAAACTGGGAGGAGGTGGGCAGCAGACGCCCAGATCACCTAAACTAATGTCATTCAGCTATTCTAATTTCTGCAGAGCCCTGTCAAAGTGGGCTTGTTTGTTTCCAGGCACAACTCCTGGCAATTATTACCCCAGGGTTATTTACTGCCACGAAGGACAAAAGAGGAAGGAAGTGGCAACTAAGAGGCCTGGAACTTCAAGGTTTGCTCCTGGATTTCATCCTGTACCAAAAAATTGTGGTTGTCCCTGAAACTCAGGGATAAGGGGAAATGGTATATTCCAAAGAGCATGTGCCCTTCACGTACCAAACAATCCCCAGAGGCAAAAATAATACTCATAACTACCACTATTTATGTTTATTGAGTGCCTACTCAGCTCTCCACACCTTCCTAAGCTTTTCACCCCCCTACAATCCTGTAAGGGAGATACTATTGTGCCCATTTTGTAGATGCAGAGACAGGGGTTAAAATTTATCCAAAGCCACACTGTAGAGAGGGAAAGAGCCAGACTCTCCCCCGGGGATGGGGTTCCGGAGCACTTCACTGTACTGCCTCACTAGTAGCAGGGATGGCAAGGAAAGCAGAAAATCCTGGGCTGGTGTTCTCTGCAGCCCTCCCAAAGGGTCCCTGGTCCCTCTCCAGAGGCTACCTGGGTCAGACCTTAGGATCTACACGGCTTTAGGAGTCACAGAGGCTCCATCAGGGCAGCTGTGGTCCAGAGGCCACCGGTTCTCCTACTCAGAGGCTCTTGGGGTAGGTATTGGGGGCTGCAGTCAGTCCTCTTTCTTCCTCCCTGTCACATCCACACCTCCACCACGTTGGCTCTGGGGACCCAAAGCAGGAGCTCCATGCCCAGCTGCAGATCCTGCGTGCTAGGCTGGCTCACAGGTAGTCATTTACCGTGAGGCAGGGCCAAGCCTACCTCCCATGATCCCCACCCCCAGGCCCGCCTTCCTCACACAGGTCCCTGTGGGGGCAGTTCCAGCTCCTCCACTCAGGCAGGTGCAAGGAATAGAGTGGACACTGACAATCATTCTGCATTTGGGGCAAGGAATTCCCCCTCCCCACTCAGTCGCACACATATACACGCACCCAAGAACTCCTTATTTCCTGGGGACCACAATGGCTCTCCTTATCCGACAGAAGAACAAAACCTTTTTAAGCCTCAGCCTGTAAGATCAGTGCCAGCCTATTTCCAGGCACTTGTAAGAATCCCTTTCATTACCATCAGCTCCTCTTTCTGCCATGGCCATGTTGTAAGGCTTTTCTTGAGCCTCCCTTTTCTCTCCCTGCACCTTGGACTTGTGCTTCTCCAACCCCCTGTCGCTCTTTCAGTTCGCCTCTTCCTGCTTTTGTCCTTCCTTTCATGGTTAACATTGATCTCTGCCTGGTGGGTTTTGTGAAGTTTCCTGGTATGAATCTTTCATCTTCAACCTCCCTTATCTGTGGTTATTTTAATAGTAGCACCTTGTGGGAGGATCCATTCTCACTCCTCAGACCTAAAAAGTTCCTTTCTGATGCATCAGACCTGCCCAATTTCTATAAATATCGATTCATCAATTTGTTTACTCTGTTGACTTTGTCCTTCTTCCAGTCTTGTTCAACGTTACATCCCTAGGCCGAGCGTGGTGGCCCACGCCTGTAATAGCAGCATCATCTGAGGTTAGGAGTTCGAGACAAGCATCACCCGAGGTCAGGAGTTTCAGACTAGCCTGACCAACATGGCAAAACCCCATCTCTACTAAAAATACAAAAATTATCCAGGCATGGTGGTGGGCACCTGTAATCCCAGTCACTCGGGAGGCTGAGGCACGAGAATCGCTTGAACCCGGAAGGTGGAGGTTGCAGTGAACCAAGATTATGCCACTGCACTCCACCCTGAGTGACAGAGTGAGACTCTATCTCAAAAAAAAAAAAAAAAAAAAAACCAACAACAAAAAAATTACATCCCTAGTACCTGGCTGGGACAGTGCCAAGCATACAGTAGCCACTCGATAAATATTTGCAGAATGTGTTAAATCCTCTTCTGTAAAATGGGGTTCTCAGTAGTATCTACCTTGGGGTTATTGGGAAGAGTAAATGAGTTAATACATGTAAAGCACCTAGAACTGTGTCCGGCATAAGGTGAATTTTCTATAAATGTGATCTACGGCCATCATTATTTACCGCAAATCCAGTGTGTACTAGAGGGGAGAAATGGGAAACACATAATTCCAGCAGGTGAGGCAGCCTGACAAGCTTCTACGGAGAGGCAGGAATGAGAGACTGTAGGATCTCCAGGATTAGAGCAACGATCCCCACCTGGGGGAATTGGGAAAGGCCAAGCTGGGAATTGAGGGCTGACTTGGAGATGGTCAGATGAGAAGTGGGAAAGGGCTTTTCAGGCATGTAACCGAAGTGCAGAGAGGGAGGCTGAGGAAGGCTGGAAGGGTACTTTCAGACCAGACTGATAAAGACTAAGCACATTACACTGAGCGTACAATTAAAATAAAACAGAGGAAGCTATCCACATGGGCTATTCAGGACTCTGTCCTCAAAATATCCCTAAATTAGACTCTCCCTTTCCTGGACTAATCTCAAGGTCCAGTAGAACTTCCTCTTTTCAGAAGCATGGCTGGAATTTCACAAGGGAACAGTCATTTTTTTCTAAACCTGCTCCCTAAAACTGGTGATTTTTCAACTATTTTTAAGGTATATATTGACATGACAAAACTTAAGACTACTATTAAAAAGGATTTTAGGCAAAGCAGAGTACAGTCCACAATCAAAGCAATATGGCCAGATTATAAACATCATAGATATTCATTTGCCAAACTTTCTGCCTTTCAAACTAAGGGTGTCTTGAGACAAAGTCTCAATAATTCACTTATTCAACAAATATTTGATGACCATCTACCATGTGCTAAGCACTATTCTGGAATTCGGGGCTAAATAACTGAACAAAACAGCAAAAAATCCATGCCCTTATGGAACTTTATTCTAGGGGTGAATCATTTTTAACTTACTACTGATATAGGCATATGTGGGATCTTTGCCACAACAATATCTTGAATTTCCTATAAAGAGAGTTAATGCATTAAAACTTAAGCCAAGGCCAGGTGTGGTGGCTCACATCTGTAATCCTAGCACTTTGGGAAGTGGAGGCAGGAAGATCACTTGAGGTCTGGAGTTCGAGACCCGGCTGGGCAACATAGTGGGACTCTGCCTCCCCCCCCCAAAAAAAAATTAATTAGCCATGTGTGGTGGTGCACACCTATATAGTCCCAGCTATCCAAGAGGCTGAGGAGGGAAGATCCCTTGAGCCCAGGAGTTCAAGGCTGCAGCGAGCTGTGATTTCACTAGTGTACTCCAGCCTGAGCAACAAAGCAAAACCTTGTCTCCAAAAACAAACAAACAAACAAAAAAACTTAAACCAAGAGGCATATGGAGGGTAGAAGAAATTAAGAAAACTTGGCCAGGCATGATAGCTCCCACCTGTAATCCCAGCACTTTGGAAGGTCAAGGTGAGCGGATCACTTGAGCCCAGGAGTTCCAGACAAGCCTGGGCAACACGGAGAAAACCCATCTTTACAAAAAATACAAAAATTAGTTGGGTGCAGTGGCATGTGCCTGTAATCCCAGCCACTTGGGAGGCTGAGGCAGGAGAATTGCTTGAGCCCAGGAGGCAAAGGTTGCAGTGAGCCGAGATCGCGCCACTGCACTCCAGCCTGGGCAACAGGACTGAAAGCCTGTTTCAAAAAAATAAAAAGGAAAACTCAAGTAGGAATACGGCAAGATGAATCCTTTCATCAACCCATTCCCCCATTTCTGGTTTCCCATACTTGGCTCTATCCAAAGTCAGATCCATATTCTCACCTTGTTCTTCACAGCATCCTTCAGCCAAACACTGGCAGACCGTACCAGTTAGGATGTATTCAGCGGCAAGTAGCAGAGAACTCAACAACGAAGTTTTAAACCATGTGGACATTTATTGAAAGTGGTCTCCGTTTGCCTGAGCAGCCCAACTATGCCATCTTGGCACTTTTTTTCTTTTTTCTTTCTTTTTTTTTGAGACAGAGTTTCACTCTTCTTACCCAGGTTGGAGTGCAATGGCTCAATCTTGGTTCACAGCAAACTCTGCCTCCCGAGTTCAAGTGAGTCTCCTGCCTCAGCCTCCCAAGTAATTGGGATTACAGGCATGTGCCACCACACCCAGGTAATTTAGAATTTTTAGTAGAGAAGGGGTTTCTCCATGTTGGTCAGGCTGGTCTCGAACTCCTGACGTCAGGTGATCTGTCTGCCTCGGTCTCCCAAAGTGCTGGGATTACAGGCGTGAGCCACCGTGCCTGGCCTCTCTTTCTCTTTCTCTTTCTTTCTTTCTTTCCTTCTCCTTTCTTTCTTTTCTTTTCTTTCTTCCTTTCTTCCTTCCTTCCTTTCTTCCCTTTCCTTCCTTCCTTTCCTTCCTTCCTTCCTTTCCTTCCTTCCTTCCTTCCTCCCTTCTTTCTTTCGTTAATTTGTTCCTCTTTCTTTTTTTCTTTTTTTCGACAGGGTCCTGCTGTGTTGCCCAGGCTGAAGTAGCTCACTATAGCCTCAAGCTCCTGGTCTCAAGCAATCCCCCTGCCTCAGCCTCCCGAGTAGCTCAGACTAAAGGCACACACCACCATACCTGGCTAATTTTTTAAATTTTGTTGTACAGGCAGGGGCTCACCATGTTGCCCAGGCTTGCCTCAAACTCCTGAACTCAAGCAATCTTCCCCCTCAGTCTCCCAAAGTACTGGGATTACAGACATCAGCCATCATGCCCGGCCCAGCCTGCATCCTTTTACCTTTCTACTCTTCCATTCTTAGTGTTTTGGCTTTCCTTCCACATGCTTGCAGCATCATGGCCACAGGGTGACTGCTGTACCTTTAGACATTACCTCTGCATTCCAGATGAGAAAAAGAAGAGAAAGGTAACATCTCAATTTATCTCCTACATAAGGAAAAAACATGTTCCCAGAAGCCCCAAGTAGACCTCCTCTTCTCATTGGCCTGAGTCAGGTCACATGACCACATCTAGCCCAAGGGAGATTGGGAAATTCTGTACTTGGATTTCCTCCTTCCACAAGTAGAGGTAGCAAGATAAAGAAGCGGGTCAGAAATGGGTTGTGTAGGTAACAAACAGTGTCTGCCAGAAAAGCCCTCACAGAGAACCACAAGATATCAAGCTGAAGATTGCACAAGCCATCTTAGGCTGGGAAAATTTTTAAAAGCTTTTAAAAATTGGCACATTTTAGGCTGAGTCCAAACATCGTGAGTTAGACCAGAATTAGGCCAGTCTTGGGAAAAAGTCTAGGCTGGAAACTCCCAACTGTAGGAAAAACCTCTGTGTTCAGATGCATGGCTGCAGGCTCTGCAACACAGCCAGAAATTCAGGGAACACAGATGATGGGTTATATTGTGGAGTAAGGCAGAAGTATTATGTTAATGTGACTCATTAGTTGTTAGAAATTAAAAGCTAGAGGCCAGGCACGGTGGCTCACACCAGTAACCCCAGCACTTTGGGAGGCCAAGGCAAGTGGATCATTTGAGGTCAGGAGTTCGAGACCAGCCTGGCCAACAGGGTGAAACCCCATCTCTACTAAAAATACAAAAATTAGCCAGGCGTGGTGGTGGGCACCTGTAATCACAGCTACTCAGGAGGCTGAGGCAGGAGAATTGCTTGAACCTGGGAGGTGGAGGTTGTAGTGAGCTGAGATCATGCCACTGCACTCCAGCGTGGCGGACAGAGCAAGACTTTGTCTCAAACGGAAAAAAAAAAAAAGCTAGAGGAAGACCAACTCAACTCACATCTCATTTTGATCACATGAGACCGTTGACTCAGGATACAATTTCATGAGTTATAAGAATGGGATTGAGGAATAAAGTTCACTTTCCCATCAAGTGTGATCATTTCCCTGACCAGCTGAATAACATCTTTTATCCCAGTCACATGAACACTTGCCTCCACCATCATTATGAGTCAAAGTGTCTCATTCATGCCAACTCATGGGGCTTTGGGCTCCCACACATGAAAAGTTGGAAAGTGACAATCCAGTCAAAACAGAAGTTTGGCATCTCACAGTAAAAAGGAAAATAAAAACCTCAGACGAAGTTTTGTTTGTGTCTCTTCACATGTGTTTG
The DNA here is from genome assembly GCF_029281585.2 of Gorilla gorilla gorilla. NCBI lineage: Eukaryota > Metazoa > Chordata > Mammalia > Primates > Hominidae > Gorilla > Gorilla gorilla. The sequence continues at coordinate 25,546,237 of NC_073243.2, read as the reverse complement.
TGAGAAAACACACCCACACATACTGTCGAAAGGCCACACTGGCCTGATTGCATCCTAAGCCCAGGCATTTCTCTGTAGCTCTGACCACATTCAAATGTTTTAATTCAACAAGTGTTTATGGATTTCTACAATGCCTTTCTTTCATCTGGACAAGTTAAACCAAGCTGTTCTGTAAAGAGAATACAATTCATCATCATGCTGCTGTGTTTGGAGACAATTTTGGTAAAATGAGCACCATCCTCTACAAGCCGTGAATTTACTCCTCTGTTCATCCATCCGCCCATCTACTCATCCTCCTATCCACCTGTCTTTCCACCCATCTATCCATCCATCTACTCATCCATCCATTTATCCATCCATCTATCCATCTATCCATGCCACAAATATATCCATTCATTTCCTTGGGGCTTTCACTATCCTATCTTCTTCCTTGCTTAGCAGAGAAGGAGTTGCACCCTGTTAAGACTTCACTTTTCACGTGGAATGCCTTGCCCACTTCTTCATTTTGTGAAATCCCACTAATCCTTAAAATCCAAGTTGGGCTCTCTTTTGGAAGACTCTTCATGGACCTCCACTGTCAGACCATAGTGTTCCATCTTAATTCTTATGGTACTTATGTTTTGTGTTCTTTTATTTTTATTTTCATTGTTTTTTTTTTTTTTTTTGAGACGGAGTCTCACTCTGTTGCCCAGGCTGGAGTGCAGTGGCGCGATCTTGGCTCACTGCAAGCTCCGCCTCCCAAGTTCACGCCATTCTCTTGCCTCAGCCTCCTGAGTAGGTGGAACTACAGGCGCCTGCCACCACGCCCGGCTAATTTTTTGTATTTTTAGTAAAGACGAGGTTTCACCGTGTTAGCCAGGATAGTCTCGATCTTCTGACCTAGTGACCTGCCCACCTCAGCCTCCCAAAGTGCTGGGATTACAGGCGTGAGCCAACGCGCCCGGCCTGTGGTCTTTTATTATGTAGCAAATTGCTGTCTTCAACATCTCTTCACTGTTATTTTCCAATGCTCTTGTCTCTTTTGATGGAAATATTCTGCATGATTTCTTATCTCCGCAAGTAAATTGTAAACACTGTGAGAAGGGAGACTCTGGTTTTTATTTCTTTGCAAGCTTCCTTCACAGCTGGCTTCTTGCCCAGTATTATGCAAATTATAGGCATCCAACAAATATACATATATTAACTGGGCGCCTAGTTTCCTCATCTGGGAAGTGGGGACAATGTTGGTGTTATAGAGATATTGTGGGGCTGGGCATGACGGCTCATGCCTGTAATCCCAGTAGGAGACCAAAGTGGGCAAATGGCTTGAGCCTAGCACTTTGAGACCAGCCTGGGCAATATAGTGAGACCTCATCTGTACAAAAATTAAAAAATTAGCCAGGCATGGTGGCATGCACTTGTAGTCCCAACTACCTGGGAGGCTGAGGTGGGAGGATCACTTGAGCCTGGGAGGCAGAGATTGCAGTGAGCCGTGATGGTGCCACTGCACTCCAGAATGGGCAGCACAGCAGGATCCTGTCTCAAAGTAAATAAATACATAAATAAGTATTTAAAAATAAATACTGTGTTAATTGAGATAGTGTGTAGTAAAGAGCTTCATGAACTGCAAAATCCTAAAGACATTATTACTGACAATAATACTGCTTTATTTGTAATAAAAATAAATAACAGTTAATAAGCACATGCTAAGTTACCTGCAATCTGAATGAATTCATGAACGTTTCATTAGTGCTTACAGGATCATTTTGTCCGGTACAAGGCACAGGCACTACAGCTAGAAGGTGGATGGAACATAGTCTTTGTCTTTAAGGGGCTCATGTTTTAGCAAAGAGGCAGAAACATAGGTGGCCTGTGATTGTATATGAGGCTGCAGAAAGCACCGTAACACAGACACAAAGTGCTCAGAAACGCTTAAGAGATTCCTTAATTCTGCCTGGAGGGGTTAGGAAAAAAATTGTGGAAGGATTGTCAGTTGAGCTAAACTTGAAAGATGAGTAGAAGTATAGTAGATGGAGAAGGAGGAAAAGAATGTTCTAGGAAAGAAAGAACATAGATATGCAGGTGTGTATGGGGAAAAGGAAGCAGGATTGTCTGATGACGACCTGAAGTTCCTTGGGGAAAAGGGTAGACAGCAGATACTGAGAACCACGCCTGACCAGTAAACCATGAGCCCATCAGGAGCTTTGTGAACTACATTAAGGAATGTGAGCTTGATTCCAAAGACAATACAAAACCACAGAGGAGGAAAATGATTGGATTTGTATTTCAGCTAAATGACTAGCAGTGGCAATGCTCTCTGCTGCAAATAGTAGAAACTCAATCACAAACCATAAGAACGCATATTGTCTCACCTAACTGGAAGTTGATGGGGAGGCAGGCTGCAGGCACAGCATAATCAACCCCTTTAATACGCATGCTCCTTTCACGACACTTACTATTGGCTTTATTCTTGGATGGTTGTAAAATGGTCATTCCAGTAACACATCCAGGCACAACTAAATTCTGATGCATCCACCCAGGAGACACCACTCTCCCGTCGCCACCCAGTCTCATTAGGCACACAGTCCTGGGACAAGACAAAGCCATTGGCCATGGGTATGCTCAAGGAGAAGACAGGAGGCAAGGAGATGAACTGAGAAGACAGTGCAGATCACTGGCATAAAATAGTAAAACCCAGACCAGAGATGTGGCTGCGGGCACGAAGAGGGAAAAACAACTCGCAACTTATCTGATGTGGAAGAGCCAGGAGTTGAGAATGCTCAAAGCTTCCAACCTTGGGTGTCAAAGTGCTTAGTGTTCTGTTGCCTGAGGTAGGTGTCTGCGTGGTCACTTGGTGATACGGTTTGGTTGTATCCCCGCCCAAATCTCATCGTGAATTTTAGCTCCCATAATTCCCATGTGTTGTGGGAGGGACCCGGCAGGAGATAATTGAATTATGGAGTCAGTTTCCCCCATGCTGTTCTCATGGTAGTGAATAAGTCTCACAAGGTCTGATGGTTTTTTTTTTTTTTTTTTAGACAGCCCAGGCTGGAGTGCTGTGGCACGATCTCTGCTCACTGCAAGCTCCACCTCCTGGGTTCACACCATTCTCCTGCCTCAGCCTCCTGAGCAGCTGGGACTACAGGCATCCACCACCACACCTGGCTAATTTTTTCTGTATTTTTAGTAGAGACGGGGTTTCACCGTGTTAGCCAGGATGGTCTCGATCTCCTGACCTCATGATCTGCCTGCCTCGGCCTCCCAAAGTGCTGGGATTACAGGCATGAGCCACCGCACCTGGCCCCTAGATCTGATGGTTTTATAAGCGGGAGTTCCCTTGCACAAGCTCTCTCTTGCCTGCCACCATGTAAGATGTGACTTTGCTCCTCCTTGCCTTCCGCCATGATTGTGAGGCCTCCCCAGCCATGTGGAACTGTGAGTTAATCAAACCTCTTTCCTTTACAAATTACCCAGTCTTAAGTATGTCTTCATTAGCAGTGTGAGAACATACTAAAACACTTGGCATGCCCCCCAAGGCCTGCCAGACAAAGACTGTGAAAGAGGATTCACCCAACATCCCTCTTTCCTGAAGAGCCAATATAGTGCAGTGGTTAAAGGGCTGACTCATGTTATGCCACCTGTTTTCCATGCCTTATGAGCTGAGAACCCAGGGTAAATTCTCATTTCCTCATTAGTGAAATGAGTATAATAATGCTTAGCTCATAGGTTCTTATGTTCAGGGGTGAACATAGAACCTGGCATAGACAAGACGTCATGAAATGATAGGGAAGGAGACCAGTTTTAGCCATTGTTCAGTCACTTACTCACTGTATGATCTAATCCAACTACTCAGCCCACCAAACCTTAATTTACTCATCTATAAAACAGGGGAAATACCTACCTATGGGGTTGCTGAATTAGGGAAATATGGCAAGTGCTAATGTGGAATTTTGGTGGTTTTTTTGGCTGTCCAAATGAGAGACAGAGCCCTCTTCCAAGTGGAAAACCCTGGCTACTCCTCTCCCAGCCTCCCTTGAAGCTGAGGCATGGCCAGGTCACCTAGACTCAGTCAATCATATGTACATGCTCCTCAGCCTTGAATGAGCGTGGAGAGGGGAATTGGAGCAAGGAAAGAAGAACCAGGTGGTGTTAGCCGTGACAGTAACATGCAGTTTCATGGCCAGAGTGGCAGTGGTGCCAGCCTTAGTGTCCAGTGTCCAGGCCTGAGAGGTCTGGACTGAGTGCACGGTTTGGTTTCTAGTGCTATGTTTTTTTCTTTTACTGAACCAGTTCTGTGGCATGATTTTTGCTGTTCTCTGACTGTAGAGCACCATTTTGTTCCTGCCTATTTGCTCCACCTGGTTATCCAATCTTTCTGAGAAATCTATGAACTACCCCAATAGCCTTAAAACGGGTGAGGATTTTTTCTGCTTTAATCAGCTTCAGTCATTTTCTGTGCTTATAACTAGGAATCCTGACGACACCAGGGCCCAGCATAATGCCTAGAACATAGTGGGAGTTTAATATTGGTTCTTTTTCCCTCTTGACTCCTTATTCTGTGATTGTTTCCTTGCACCCAAGTTTTGTCCTAACTACATGGTGCAATAATCAGGGGAAAGAAAACCTCTCCTTTGTAAAGAAAACACTCCATTCCATAATCATTTGCTCACTGTTTCCCATGAAAGTTCATTCCACAGCCTAATAAACCTGAGTTGGAGAGAGTGAGCAGCAAGATAATGTTTTTAAATGTTTAAAGTTTCGAGGGCAAACATAAACTTGATCACCAAGTCCCAAAACAAAGACAGTCAGCGGACATCTGTGAATGGTTAGAAGCAGAATTGGGGGGAGGAGGAGGGACTAAGAAATAGAATGACTCATTTGCATGATAATGGTCTCTAGGATTCATAAACTGATGGACCTCATTACCCAGAAGAGGTAGAGTATAAAAATATAGATGAGGTCATGAAAGGTTTGTTTAATTCGTGGGTACTGGAACCATATTCGGTGTTAAAGAGGACACTGGGGAGTTCTAGGGGGCACACCTTTAATCTTGGGTGAAAACTGCCACTGGTTTTCACAAAACACACTAAGTATGACTCAGAGATGGAATATTGGGCTGACTGTTACTGAGGAACCATAGAACTCGTTTAGTCTACACCTCCTTCCCCACAATCCCCACCAGTCTAACATGGGGATCTCCCCACAGCAGCCTAGGCAAGGAGTTATCAATCCTTGACCATTCAGCCTCTGCTGAAGTCCTTCAGTGATGAAGCAAACGGTCGGCCTGGCAGAGTGAAGTGGCAATGTGTTGGCCTGTGTTGTTTCTGGCTCCAGAATTCATTCTCCCATCTTATAGAAGCAGCTCTCTCATTCACTTTTGCTCTCTCTCTGAAATGATCTCTTCCCCACTACATAAGATCTTAAAGGGGCCGGGCACGGTGGCTCATGCCTGTAATCCCAGTACTTTGGGAGGCCAAGGCAGGTGGATCACGAGGTCAGGAGTTCGAGACCAGCCTGGCTAACACGGTGAAACCCTGTCTCTACTAAAAATACAAAAAATTAGCCGGGTGTGGTGGCAGGTGCCTGTAATCCCAGCTGCTTGGGAGGCTCAGGCAGGAGAATAGCTTGAACTTGGGAAACGGAGGTTTTGGTGAGCTGAGATCGCACCACTGCACTCCAGCCTGGGCAACGCCGCTGCACTCCAGCCTGGGCAACAGAGCGAGACTCCGTTTCAAAAAATAAAAATAAAATGGGCCAGGCGCAGTGGCTCACGCCTGTAATCCCAGCACTTTGGGAGGCCGAGGCAGGTGGATCACGAGGTCAGGGGTTCGAGACCAGCCTGGCCACCATGGTGAAACCCCGTCCCTACTAAACATACAAAAAATTAGCTGGGCATGGTGTCAGGTGCCAGTAATCCCAGCTAATTGGGAGGCTGAGGCCAGAGAATAGCTTGAACCTGGGAGACGGAGGTTGCGGTAAGCTGAGATCGCACCACTCCGCTCCAGCCTGGACCACAGAGTGAGACTCTGTCTAAAAAAAAAAATCTTAAAGGGACTGTCAATGAAGTAGTCCTGCCTTCCCTCGGCCAAGCCAGGTTCATCACACTCTTACTCCGTTAACTTTGGATGTTGGATGCAGTTATGTCAAGACCTTTTGAAGAGAAGTAGGGCTAATTTTTGCCAACAGAAACATCCCATTTACTTGTTCCTTCTATCTGGAATCCTAGACGTCTTTTGCTTCTGTGATTTTCCAAACCCAAGTCCCCTCTATGAGCTGCTCCAAATTATAGAATAATTCAAATTATCCTTGAATAATTGTTTTCCTGAATATGTTAACTGGAGTCTATTTCTATTGTTTGCAACCAAAGAACCCTAAGATATTTAACTCATAATGGCAATAGTAACAGCGCCTAGTAGTTCGAAAGTTCTTTCCTATATCATAATGAACTCTTCCTCTATGGGATTTCCAGCAGTTTATTCTGGGACTATTTGCTAGAGCAGCTCTTTGTCAATAGTCTTCATAAGACTGCCGGTGGGACATTTGAAGACAAAGTACTTTTCCTTAATTATCTCTTTTTAAAAACATAAATCATCATGATTTCTCAACAGTTACTTGTAGAACATAGTTTTCAAATCCAACAACATCCTGGGGTCTCTCCTCTGAACCCTTAAAATGTGATTCCTATTAGGAGCATATGAAGAGTGTAATGGGATCATTACTTCTTCCAGTCTCCTAATGTCATAAATGATCACTTTTTAGCATCAACATTATTATATTGCTGGATTAGATTAAATATATTATCAACTAAAACTCATTTTTTTAAATCCATTGCTGCTTCATCATGTAAGCAACACATAATCTTTGTAGAAAATTAGAAAATCTAGGGACGAGTGTGGTGGCTTACACCCATAATCCCAGCACTTTGGTAGGCTGAGGCGGGTGGATCACCTGAGGTCAGGAGTTCGAGGCCAGCCTGACCAACATGGCGAAACCCCGTCTCTACTAAAAATACAAAAATTAGCTGGGCATGGTGGTGCACATCTGTAATCCCAGCTACTGAGGAGGCTAAGGCAGGAGAATCGCTTGAACCCGGGAGGCGGAGGTTGCAGTGAGCCAAGATTGTGCCGCTGCAGTCCAGCCTAGGCAACAGAGTGAGACTCTGTCTCAAAAAAAAAAAAAAAGAAAAGAAAATTAGAAAATCTAAATAAACAAAAGACACATAGAAAACTCTTACAACCCAATATCCAATGGTATTTACTATGAACATATTATTTTGAAACCTTCCAGACCTTTTTCTATGCTTATTATATTGTCTTTTCTTTTTTTTTTTTTTTTTTGAGATGGACTCTCGCTCTGTCGCCCAGGCTAGAGTGCAGTGGTGCGATCTCGGCTCACTGCCAGCTCCACCTCCCGGGTTCATGACATTCTCCTGCCTCAGCCTCCCGAGTATCTGGGACTACAGGTGCCTGCCACCATGCCTGGCTAATTTTTTGAATTTTTAGTAGAGACGGGGTTTCACCATATTAGCCAGGATGGTCTCAATCTCCTGACCTTGTGATCCGCCCATCTCAGCCTCCCAAAGTGCTGGGATTACAGGAGTGAGCCACGACGCCCGGCCTATTATATTGTCTTTTCTATTGGAATTATAATATTCCAATGCATGTTGTATATTTTGCACCCTCTGGAGAGACATGTGGGCTATTTATGGGTTTTGCATGCTTTATTTCATTTTTGCTACTATAAACAATGTTTGGATAAACATTCTATACATATTTTTACATATATTTGTCTGATGATTTCTTGATAACTGAGAGATAGACTTGCTAGGTCAAAAGATGTGTTTTGTTATGAAGCTTTTGATTGTATTTATACCAAATTACCCTCCAGAAACCAATTTAAACTCCCACCAACAGGTTATAAAAGGCTAAGACTCCTAGAATTTTCACAGGAGATCTTGTCAACCCAGCTGCCCTTATCCTATAGCAATAATTGATTTTAAGATAAGTGTAATACTGTGAATAATGCAAATAAAGGTAACTCACAGACCCAGTGACAGCTTGGGTAACAACCTCTTGAGAGACACTAGAGCTACCCAGATAAGGTACTGCCAAATTTCTGAACCACTGTGAGATAACAAATAATTGTTTAAAGATGTTGTATTTTGGCTGGGCACGGTGGTTCATGCCTATAGCCCAAGCAGTTTAGGAGACCAAGGCAGATGGATCACTTGAGCTCAGGAGTTTAAGACTAGCCTGGCCAACATAGTGAGATCCCATCTCTAAAAAATAAAAATTCTTTTTAAATTAGCCAGGCGTGGTTGCATGTACCTGCGGTCCCAGCTACTCGAGAGACTGTGGTAGGAGGATCACTTGAGCCCAGGAGGTCAAGGCTGCAGTGAGCTTTGATCATGCCACTTCATTCCAGCCTGGGCAACAGAACAAGACCTTGTCTCCAAAAAAGAGAAAAGAGAGAGAAAGATGCTTAAGTTTTGGGGTAATTTTGTATGCAGCAACAAATAACTAAAACAACATCTTCAGACTTTTTGTAGTGGGTTGTTTTTCTCCTTCTTATTAATTTGTAGAATTTTAATAAATATTCGAGACACTAATCTTTTGTTAGCTATAAGGGACACAAGTATATTCTCCCAACCTTTGGCTTGTCTTTTTACTTTATTTATGGTGCTTTTTAACATAATAAAGATTTAATATTTAATGTAATCAAAATTACCAGGTTTTTTCCTTTATAGTGTATGCTCTTTGAAGCTGATTTATGAAATCCTTCACTACCTTGGTGTAACAAAGATAGTCTTCTAGACCAGGCGCCGTGGCTCATGCCTGTAATCCCAGCACTTTGGGAGGCTGAGATAGGCAGATCGCCTGAGGTCAGGAGTTCAAGACCAACCTGCCCAACATGGTAAAACCCCATCTCTACTAAAAATACAAAAAAAAAAAAAAAAATAGCTGGTCGTGGTGGCAAGTGTCTATAATCCCAGCTACTTGGGAGGCTGAAGCAGGAGAATAGCTTGAACCTGGGAGGCAGAGGTTGCAGTGAGCCGAGATCGTGCCATTGCACTACAGCCTGGGTGACAAGAGCGAAACTCCGTCTCAAAAAAAAAAAAAAAAAAAAAAAAAGATAGTCTTCTGTGTTTTCTCTTAAACATTTAAAAAGCTATCGTTGTACTTTTCATTCTTTAATCAGTCTGGACATAGTTTTTGAATTGATTTGGCCAAAACCCTTTGCCTCTTTAATTGTTCCATACCCTGGAATTGTCATTCCTATGACCTACTAGTCATTCCTTTTTGTGGATCAGCATCTCAACTCGATCTCTATGTCTTGAGAATCCTCATTCCCATAAGTCCCAGTAAAGCAGTGCCTGCCTCTCACTATGGAAGCTTTTCACTGTTGATACTCTTTCCCAGCCTCTCTTGCAGCAAGGCGGTAAGACACATGACTTAGGATCTGTCAATCAAGACACATTCCTCTTGGACTTTGTGTTTTTTGTTTTGTTTTGTTCTTTGGTATTTGTATGTGTGTTTTTTGTTTGTTTGTTTGTTTGTTTGCTTTTTGAGATAGAATCTTGCTCTGTTGCCCAGGCTGGAGTGCAGTAGCACAATCTTAGCTCACTGCAACCTCCAGCTCCCGGGTTCAAACAATCCTTCTGCCTCAGCCTCCCTAGTGGCTGGGATTATAGGCACCCACCACAACGCCTGACTAATTTTTGTATTTTTAGTAGAGACAGGGCTTCACCGTGTTGGTCAGGCTGGTCTTGAACTCCTGACCTCAAGTGAGCCACCCCCCTTGGCTTCCCAAAGTGCTGGGATTACAGGCGTGAGCCACCGTGTCCAGGGTCCTCTTGACCTGTGAATGATGCAAAGTGATAACTGATGATGTAAAGAATCATCAGTGATTATGAAGCAGTGCTTTTCCAGCCTCGGTGCCCTTTGCAATCACCTTAAAGTCTTGTTGAAGTGCAGGTTGCTAGGTCCCACCCCAGAGTCTGATTCAGTAGGTCAGGGAAGGGGCGTGAGAATGCGCATGTCTAAGACTCATCCAGGTGATGCTGAGGCTGCTGAGTGGAGGAATACCCTATCAGTAGAGTAACGTCTTTGGTGACGATTGTGGCAGGGGCAAGACCAGGCTCCCAGGACAGCAGAGTTGCTGCTGTACCCAGTGTCAGTGGTGGAAGCTGGGTCAGTTCTGTGGTGGGATTTGGGCATTGTTTCTGGCTGGGTAGCTGTTGACATGGGTCCTCCAGCCCTCCTGGCAATTCTGTGAGCTACCCCTGTACTCTCTAAATAGATTCCCTTGCTGCTGAAATCAGCCAGTTTCTGTTGCGTGCAACTAAGAATGCTGGCTGATTCAGGACTCATTTTGTTGTCTTTTAAAACTTCCCTTGAAACCTAAACCATCCTTGAGTCTTTCCTGACTTTCTCTTCTAGATTTGCACTGTTGTTTTGCATCCCTGGGATTTATGCCACTTAATTCATCTTTAGTACATGTCTGTTAAAATATATATGTTATTTTTTCTTATTTCAAGAATAATATATGCTTACTACAAACATATTTGGAAAATAAAAGAAGGCTCAAAGAAGCAAATTTAAAATCGTCTTTAATCTCACCACCAGAGACAATCGTTATGAATATTTTGTTATACTACTTCCAGGTTCTTTTATACATATACATACATTTTTTATATATTTGGGATGATACTATACATATTGTTTTATAACTCCTCCTTTTTAAAATTCCAACTGTATAAGTAAATATTTTCCTCCATCAAAATGTATTCCGCAAGATGGTTTGCAATGGGGACATAGCTTCCAGCTTATGAAGTACTGTGATTTATTCAGCTAATCCCTGACATTTGACATGCAGGTTGATTCAAATGGGTCACTATTATAAATAACACTGCCAACTTCTGATTCAAAATGGCACATTTTGAATTGGTTAGCAATTCCTACTATAACCTCTCCAAATTCTCAAAACTTTCTTCATTCAACAAATATTTCTTGAATGTCTACCATGTGTCATGCACTGTTCTAATTGTTGAGGATAAAGAAACGAACAAAATAGAGAAAAACCCCTACTTTCATTGTAGCTTACAATGCAGTGGGGTGAACAGTAATAATACTATGTGTCAATAATATATACACAAACATACAATATGTTAATAATATACTAATAATAAAATAATAATGATGACAGCTTCCACTTATTAAATGTTTGCCATCTGCCAGATATTACGCTAAGCCCTTTCTGTGCAGTTAATCCTGAGGCCCTATTATCATCTCTGTTTTTCAGAAAACACCACTGATTCTTTAACATACTCCCACCCCACTATTAATGCAGGCAGACCTGGTGCTGAGTCAGTTAAATCTGACCCTTCCCCCAAAGCCTATGATCTTAACTGGTGGCTGCAAGAAGATGCTACATCATGGAGCAATAGAATCCCAGGTGAGCCTGATTTTTGTTTTTTTGTTTTTTTAGTTCATGTCTTTTATTAACTCATACAATTGCTTGTCTTCTGGTTTGTTGACGCAGTAAGTCAGACAATATTTGCCACAATAATGTCCGTCAAAGTGGCTTGCTGTAAACACTCCAACCCCACATTCATCAGAAGGGCACCCATGAAGAAGGCAACTAATTTTTCCATTCTCAGCCACCTTATAATATTTCAGGACAGCCAGCTTAACCTTCTTTCTCTTGTGCTTATTCTTCTTGGGAGTGGTGTAAGACTTCTTCTTCCTTTTCTTAGCACCACCACGCAGTCTCAACACAAAATGAAGAGTAGACTCTTTTTGAATATTGTAGCCAGACAAAGTACATCCATCTTCCAGTTGCTTGCCAGCAAAGATCGGTCTTTGCTGATCAGGAGGAATTCCTTCCTTATCCTGGATCTTGGCCTTTACATTTTCTATCGTATCCAATGGTTCAACCTTGAGGGTGGTTGTCTTCCCCGTAAGGGTTTTCACGAAAATCTGCATTTTGGTGGCGGCTCCACTGCAGATGGCGGATCGAAAAGGAAAGGAGAACCTGTTTTAATGAAGGAAGTAGACCACGATCTGTGCTTGTCAAACTTCACTTCAGCTGTAGACTAAGAAGGCACGGGACTATTCACAGGCAATTTGCCTTCTACCTGTTGACAAATATCAGATCATATTTTGTGCATGAGTGAATTAAGAGAACAAAACCATCATGAGATCTATAAAAAAAAATACAGAAAGAAAAAGATGTGTGATTGGGACGCAGAGGAAGAGCAAAGCACTGGAAACCATCCATTGTCAGATCAATAAGAACATGTCAGGAAACTTTTTTGCATAGGGCACAAAAAGACATGGCCTTTCTGAAACATAAAATCATTAGGAGAAAACAAACTCAGATGAAAAAGCAGCAGGCTTAGATAAATGAAAGTAGCATTAAAAGGGTAATAAAGAAGGATTATAAGGAAACTAAAAACAAAAGCAGATTAAAATTCATAATTCCCTTATAAAGGGTAGAATTGATGCTGCCAAAAAAAAATACGATCAGACAATACCTTATATTGGTGAGGACCTGAGACAGCTGGAACTCTTGCACATTTGTTGTGGGAAACAATTTGGCAATATCCACTACAACTGAAAATGCACATACCCTATGGCCACGCAATTCCACTCCCAGACAGACACCCTAGGGCAGTGGGTCCAAATATTGTGGAATGTTAGCATCCCATGATGGTTGGTTGTTTTTTTTCCTCCCCCCGAGACAGTCTTGCTCTGTCTCCCAGGCTGGAGTGCAATGGCATGATCTCGGTTCACTGCAACCTCCGCCTCCCGGGTTCAAGTGATTCTCCTACCTCAGCCTCTCGAGTAGCTGGGATTACAGGAACCAGCCATCATGCCTGGCTAATTTTTGTATTTTTGTAGAGACAGTGTTTCACCGTATTGAGCAGGCTGGTTTTGAACTCCTGACCTCAGGTGATCTGCCTGCCTCACCTTGGCCTCCCAAAGTGCTGGGATTACAGGCATGAGCCAAGGCGTGTGGCCAGATTCCCATGCTTTTTTTCTTTCTTTTTTTTTTATTATTATACTTAAAGTTCTGGAATACATGTGCAGAGCGTGCAGGTTTGTTACATAGGTATACAAGTGCCATGGTGGTTTGCTGCATCCATCAACCCGTCATCTACATTAGGTATTTCTCCTAATGCTATCCCTCCCCTAGCTCCCCATCCCTCAATAGGCCCCAGTGTGTGATGTTCCCCTCCCTGTGTCCATATGTTCTCATTGTTCAACTCTCACTTATGAGTGAGAACATGCAGTGCTTGGTTTTCTGTTCCTGTGTTAGTTTGCTGAGAATGATGGTTTCCAGCTTCATCCACATCCCTGCAAAGGACATGGATTCATCCTTTTTTATGGCTGCATAGTATTCCATGGTGTATATGTGCCACATTTTCTTTATCCAGTCTATCACTGATGGGCATTCAGGTTGGTTCCAAGTCTTTACTATTGTGAACAGTGCTGCAATAAACATACGCATGCATGTGTCTTTATAGTAGAATGATTTATAATCCTTTGGGTATATACCCAGTAATGGGATTGCTGGGTCAAATGGTATTTCTGGTTCCAGATCCTTGAGGAATTGCCACACTGTCTTCCACAATGGCTGAACTAATTTACACTCCTACCAATGGTGTAAAAGCGTTCCTATTTCTCCACATCCTCTCCAGCATCTGTTGTTTCCTGACTTTTTAATGATCGCCATTCTAACTGACGTGAGATGGTATCTCATCGTGGTTTTGATTTGCATTTCTCCAATGACCAGTGATGATTAGCTTTTTTTCATATGTTTCTTGGCCGCATAAATGTCGTCTTTTGAGAAATGTCTGTTCATATCCTTCGCCCACTTTTTGATGGTTTTCATTTGTTTTGGTTTTTGTTTTTTTTTGAGGCAGAGTTTCGTTCTTGTTGCCCAGGCTGGAGTGCAATGGCACGATCTCGGCTCACTGAAACCTCCACCTCCCAGGTTCAATCAATTCTCCTGCCTCAGCCTCCTGAGTAGTTGGGATTACAGGCATGAACCATCACGCCTGGCTAATTTTGTATTTTTAGTAGAGATGGGGTTTCTCCATGTTGGTCAGACTGGTCTTGAACTCCTGACCTCAGGTGATCCACCCTCCTCAGTCTCCCAAAGTGCTGGGTTTACAGGCATGAGCCACTGCGCCTGGCCAATCCCATGCTTTTTAAAATCCAGACTTGGCCCGGTGCAGTGGATCATGCCTGTAATCCTAACAATTTGGGAGGCCGAGGCAGGAGGATCACTTGAGTCCAGAAATTTGAGACCAGCCTGGGCAACATAGCAAGACTCTGTCTCTGAAAAAAAATAAATGTGTTTGAAAAAAATCAAATAAAATCCAGACAGTAAAGTTAGACTCTGAACCAATTAAATCAGAATGTCTTGGGGGTGTGAACCACCTTTCAATAGTTTTTGAAGATCCTCACATGATTCCAATGTGCAGCCAATTTGGGAATGACTGCTCTAGAGAAATCTTTGCATGTGTGCACCAGATAACATCTTCTAGAATGTTTACAGAAGTATTGTTTGTAATTGCTGGAACTCAGAAATGTCTTAATATCCATGGACAGAACTGACACAATGTGGCGCATTTATACAATGAAATATTATACCACAGTAAAAAGGAATTAACTGGCGGGGCGTGGTGGTTCACCCCTGTAATCCCAGCACTTTGAGAGGCCGAGGCAGGTGGATCACAAGGTCAGGAGTCTAGACCAGCCTGACCAACATGGTGAAACCCCATCTCTACTAAAAATACAAAAAAAAAAATTAGCCGGGCGTGTTGGTGCATGCCTGTAATCCCAGGTACTCAGGAGCTGAGGCAGGAGAATCACTTGAACCCAGGAGACGGAGGTTACAGTGAGCCGAGATCGCGCCATTGCACTCCAGCTTGCACAATAGGGTGAGACTCCATCTCAAAAGAAAACAAAAAGGAATTAACTGCACCCATGCCCATCAATAAGGATGACTCTCACAAACATAATTGGGGTTGGGGGGCAATTCACAGGAGAGCATATACAAATTGATGTTATTTACAGAAGGGAAAACTTTGCATAACTAAACATCACTAATCATCAGGGAAATGCAAGTCAAAACCACAATAAGATCATATATCGCTCTAGTTAGGATGGCTATTATGAAAAAGACAAAAAATAACAAATGCTGATGAGGAGATAGAGAAAAGGGAACGTTTATGCACTGTTGGTGGGAATGTAAATTAGTACAGCTATTACGGAAAACAGTAAGGAGCTTTCTCAAAAAGCTAAAAATGGAACTACCATATGATCCAGCAATCCCACTACTGTGCATATATCCAAAAGAAAAGGCCAGGCGCGGTGGCTCACACCTGTAATCCCAGCACTTTGGGAGGCAGAGGCGGGTAGATCACCTGAGGTCAGGAGTTCGGGACCAGCCTGGCCAATGTGGTGAAAATCTGTCTCTACTAAAAATACAAAAATTAGCTGGGCGTGGTGGCAGGCATCTGTAATCCCAGCTACTTGGGAGCTGAGGCAAGAGAATCGCCTGAACCTGGAAGGCGGAGGTTGTAGTGAGCTGAGACTGCACCACTGCACTCCAGCCTGGGTGCACAGAAAGACTCCATCTCAATAAACAAACAAACAAACAATGTATTGTATAAGGATACACAGGTCATATGTGTGTTCATATATATCAAGAAATGCAAGAGGATGATAAGCACAAAACTCAGGATAGTAATCACCAGAAAGGAAGAGAAGGCTTCTAAGATGCTGGAAGTGTTTGATTTTTTAAGCTGATAATGGTAGCTTATTCCTTATACATATGTTATAAATATTATTTTGTGTATTTTAATTATTTAATTAAACCTTGAGAAAAGCATTTAAAAAAAATTTTTTTTGAGACAGGGTCTCACTCTGCTACCCACGCTGGAGTGCAGTGGTACCATCATGGCTCACTGCAGCCTCAACCCCCTGGGCTCAAGCAATCCTCCCACTTCAGCCTCCCAAATAGCTGGGATTACAGGCATGGAACACCATACTCAGCTTGTGTGCATGTGTGTGTGTGTGTGTGTGTACACAGGATTTCACCATGTTGCCCAGGCTGGTCTCCAACTCCCGAGCTCAAGCAATCTGCCCACCTTGGCCTTTCAAAGTGCTGGGACTATGGACATGAGCCACTGCACCTGGCAAAGTTTTTTAAAGATAAAGATTCGGCCGGGCACGGTGGCTCACATCTGTAATCCCAACATTTTTGGGGGCCAAGGCAGGCGGATCATCTGAGGTCAAGAGTTCAAGACCAGCCTGGCCAACATGGTGAAACTCCATCTCTACTAAAAAATACAAAAATGAGCCGGGCGTGGTGGCGTGCGCCTGTAATCCCAGCTACCTAGGAGGCTGAGGCAGGAGAATCGCTGGAACCTGGGAGGCAGAGGCTGCAGCGAGCCGAGATTGCACCATTGCACTCCAGCCTGGGTGACAGAGCAAGACTCCATCTCAAAAAAAAAAAAGATAAAGATTCATGCATAGGAGCCCTACCTGAAAAATTCTTCTAATATTCAAAGAAAAGAAACAAACAGAAAAAAAAAAGTGATGAAAAGTGTAGCTATAGAAGAGAATAGCCATAACTATACATTTTCTGTCTGCAAGGAAAAAAATTTTTAATTCCTACTTCTTAAAATAAATTTATGTAATCTTAGATTTAGGTAAAAATTTTGTGAGCCAGGAACCATAAAGAAAAATAGTTTTAAGGCTGAACTACAAACAAAGATAAAATGACATCAAGGTTATTGAGTAAACACATTGGGATAAAGTGGTTGTAGACGTTTTCCCATGGCCTTGAATATTTCCTTAAGTAAGTCCTTGGAAGTAGCATTACTGACACATAAGAGATGTTCAATAAATAGTTGTTAATGCCGGGTGTGGTGGAAAATTTTTATAGTCCCAGCAATCAAGAGGCTGAGTTGGGAGGATCACTTGACCCTCGGAGTTTGAGTCCAGCCCGGGCAACATAACAAGACTTCATCTCTATAAAAATAAAAATAAATAAATAATTGCAATTAGCATTTATGAATGAACGTAGAGAATTCTGTAAAAATGTACACCAAAATGTTGTCAGAGCTTACTTTTGAATGGTGGACTAAACGGATTACTTCCTTTTGCTTTTTTACTTTTCTCTATTATTTTCTTTTTCTACAATTCATACATATGACTTGTGTGATAGTAAAAAGAAAAGGTACTTTTATAAATACAAGAGCAAAGACTCAGACCCTTTCTGGGTCTTCCCTGGAAAAGCTCATGCTCACTGAAAAAAGCTTGGCTAAATTCTAAACAACGAAGCTAAAAGGGATCTCTACTCCCAGGTTAGATTCCCACAATGTATGAACCTCCTTGTGGTAGCCAGCCTCCATGGCCCTCAAGGATCCCCACCTCCTGTTATCCATCCCCCATCCCCCTGTGTAACCCCTTCCATGTTGCATCCAGATGGTCGGTGAGACCAGCCCAGCATGGCAGAAGTGATGGTATGTCACTTATGAGACTAGGGGTTTTTTTGTTTTTGTTTGTTTTCTCTTTGAAGGCTTATTGTTTTATTTAAAAAAAAAACCTTATACCTTTTATATTTTACTTTCACCTCTCAGAATATTTAATAGTACCCATTAATGATGTTATAAAAAAGACCACCAGCTGCTTGAAATGGCTGCAAATTTACCACGTTCTGGCATTAAAATGATTTCAACTCTTTGGAAAAATTGATGTAATAGTAAGTACCAAGATTTCAAATTCCCAGAAGAGAAAAAAATTTTAAATCAGGAGGAAATTATTTAGTAAAAATTCAGGGCTAAAAGGAAATGTTGAAGGAAGCCAAAATCAAAAAAACTGTAAAAAATAGCATCTTCCCTCCAGAATTAGATTAAAAAATACAGTCAACCCCACTCTAAACCCACTCTGACTTCCATTTTTATTGTCCTCTCCCTGTCAGATCAGTCGGTCTGGGGGAAGCCAGCTACCACGTTGTGAACAGCCCTAGGGAAATGTCCATGTGGTAAGGAATGGAGCCTCCCGCCAACCGCCATGTGAGTGAGCCATCTTGGAAGTGGATTCTCCAGCCTCAGTCAAGCCTTCAGATAATGCAGTCCCAGCTGAGATCCTGACTGTGACCACATAAGAGACCTGAGCTAGAACCACTCAGGTTGGCCACACCCAAATTCCAGATCCTCAGAATCTGTGAGAGATAATAAAAGTTGTTTTAAGTGGCTACATCTTGGAGTAATTTGGCCTGTCAAAAATAGATATCAAAATACACATCTAAACTGGGTTAGTTGCTTTTAGCACCAGGAAGAGATAAGGAAAAAGAAGAGAGGACAAGAAGGGATGAGGGCTCATCTTTGAGAGGGAGCAAAATTCCTTCTGAAGTAATTATATCTTCAATCATGTGCTATGGGGACCCTTGACCTGTCCCTCAAAATTGGAGAACTCCAAGGGAAGTGCCTGTGAGGTAGAAGAGAGTCTGAAACCCACAGCACACACTCCTTCATTTTCTTAAAGTACATATTAATAGTTGGCAACTCACAGTGGAGCCCAGCATGAAGCTTGTGTGAGCAGTTGTGGGGTGGCACATCTGGGCACAACAAGTATCATACCGCATCCTCTGGAACATCATAGAAGGGGACCTATGAAGTTTCCACCATGAACTAGGTAAAGTTGGGTAACTCAGGATAGTTACGCCAGTTGAGTAAGGAAGGGAATTGCTTGATGGGAGTTAGAGTGGCTGCGGCTCTGAAAACGTGGCCACTAGCCTTTGAAGGTCCACTGGGCTTAGGACCTTGGACAGAGACACATCACCTGGGCCACGACTTATACTGAGCATGACATCACAGCAGAATCCTACCTGGGACATCACCTAGGTAGAGCCAACCAAGCAACCAAATAACACTGAGGACCCAGTCAGATAGAGGAAAGAAAGGAGAGGTCTCCCTTCTCCACTTCCCACTAGGGGACTCTTGGAGCAGCTATTGAGGGGCTGCAAGGAGGAAGAGAAGAGACAGCAAAGGACAAAGCTCTCCTCTGATGCCCAAGCTCGGAGTGGGGTTCTGAACCAGACGGTGGTGGAGGATAAAAATACCTGAACGGCGTGAAATGTTTACTCGAAATGAAACTATTTTAAACTGGAAATGACTGGACAGGGCTGGTATTTATAAGACTGTGCTAACTTCAGTTTTTCCGCTACTGAGTGTGAAAAGGGATTTTTTAGCAAAAAGGAAGTGAGTTACAAAAATAACGCAAACTTCTTGTTGGCACATGGCTAAGTAGGGCCTGTTCAATTAAAGCAGTTAAATAAATAAATAAGCAATGAGACTTGAGCTGTGTGCTCCACCTCCTCTTGAATGCTAAGCTGATCAGAGGCCTCTATGATCAGAGTGGCAGCTGCACTCCTCAAGCCCTTTGACAATCACAAATGCAGACATTTTTTGTGTAAGAATCTCCTGCCTCTTGCAAATACTATTCCTTCTTAAAGTCTAGACCAGCTACATTCAATGGAACTTTTTGTGATGGTGAAAATGTCTTATATCAGCCAGGCATGGTGGCTCACACCTGTAATCCTAGCACTTTGGGAGGCAGAAGCAGGAGAATTACTTGAGTCCAGGAGTTTGGGACCAGCCTGGGCAACACAGTGAGATCTCATCTCTATAAAAAATAAACAAAATTAGCCAGGCATGGTGGTGCATGCCTGTGTAGTCCCATATACTCAGGAGGCTGAGGTGGGAGGATTGCTTGAGCCCCAGGAAGTCGAGGCTGCATTGAACCATGATCATGCCACTGCACTCCAGCGTGGGCGACAGAACGAGACCCTGTCTCAAAAAAAGAAAAAAGACAGAATAAAATACAATAAAATATCTTACATCTCCACTATCTAATATGATAGCCACTAGCCACATGTGGTTATTTAGGGACTGAATTTTAAATGTTATTTAATTTTCATTAGTTTTGATGTAAATAGTGACATATGACTGGTGCCACTACGTGGAACAATACAGTTCTAGATGGAATTGTACATCTTTCTTTCTACTGAACTTCTGGAAATCTGGTTTCCTCATTGTTCAGTGCAGCGTTTTCTGTTTGTTTGCTACTGCAAACTCCAAAGTGACAGGGTCACTTTGGCTCAAAGCTTCTAATACTTCCACATCACCCACCAATTCTTCCGTAAGTATCCTCAGAACCAAATTTAGAATAACATTTACAATAATGTTTACATCTGGAAAGTTTGAGCACAGATTGGATACCTCAGAATATTAAGGAATAACTAAAATTACATATTGATATATTTACAGATAAAATGATACAATGTCTGCAATTTGCTTTAGATAGTAGAGTGGGGAATGGATAGAGGAAACAAGACTGTATGGTAATTGTTGAAGCTGTGTGATAGATCCACAGGCATCCCTTAGAGTAGTCTACTTTACATAAGTATAAATATGTTAATTTTTAAAATTTAAGAGTTTTTGACAAAATGGGAAAGTGCCTATATTATAAAATTAAGTGAAAGGGAAAAACAGGCTACAAAATTATAAATATACACTATAACAAGGAATTTATATAAGTGGAAGCACAAATGCAGAATGTAGTGTAGTGGTTAAGAGCCCAGATGGCTTAGTTCAAATCCTGGCTCTAGAACCAACTTGGCTCTATGATCTCAGAGAATTTTTTTTTTAGCTTTACTAAACCTCAGTCTTCTTATCCACAAACTACGGATCATACAAGAATGCACCTCTTAATGCTGTAGAGATTAAATGAGCCTATTTATTAAATACTTAGCCAACATCTGGCACACAGTACAAATCCAATCGCTTATCTTTGAGGAATAGATGTATGAGTGTCACCACTATATTACCAAATCTTCCACCAGAAGTATGTCTTTCTTTTATGTTCAAGGGAAAATATAGTTTTTAAAAGAAAGGAAAACAGAACAGCTTACTCCATTGCTACTTCCGTGTTCTGAGAAACTGTTAGCAAAGTAAGATAATAATTTATCAGATGTTCTAAACTTTAGCAAAAGAAGAATTCCAGCTTATGTCTGCATAACTGGAATTCCTAATGAAACTCTTTCGTGGCTTGGGGATGTGTGTTAGGAAAGCATCTTCTCCAGGCTTCCTCTGGCCCCATGTTGGGTGAAGTCTTGTTTCTGTGGTTGTCCTCCCTATTCCTGACCACAAAGCTTTCCATACTGACAGGCAGGCCACTTAGTAACTTCCTCACAGATAATGCTATACAATATTCCCTTTCTATTGGACTTGCATCTTTCAAATAAAATACATCCTTTCATTGTCACTTTCCAGTTATGATTCCCCTCCTAAGTAGCAATGATGCTAATGAAATTATAGCTTTCTTCTTCTTTCAGTAGTATGAACATCTTACCTTATCCATTTCCCCTACACCCTTTACACTGGGAGATGGACGTGTAAGACCATAAATAAAGTTATCGTCCTGTTGCCTTTATTTTTGCCCAAGAATAACTGGGCACTGTATCTTTCTTTTCTTTTCTTTCTCTTTCTTTCTTTCTTTTTTCCTTCTTCCTTCCTTCCTTCTTTCTTCTTTCTCTTTCTTTCTTTGACAGAGTTTTGCTCTTGTTGCCAAGGCTGGAGTGTAGTAGCATGATCTGGGCTCACTGCAACCTCTGCCTCCCCGGTTCAAGCAATTCTCCTGCCTCAGCCTCCCAAGTAGCTGGGACCTACAGGCACCCACCACCACACCTAGCTAATTTTTTGTATTTTTAGTGGAGATGGGGTTTCACCATGTTGGCCAGGCTGGTCTCGAACTCCTGACCTCAAGTGATCCACCCGACTCGGCCTCCCAAAATGCTGAGATTACAGGCATAAGCCACCGCGCCTGACTCATCCTGTTTCTTTCTAATCACAAAGACTGTTTTACATTTTCTCAACTATCAGTGTACATTACAGTAACCAAACTGAAATTACATTAAACCAGATTGATGGGAGAGAGAGAATTTAAAGGTATAGATTCACATAACTAAAAAGTCCAAGAGGTACGGTTAGCTTCAAACATGGCTAAATCCAAGTGCCCTAATGTTTTCAGGAATTTCTCTCTCTCCATCATTAGACTCAGCTTTCTGCTGTATTCACTTCATTCTCAGTCTCATTCGAGCTCGGTCTCACGCTAGCTATCATCATAACAACTCTAAGAAAGCATATCTCATTCCTAATCATTTGAGCAAAGTCCCAGAGAAAACTCTCATTCGTCCAGGCTGAGTCATGTGTCCACCTGTGAACAAATCACTGAGATTTTGATAGACTCTTACCAAGTTGCATATTCACCCATGAAGCCAAAGGATGTGTCGACCCTCTTCGGCTGCATAGACTATGAAAATGCCTGGATTTCCTTCAGAAATAAAGAGGTTTTTAAAAGAAGATGGCAAAGGAATGCTGAGCAGACAAAAACAACAGCTGTTTACTATGTAGCCCACAAAAATCTTTTAAGTGTCCTTTGATGTCACTGGGTAATCTGCCCAGCACATTCTTCCCCGACTTTGCGGTACTCTCTGTGTTTTGCCAGTAGCCTTGTACTCTAGCATCTTGGGCTCTGGCCCAGGAAATGAAATCCTCACCAACACCATCAACATCTTTTGCTCACCAGCTGCTCACTCCCAACATCTTTTCTCTTCTCCCCAAAGTCCCAGCCATCAGCCAGATGAAAAGATGGAACAGCCCCAAATCCTTCAATGTCCTTCTCAGAACTTTAAAACTTCCAGACACATATTTCAAATTTATTTGGACTGTGCCATTTATCTGCACATGAGTCAGCAGAAGTGGGTAATGGCTAGAGACTCAGTGCAAATATTCCATCACCTCACATCCAGAAACACGGTGCCCCTCTGAGCATGCCCCAGCTGGTCTCAGGAAAGAGTCAATGCATTCTGGGAAAGCACAAAGGTTGGGGTTTTGTTGTTATAGTTGTTGCTGTTGTTGTTGTTGTTTTCTACCTGGCTGTGGCTGCTTCTTCCATATGTATACATCACAGTACCTGGCAAAATGCTGAGGACATATGAGAGGTTCAATGATGTATGTCTTGTTTCCACTTTGCCCTTTCCAAGTGCCCTTAAGAAACAAACAAACAGGCTGGGCGTGGTGGCTCATGCCTGTAACCCCAGCACTTTGGGAGACCAAGGCGGGTGGATCACCTGAGGTCAGGAGTTTGAGACCAGCCTGGCCGACTTGGCAAAACCCTGTCTCTACTGAAAATACAAAAATTAGCTGGGCATGGTGGCTGGCACCTGTAGTCCCAGCTACTTGGGAGGCTGAGGCAGGAAAATCATTTGAACCCAGGAGTTGGAGGTTGCAGTGAGCTGAAATTGTGTCACTGCACTCCAGCCTGGGAGACAGAGCGACAGAGTGACACTCCATCTCAAAAAAAAAAGAAAGAAAAGAAAAGAAAAAAGAAACAAACAAACAAAACAGAACAAAACAAAATAAAGTTAAAAACTCAGCGGAAGTGGCCAGGCACAGTGGCTCACACCTATAATCCCAGCACTTTGGGAGGCCAAGGTGGGCAGATCATGAGGTCAGGAGATCGAAACCATCCTGGCCAACATGATGAAACCCTATCTCTACTAAAAATACAAAAATTAGCTGGGCGTGGTGGCATGCGCCTGTAGTCCCAGTTACTTGGGAGGCTGAGGCAGGAGAATCGCTTGAACCCAGGAGGCAGAGGTTGCAGTGAGCTGAGATAGTGCCCCTGCACTCTGGCCTAGTGACAGAGTGAGACTTTGTCTAAACAAAAAAAAAAATTAAAAAAAAAACTCAGCTGAAGATGGGATCAGGAAAGAAATGCTGGAGACTTTATCTGCAATGTGTTTTTCAAGCTAGGTGGTGGGTGCATGAGCGCTCATTGTATTATTAGCCAGTCTTATGAAACATTTCATACATTTTAAAATCTGCAGCTTGTCTTAGTCCATTTTGTGTAGGGAATACCCAAAGCAGAAAAATTTCTAAAGAAGTAGGTTTATTCAGCTTCCACTTCTGTAGGTTGTACAAGAGACATGGTGTCGGCATCTGCTTGGCTTCTGGAGAGTGCTTCTGTGCTGAGTCAAAATGTGGCAGAGAAGGTCAAAGCGGAAGCAGACGTGTAAGAAGAGAAACTAAACCTGAAGGGCATCCTGGCTTCATAACACACCCCCCTCCCCAAGTGCAATCTCATGAGACCAAGAACTCACTACCTCAAGAATGGCACCAAACCCCATGATCCAAGCACTTCCCATTAGGTACCATCTCCAAAATAAGGATCAAATTTCAACATGAGGTTTGGAGGAGACAAATATATAAACCATAGCAAACCTTAGCACAGGTTGCAACCCAAGCTGGCAAAACAAAAAGGATGTCAGTGCCCAACTTGATTTCCCACAGTCCAGTGGATGATATCCAGGCTCCATGCCTGGCATGCAAGGTTCTTGGTGACATGGCCCACATGTTATGGACTGAATGTCTGTGTCCTCCCAAAATTCATGTGTTCCAAGTCCTAAATCACAATGTAATGGTATTTGGAGTGGGGGTGGGGATCCTCAAGATGAGATTAGTGCCCTCATAAAAAGAAGAGACAACAGACCCCTCCCTCCCCTCCCCTCCCTCCCTTCCCCCTCATCCCTCTCTCCACCATGTGAGAACATAGCAGGAAGGCAGCCATCTGCAAGCCAGGAAGAAGGCCCTCATCAAGAACAAAATCTGTCTGCACCTTGATCTTGGACTTCCAGAACTGTGAGAAATAAGTGTTTGGGCTGGGCGAGGCGGCTCACGCCTGTAATCCCAGCACTTTGGGAGGCCGAGGTGGGTGGATCACCTGAAATCAGGAGTTTGAGACCACTCTGGCCAACATGGCGAAACCCCATCTCTACTAAAAATACAAAAATTGGCCAGGTGTGGTGGCAGGTGCCTGTGGTCCAAACTACTTGGGAGGCTGAGGCAGGAGAATCACTTGAACCTGGGAGGTGGAAGTTGCAGTGAGCTAAGATCACGCCACTGCACTCCAGCCTGGGCAAGAGAGCAAGACTTTGTCTCAAAAAAAAAAAAAAAAAGAGAGAGAGAGAGAAATAAATGTCTGTTGTTTAAGTTCCCCGGTCTATGGTGTTTTGTTATAGCAGCCTGAGCTGACTAAGTCACCACTCTCCCTCCCACAGCCAGAGTGTCAAGTATCTTGAACCATTCCCAGTTCACTGAATATGCCATGTTCTCCCTGGACTGGGCACTTTGGAGTCAGCCTTCTCTTCCTTTTTTTTGCATAATTAACTCCTGTTTGTTTATTGTATTTGGTCAAGTAGGCTAACGAAAAACTCCCATAATGCAGTGGCCCGAAAGACATAAATTTTCTCATGCCTGTAATCCCAGCACTTTGGGAGGCTGAGGCAGGTGGAAGGCTTGAGCCTTGGAGTTCAAGACTAGCCTGGACAACATAGTGAAACCCCATCTCTACAAAATAGACAAAAACTAGCTGGGCATGCTGGCACGCGACCATGGTCCCAGCTACTCAGGAGGCTGAGGCGGGAGGATTGTTTGAGCCTGGGAGACAGAGGTTGCAGTGAGCTGAGATCACACCATTGCACTCCAGCTCGGGTGACAGAGTGGGCCCGGCCCCCAGTGCTTCGCATTTTCTACACTGAATACATTTTGAGTAAAAGTGTGGAGTACCCACTGCATAATTGCAGGGGCCAGGGGAAAATGAAAATATGAGACCCCTTTTTCAAAACTGAGAATTTTAAGATGGTAACAGCGGAGCATTACACCAAGCATCAGGTCCTTCTGCATGCAGGGCCCTCTACACCTGCACAGGTCGCATACCAGAAAGCCAGCCCTGAAAGCAGGAGTAAATAAAGGACTGTAGTTTAGTAACCTGAATCATCCTGCGTAAGAAAAGCTACGTATCTGTTGTGTATCCCTATGCAATGCATGGAGATGAATCAAATCGTGCTTGTAAATATTTGGGAAGGAACTCTTTGCTACCCTACAGGCTACATTGAATAGAGGTCATCCCCACGGTGACGGCATTTCCCATTTCCCTCTGCCTTGTCATTTGCAGGGTAGGACACCACAGCTGGTGGGTTGCTAGCTCCTTAGCAATCCAGATGTGTGGCGTCTCATCCTCTATTTGCCTCCTACAGGGTCCTCCTTTCAGTGAGTCATCGAAGCAACAGTAGTCATCACGGTAATTTTCTTATAGCCTCAGAGACTCTTGGGGTTGGGAGGACCTTAGAAATCATTGCCAAGTTCTTCTCTGGCATCTGCTCAAACACCTCTAGCAACAGAGAGCTTGCTACCTCCCCAGGCAGCTCCTTCTGTTTTTGACAGCTCTGCAGATAGAGTTCTTCCTAAAGTTGAGCCAAGATCTACTTCCTCGTGACTTCTACCCGCTGGCTCGGAGCCACACAGGGGAATTGTAATACCACTCCTGGGCCCTTCAGGTGTCTCAAGAGCTCTAATGTTCACCCAAAAGCAGAAGATGTCAACAGGCAGCACAGAGGTGGAACACGGGCCACAGAAGTACTGTGTTTGGCCCAGACAAGGTTAAACTTTTGTTTTTTTGGATTGGTTACCAGCATTGAAAAATCTGGAGAGTTTATATTAAATGTAGAATTCAAGTCTCTAGAACTTGGAAGCTCTAGCAATACTTGGCTCATCTAATCCCACAATCCTATTTGCCACTAAGAGGACTAAAAATCGGTAGTGGGTGGCCAAGTGGCACACTGCACCACAGCCAGCTGCCTTGGCTACTTGATATCCATCATGCATCCTCATTTAATTTAATGTTAGGACCCTTGTACTGATGAATATGTTAATGTACCCAGCCTCCCTACTACGGGAATAGCCAATGGGTTATAAACTCAAGTGTTTAAAGGCCGGGCGTGGTGGCTCACGCCTGTAATCCCAGCACTTTGGGAGGCCAAGGCGGGTGGATCATGAGGTCAGGAGATCGAGACCATCCTGGCTAACATGGTGAAGCCCCATCTCTATTAAAAAAATACAAAAAATTAGCCAGGCATGGTGGCGGGCGCCTGTAGTCCCAGCTACTCAGGAGGCTGAGGCAGGAGAATGGTGTGAACCCGGGAGGTGGAGCTTGCAGTGAGCCGAGATTGCACCACTGCACTCCAGCCTGGGCGACAGAGCGAGACTGTGTCAAAAAAAAAAAGAAAGAAAGAAAGAAAGAAACTCAAGTCTTTAAATTAGCTTCGGGGAAAAGTTGTTCAAAGGGATGACTCTCCTTCTCACCGCTCCCCAACCCCAGGCTTTTTTTTTTTTTTTAACTTTTCTTCTTCCTGCTCAGAATGCAAAGGTGTTGCTGGTGCTCCAGCAACTACATTGTGACCATGGTAACCTTGAGGCTAGATGCCACATGTAAGAATGTTGAAACAGACAGATAGTAGGATTCTGGGTCAATAACAATTATAGATAGAATAGAATGGCCGTATCAGCTCTGCCTACTTCTGAACTTCTTTTACTTAAAGTGAATAAATTTAAAAACCAAACATAAGAGTGCTAAAAACACTCTTATTTTAGGTAGAAGTCATTAGCAATGAAAAGCAGTTCCTACCTAGTATGCAACTTTTTTTCAATGCCTTTTCTTTTCTTTCTTTCTTTTTTTTTTTTTTTCCTTTGAGACAAAGTCTCGCTCTGTTGCCCAGGCTGGAGTGCAGTGGTGCGATCTCTGCTCACTGCCACCTTGCCTGCCAGGTTCAAGTGATTCTCCTGCCTCGGCCTCCCAAGTAGCTGGGACTTCAGGCATCCACCACCACGCCCAGCTAATTTTTGTGTTTTTAATAGAGGCGGGGTTTTACCATGTTGGCCAAGCTGGTTTTAAATTCCTGACCTCAAATGATCCACCCACCTTGGCCTCCCAAACTGTTGTGATTACAGGCGTGAGCCACCATGCTCAGCCTGCCTTTTCTTAAGGTTTTATTACGGGAAGCCTCACCATACACAAACATAGATAGATTAATATCTATGTGGAAAAGAATTAGTTAGGACCCTTACATTATGCACAAAAATTAACTCAAAATAGATCACAGACCTTTTTATACATGCTAAAACTATAAAATTCTTAGAAGAAAACATAACAGTATATATCTTCACAACATTGGTGTAAGCAATGATTTCTTAGATAAGACACCAAAAGCATAAGCAATAGAGGAAAAAATAAACTGGCCTTCATCAAGATTAAAAACGTTTGTGCTTCAAACAATACCATCAAGAAAGTGAAAAGACAACATATGCAAATTATATACCTGATAAGAGACTTGCATTCAGAATAGATAAAAAAAAGTATTACAACTCAAATTAGAAGATTTTTAAAAAATAACTTGCAAATGTGCAAAGGATTTGAATCGACATTTTTCTGAAGAAGGTATACAAATGGCTAATAAGCACATGAAAGGATCCTCAACATCATTAGCCATCAGGGAAATGCAAATCAAAACCACAATAAGATACCACTTCACACCCACTAGGATGGCTAGAATCAAAAATAACAAGTATTGGCAAGGATGTGGAGAAATTGGAACTCCTGTGCGTTGCTCGTGGGAATGTAAAACGGTGCAGCTGCTGTGGAAAACAGTTTGGCGTCTCCTCGGAAAGTTAAACATAGAATTACCATGTGATCCAGCAATCCCACTTCTGGGTATATACCCAAAAGAATTGAAAGCAGGAACTCAAACAGATATTTTGCACCAATGTTCATAATGGTATTATTCACAATAGCCAAAAGGGGAAAACAACTTGTGTCCATCAGCAGATGAATGAGTAACATGTGTTACATAGGTAACATGGAATATTATTCAATCATGAAAAAGAATGAAATCTTGAGACATGCTGCAACATGGGTGAACCTTGAAAACATTATGCTAAGTGAAAGAAGCTAGACACAAGAGGACAAAGATTATATGATTACACATATCTGCAGTACCTAGAGTAGGCAAATTCATAGAGACAGAAAGTAGAGGGACTGGGGAGAAAGGAGAATGAGGAGTTATTGTATAAAGAGTACAGTGTTTCTATTTGGAGCAATGAAAAAGTACTAGAAATAGAGAGTAGTGATTGTTATACAAGCAATATTGTGAATGTACTTAATGCCACTGAGTGGCACAATTAAAATGGCTAAAATAGACAGGGTGCAGGAAGCCGAGGCAGGCAGGTCACTTGGGGATAGGAGCTCAAGACCAGCCTGGCCAACATGGTGAAACCCTGTCTCTACTAAAACTACAAAAATTAGCCAGGCATGGTGGCACACATGTGTAATCCCAGCTACTCAGGAAGCTGAGGCATGAGAATTACTTGAACCCAGGAGGTGAAGGTTGCAATGAGCCAAGATGGTGCCACTGACTCCAGCCTGGGCAACAGAGCAAGACTCCATCTCAAAAAAAAAAAAAAAAAAAAAAAAAAAAAAAAAAAAAGGTTAAAGTAGTACATGTTAAAGTAGTACGTATTTTACCACATAAAAAAATAAAAATTTAATAAGAGTATAACAACTGTTGGTAAGAATGTGGAGAAACTGGAACCTTCATACATTACTGGTAAGAATGTACAAAATGGTGCAGCCATTTTGGAAACCAATCTGCTAGTTCCTCCAAATGTGAAACATAAAGTTACCATACGACGCAGCAATTCCACTCCTAGGAATATTCAAGAAAAATTAAAATAAGTGTCCTTACAAACATTTATACATGAATGTTCCTAGCACCATTATTCATAATAGCCAAAAAAGTGGAAACAATCCAAATGCCTGCCAGCTAATTAGTGGATAAACAAAATGTGACATACATACAACTGAATGTATGTATCACACAACAGTCAAAAAGAATGACCTACTAATACACACTACAACATGGATGGACCTAGAACACGTGTTAAGTGAGAGAAGCCAGTCATGAAAGACCACATATTGTAAGTTTCCATTTATAAGAAATATCCCAAATAAGCAAATTTATAGGGACAGAAAGTAGATTACAGTTTTCCCTTGGCTGGAATGAGAAGGAATGGGAATGGCAGAATGGGAATACCTATACTGCTAATGGGTATGGGGTTCCTTTTGGGGGGTGATAAAAATGTTCCAAATTTAGATTGTGGTGATGGTTACTCGATTCTGTAAATATACTAAAAACCATTGAATTGTACAGTTTCAAATGAGTAAATTTTATAGCATATACATTATATCTCAACAAATCTGTTTTTCTTTTTCCCCTTTTAAAATCTTATTTGTAAAATTTTAAGGAATACAAGAGCAATTTTGTTACACGGATATACTGCATAGTGATAAAGTCTGGGCTTTTAGTGTAGCACTAAATGTAAGCTGTACTCATTAAGTTATATCTCAATAAATTTATTTTAACAAAATAGACCAGTGAAATGAAACCTCGTGCACCTGTTTTAGCTTCAATAATTATTAACTTGTGTCAATTTATTTTCATCTGTACCCCTACTCTCCATTTCCATATTCTTTTGAAGCAAATTCCAGCCATTTTTTTTTTTTTTTCAGACAAGGTCTTACTCTGTCACCCAGGCATGATCTTGGCTCACTGCAACTTCCACCTCCCAGAATCAAGCGATCCTCCCACCTCAGCCTCCCAAGTACCTGGGACTACAGCTGCACGTCAGAATGCCCAGCTAATTTTTCTATTTTTTACAGAGACGAGGTTTCATCATGTTGCCTCAGCTGGTCTCGAACTCCTGAGCTTAAGCAATTCACCCTTCTTGGCCTCCCAAATTGCTGGGATTAAAGGAGTGAGCCACTGCACTCAGTCCCAAACATCTTCCAATACAGAATTTAAAACCAGAAAAGTGCTATGACATGGTTGGCGGGCTGCATTGTTCCTGGCCATGTGACATCCAAGCTTGGTTCTCCAGTCTCCCCGGAAATATTGAAAATAATACAATATCTGGTAGTAAATCCCTTTTTTTTTTTTTTTTGAGATGGAGTCTTACTCTGTCACCTAGGCTGGAGTGCAGTGGTGCAATCTCAGCTCACTGCAACCTCTGCCTCCCGGGTTCAAGCGATTCTCCTGCTTCAGCCTCCGGAATAGCTGGGATTACAGGCGTGTACCACAAAGCCCAGTTAATTTCTGTATTTTTAGTAGAGACGGGATTTCATCATGTTGGCCAGGCTGGTCTTGAACTCCTGACCTCATGTGATCCACCCTCTTCAGCCTCCCAAAGGGCTGGGATTACAAGTGTGAGCCACTGTACCCAGCTGTAAATCCCTTTCTGCTCAAACTTTTCTGCAACTAGGAAACTTGACTGTTATAGCTACAATTGGCAGTGATCTTTAGTATATATACATCCACAGACAGTGTTTTGATCGAGCTGTGGTAGCTAAAAAATAGTGTTAGAGAATTGTCCATCCAGGGTGAAAACCTCTTTAGAAGCCCAGAAGCCTTCTGGATACTAGACGTAAAATTAGGTCTGTTCATGGGTGAAAATGCACTGGAGGAGAGATTATTCCTTCCCAGGGGAAACTCAAATATTAAAGAACTGATACTTATTAATAACATCCAAAATATTATTGTGTTGGTTCTTCACTATCTTGGATTCTGACTCTGATTTCCTAAGGAGAAATACGTTTTCTTTCCTGAATGGTAATGAATGAAAACATCATTCTTTTGCCCTTGGGAGTTGACTGATTCCTTGGCTCCTCTTGTCACATATTCTGCAACCTGGACTCACTCTTCAGCTCCTCCCTATGTCATGAGTAAGCTATGTAGGCTCTGGTTAACATCTCCACCCAACCATGTTAACATAAAATAGGATCGATGGCCTTGGGATTTGGAATCCAACTGGCCTGTATCAAATGTCCACTTCTATCTCCTATTAACTGCGTGACCTTCAGCAACTCACTCAACTTTTCTGAGTCTCTGTTGCTTCGTCTATAACATGGGAATACCAACTCCACTTTTGCATGCTGGTTGAAAGGATGGCATGAAGTTAGCTTTACAAGGCACCTAGAGCAATGCCTGACATGAAATAGCCCTTCAGCAATTCTGATTCCCATACTGCCTGCCACCCTTTATTAGTAAATAAGAAATTGGGTTAAATTTTGAATTGACATCTTCTCAATCAGAGAATATTAGGCTCTTGTTGGTGGTGTTATTTTGATTTTAAGGTTTGCATTGTTTTTCCCCTAAATATATTACCTTTATATAATAAGAATTATAGCAATAATAAACATTTATTGAATGCTTGCTCTGTAGCAGACACTGTACTAAGATTTTAGTATCCTATTCCATCTTTGTCAGCCTTACTATGAATTGAGGATTATTTAGAGAAAAGAAAACTCAGGTTTAGGGTCAATTTACTCACCTAACACCACACAACTAGTGAGTAGCTGGGCTGGCATTCAAAGCCCACCTGTCTGTTTCTAGAATCTTCCCTGTGCTGCTTCCCCATTTGCTCTGAGCTCTGTCTCTAGGATGCTCAATTCTCAAAGCTTCCTAAAGAAGATCACTGCTCCCACCTCCAGGCCCAAGAACTACCAGGGTCTGGGGGCAGTTTTTATCAGGGAATTGGTGTGTAAGAGGCTTCCTGGCTGACAAAGCCATTACCTAGCTTTAGAATCTTCCACCAGGCATGGTGGTTCACACTTGTAATCTTAGCACTTTGGGAGGCCGAGGTGGGGGTGGATCACGAGGTCAGGAGATTGAGACCATCCTGGCTAACACGGTGAAACCCCTTCTCTACTAAAAATGCAAAAAAAATTAGCCTGGCATGGTGGCGGGCGCCTGTAGTCCCAGCTACTCGGGAGGCTAAGGCAGGAGAATGGTGTGAACCCAGGCGGTGGAGCTTGCAGTGAGCCGAGATCGGGCCACTGCACTCCAGCCTGGGTGACAGAGCAAGACTCCATCTCAAAAAATAAAAAAAAATAAAAAATAAAAAGAATCTTCCTACCACTGTAACTCATCTCTGTTGCCTGAGCTGCTTGGCCAGCGATTGCTCCCAGAGTCCTTGGTATCCTTCTTGACTTGACTCAGTGCCTTGCTTGGAATTCGGACTCCTGTTGACCACTGATTCCATGCCACCTTTCTGCTCTTGGCCCATGGATTTGCCTTAAGGACAGGTCCTAGCTGCCTGCCCAATTGTTGATCATCCACCCAACCTAGACCACCAACGGCTTTTGTGACTTGTGTGTTTCCTGACTTTGGCTTGACCATCATGGTAGGCAGCTTCTGAAAGGCTCTCAGTGATGATCCTGCCTCTTGCTATTCACACCTTGTGCAATCGCCTCTCCAGAGTGCCTTGCTTCTAAAGACTGTGACTTCTGTCTTGGTCAAATTCCCTCTCTCCTTCTCTCCCTCTGCTGCTTTCCCCATCCCTATCTCTCTTTCTCTCCATTCTCCCCCCACTCTCATTCACACTGATGAAGCAAGTTGCCATGTTGCCAGCTGCCCCATGGGAAGGCTCATATGTGAAGGAGGGACTGAGGACAGCCTGAAGACAACAGTCAGCAACGAACTGAGGTCCTTGGTCCACTCGCCTATAAGGAACTGAGCTCTGCCAACTACCATGGGGTGACCTTGAAAGCAGACCCTCCCCAGTTGAACTGACGGACACCTCAATTGCAACCTGTGAGACACCCTGAGCATGAGCGCCCAACTAAACCATACTAAGGTTCTTCACCCACAGAAAAGAGATGATGTGTGTGCTACTAAGCTTCAGGGTAATTGTTATGAAATGATAGAGAACTGATCCAACCATTGACTTACAGGCTTCCATTAGGTGTACCCTTCATCCATGCTGTGACTTTCCAGCTAGCCATGTCACTGCGACACCACCACAGCCACCAGATTACATGGATCAACTAAACATGCCTCAGAAATGATTTAATGGCTTTACACGAAGAGCATAGCTACCAGAGTCCGACTATTTGCATCTCCCTAAACTTCATATGTTGGAACTTAACCCGCAAGGTGCTGGTACTAAGAGGCCTATGGGAAGCGATTTAGTGCTCTTGTAAAAGGGCTTGAGGGATCCTAATTGTCCCCCTTTTGCCCTCCTGCTAAGTAAGGACTCAGCAAGGCACAGTCTTGGAAGCAGAGAGCAAGCCTTCACCAGACACCAAATCGGCTGGCACATTTTTTTTTTTTTTTTTTTTTGGAACGGAGTTTTGCTCTTGTCACCCAGGCTGGAGTGGAATGGCACGATCTCGGCTCACTGCAACCTCTGCCTCCGGGCTCAAGCGATTCTCTTGCCTCAGCCTCCTGAGTAGCATTACAAGTAGGATTACAAGCATGTGCCACCACCGCCCGGCTAATTTTTGTGTTTTTAGTGAAGACGGGGTTTCACCATGTTGGCCAGGCTGGTCTTGAACTCCTGACCTCAGGTGATCCACCTGCCTCAGCCTCCCAAAGTGTTGGGATTACGGGCGTGAGCCACCACACCTGGCCCAAAGCAATGCCTGCTGGCACCTTGACCCTAGACTTCCCAGCCTCCAGAACTCTGAGAAACAAATTTATATTATTTATAAATTACCCAATCTGAAGTACTATGTTATAGCAGCAGGAATGGACTAAGAAAATCGGGCTTATTCTTTTAGAAAACTACATTCTCAGTGGTGGGAAATATTGCCACCAAAGGGACAGAAATTGGTTCTTGGGAAGTAAAAAATTGTACTTTTTGTGTATAAAGCACAGATGTATGTACAATAAGCAAACAGACATACAATATCTCTGTGGTATTAAAATTTCACTGATGTGGCCGAGTGCAGTGGCTCATACCTGTAATCCCAGCACTTTGGGAGGCTGAGGCGGATGGATCACCTGAGGTCAGGAGTTCGAGACCAGCCTGACCAACATGGTGAAACCCTGTCTCCACTAAAAATATTTTTTAAAAAAATTAGCCAGTCATGGTGGCGGGCGCCTATAGTCCCAGCTACTCGGGAGGCTGAGACAGGAGAATTGCTTGAACCTGGGAGGCGAAGGTTGCAGTGAGTTGAGATCGCACCACTGCACTCCAGCCTGGGCGACAGAGCGAAATTCCGCTAAGAAAAAAAAAAAAAATTTAATGATGTGTATTGAGGGGGTAGTAATCATGGAAAAAATCAGGTTGAGAAAACTCTGCTTCAGGATGACAAATCTGGCTGCCCCATGGAGGTTGGCATGCGGTAGGGAAATATGAGACAGCAGAAGCATTGTAGAAAACTGGTATGAAAGGTTAGGCATGCTCTAATAAGACACTTCCAGAATCTTCCCCAAGCCCAATTAGGTGCCTGGCCCTCCTGGAGGCGCTCTTCATACCCTGCACTTCCCCCTTGACAGAGCTCAACACATTGTTTCTTTTTTTTTTTTTTTTTTTGAGACGGAGTCTCACTCTGTCGCCCGGGCTGGACTACAGTGGCGCAATCTCGACCCACTGCAAGCTCCGCCTCTGGGGTTCACGCCATTCTCCTGCCTGAGCCTCCCGAGTAGCTGGGACTACAGGTGCCCGCCATCACGCCTGGCTAATTTTTTTTTTTGTATTTTTAGTAGAGACGGGGTTTCACCGTCAACACGCTGTTTCTAAGCTCCTCTCCCTTGTCAGGCAATCTGTTGAGGACACGGACCATGCCAGCCAGTGCCTGGCACACAGTAGGAGGTTGAGAACAGACTTTTGTCCACAGCTGGTTGTGCACCTTGCACTGTTTCTCCCCAAGCTCTGGGACACTCCAATGGGCACCAGCAGCTGCTCTGCTCCAGGCATCGTCCCAGGTCTGCTCTGCTCTGCGCCGAAGTGCTGAGGTTGCTTTTGTTCTCCAGGGAGGTTTAGGAAGGTCCCCCTCTCCTCACTGCTCTACTCCCTTGGCCCTGAGGTCACAGTCAAAGTGCTTCTGTTCCTCAGGGACAGGGCCAAGTAACAGCCAACAAGCCACACCCAAAACCTTCAGGCCGTGTGGCTGAGCCCAGCTCCTTGTGCCAGGCTCGTATTCTCTCCCAAGTGCCCTGCGGTCCATACTGGGGGACTTCCTTCCAGTAGCCTCCCTGCCCAGTTAACAAAGCATAAGACAAACCCTGGTTGTGACCACAGCTTACCACCCACCTCTCTGGAGAAAATCTGTCAGACCCCATGGAAAGTGATGGGCACAAACCAGTCCTGATATGGGCCCAGGTCGCTGACCTTGTGGTCCAGGTAAGCCTGAGCCTTGAGGCCTCCACTCCACAACAATCACCACAATATGAACGTGTAAATAAATTCTGGAATAGTTTAGGAGATCTCATGACTTTATGGAAATGTTTCACAAACATACTCATCACTAAGATACACAGGTAGAAACTCAAATCCACTTGAGTTCGAGGTGAGAATCAGAACAAACAAGACCTGAGAAGTGAGATAGGCATCCACCTTTGACCTAGTTTGAAGACTCAACCTGCTCTGACTCAGGTGTGGATATCTTTGTGCCAACTCACTAGTTGCATAGCCTTGAGCTAAAGTGGATGAAATTTTCTGTGCCTCAATTTCCTTGTCTATAAAACAAGGCTGGCTGGGTGCGGTGGCTCATGCCTGTAATCCCAACACTTCGGGAGGCCAAGGCAGGTGGATCACCTGAGGTCAGAAGTTTGAGACCAACAAGGAGAAATCCCGTCTCTACTAAAAATACAAAATTAGCCGGCTGTGGTGGTGAATGCCTGTAATCCCATCTACTCGGGAGGCTGAGGCAGGAGAATCGCTTGAACCTGGGAGGCGGAGGTTGCAGCGAGCCGAGATCACACCACTGCACTCCAGCCTGGGCAACAAGAGTGAAACTCAGTCTCAAAAAAATAAAACAAGGCTAATAGTAGTACTTTCTCAAGGATTGTTGAGAGGATGAAATGCGGTGATCCCTCTAAAGGACTACAAACCATAGCTGGCACACAGCTAGTGCTCAATGAATGTTACTCCATTGACCATGGGGCCCATCACGGTAGACACTCCACATCCATTACAGGGGCAGACCCAGTGTGTTTCCCACCCCAATGTCATTTTTCTCCCCCTTTTCCCCTGCTGCTAGAGGTGGCTCTCCATGCTAGCTTTTGGAAATACTGGGTATTTATTTCCCCAGGCTCCTTCCCAGCAAAAAATAGCCATGGTTCAGTTCTGGCCAATGAGATGTAACAGAAAATGTGTGGGGGGAGCAATGTTCTCCTCCTTGATAAGAGAGATGTGTGGAAAAAACTCTTCTCCTTTCATGCTTTGGGCACTCTGGTGTGAAGACCTGATGCTTGGAGCTGATGCAACCATCTTGCCACCATGAGGGAGGAGCCACATGGGTTGCAGAGACTTAGACTCAATGCCTTGATATTACTCATCACTGATGTCATTGATCCTACCCTGGAATCACTTACCTTCTGCTTTCTCATTAGCTAGAACAACTCAATACATTTTATTTTATTTTATTATTATTTTGAGACAGTCTTACTCTGTTGCCCAGGCTGGAGTGCACTGGTGCCATTTCGGCTCACTGCAACCTCCACCTCCTGGGTTCAAGAGATTCTCATACTCAGCCTCCCGAGTAGCTGAGACTACAGGCATGTGACACCATGCCCCAGCTAATTGTGTGTGTGTGTGTGTTAGGGACTGGATTTCACCATGTTGGCCAGGCTGGTCTCCAACTCCTGACCTCAGGTGATCCGCCCACCTTGGCCTCCCAAAGTGCTGGTATTACAGGCATGAGCCACCGTGCTCAGCCAATACATTATATTTTAAAGCAACTATAAATCCCACGGTCTGTTACAACCAAGAGTATCTTAATTAGTATCATAAGCTAAGGAGTCCTTACAACCTAACCCTCTTATGCAAGTATTGCTCCAATTTTACAGGTGAAGAAGCCGAAAGCAATGTGGCAGGAGTTTTGAAGATATATTACCTAATTTAATCCTCATTAAAACTCTAGAGGTAGGTTTTATCTCCATTTCAAATTTGTGTCCACATTTAGGAGATTCAATATTGCCCAGTCTCACACAATGTATACATGGACTAGCTAGGACTTCTACCCAGATCTTCCAATTCTAAATAGAATGTTATTCCCAACATTCTTTGGTACTTTGATTCAGCATCAAAATCCTTTTGGACATTTTACTTCACTGCTGATGTCGAATAAATAAAAATTCAGCCACTCTAATTTAGGTCATGTCAACCTGAACATAATTATGTTCATTGCTTAGAAAGTGCATTTGCTAATGAAATATTAGTCATAGTGAGAAAGAATGGTGGCTACAGCTGGATGAAATTCACAGCCCTAAGACCCATGTGCCAATGTATATTTCTGTCTTTAGGCGCTCAGAGAATTTATATTCCCCATCCGCACTTCAACTGGTAATTGCCCAGCGTCTGTTCTTTTTAAGTCTTTATTATTTTTTATTCTCTCCCAGATGTTGAGTTGGGCTGCAGTGATTTCAGGATTTCAGTGAGAGGTCCAGCTGCTGGGTTTGGGAAGTATCCATGCTTTGTTCCTTTTCAGTCCTTCAACTTGAATTTATGATGAGGTTTTGATGAATGGTTCCCTTCTCCCAGCCCTGCCCTCTTTGCGTATGTCTGCGTCTGTGATATCTTTGGTTTAATTATGCGGATGTGTCTCTTGTTAGAAAATTTATGTGATGACTGTTGCCAAGATCCAGGAGCCAGAACCAGGGGTTTGTGATCTAAACATCCTTGACTCCACTCTGCAGTATATCCAAAGTGAAGCTGGGAAGACCAGGTAGCTTGTTAATTTAAGGCTCTATCAGGTTGAGAGTTTGAGAAAGTGTCAGCCCTGCAGTGAATTGCAGACATATGATGGGAACCAAGGATTTGAAGGACCAAGGCAAGATTAGGGGCAGAGGTAAGGGAGCATGGATAGAGATGAATGGGAGAGAGAAGATGGGGATGGATGGGTGAGTGTATTTATGGTATTCGCATAGATAGAACCATACAATTTGGACCCTTGCCATCCAGAGACTGCTGGCACCATCCAATAAACTTGGTTAAGTTCACTCACTTCTTGACTTTCCAACTCAATTTTTTTTTCAAAAATAGAGGCAGGGTCTCTCTATATTGACCAGGATGGTCTTGAGCTCTGGACTTAAGTGATCCTCCCACCTTGGCCTCTCAAAGCACTGGGATTACAAGCATGAGCCATCATGCCCGTCCTCTAACTAGATCATACATTCTTTGAATTCAAATCTATTCTAGTTATTTCTTGCTGTGTAACAAATCACCCCCAAATTCAGTGGCTTAATGCAACAAAAATCATTTTACTATCTGTCATTGTTTCTGTGGGTCAGGAATTTGGGACAGTCTCATCTGGACAGTTCTGGCCAGTGGTCTCATTTAATTGCAACCAGACAGTGATTGAAACAGCTGAAGACTGGCAGGACATTTTTCTTCAAGTAGGTTCAGGGCTTCTCTATCTAGGGGAGTCTGAGCTTCCTCACAGCATGGCGGACTTGTGGGCAGCCAGACTGCCTCCATGGCTGCAAACTTCAGAAGGGAGTATTCCAAAGTAAAGGGACAGTGGCATTGTTTGCTATGACCTTTCGGCTATATTTTATTGGTCAAAACAGGTGCAAAAGCTCACTTAATTTCAAAGGAAAGGGACATAGACAGCACCTCTTGATGGAAGGAATGTAAAGGTTACGTTGTAACAAGTGCTCCTAGGATGGGAGAGCCCTTGGTGGCCATATTGGAATACGTGCCTTCACAAGACTTAACCTTTCCTATCTGTTTATTGATTATTCATTTTTTTTACCTCTCCCATAGTTCGTATCATTGAGCTACCATTACCAGAAGTGCTCCATGGGTGCTGACAACCTAATGCAATTCAATGCAACAAATTATTTATTGATTCATTTTACAAATTGCTCATTGAGCACATACTAGTGCCAGGTACTGAATCAGGCACAGGGGATACTGTAGTGGGCAATTCTGCCTGT
The DNA here is from genome assembly GCF_029281585.2 of Gorilla gorilla gorilla. Taxonomy (NCBI): domain Eukaryota; kingdom Metazoa; phylum Chordata; class Mammalia; order Primates; family Hominidae; genus Gorilla; species Gorilla gorilla. The sequence continues at coordinate 25,506,340 of NC_073243.2, read as the reverse complement.
CCTCATGGATCCTATCACCTACTGAAAGAGATGTGCCACTGATTATTGAATAATCAAAGAAATATTATATGTTGGGACTGTATTAATCTGTTCTTATGCTGCTAATAAAGACATAACCAAGACTGGGTACTTTATAAAAGAAAGAGGTTTAATGGACTCACAGTTCCACACGGCTGAGGAGGCCTCACAATCATGGCAGAGGGCAAAGGAGAAGCAAAGGCAGGTCTTACAAGGCAGCCGGCAAGAGAGAGCGAGTGCAGGGGAACTCCCATTTATAAAACCATCAGATCTTGGGAGGCCGAAGCGGGCGGATCATGAGGTCAGGAGATCGAGACCATCCTGGCTAACACAGTGAAACCCCATCTCTACTAAAAATACAAAAAATCAGCCAGGCATGGTGGTGGGCGCCTGCAGTCCCAGCTACTTGGGAGGCTGAGGCGGGAGAATCGCTTGAACCTGGGAGGCGGAGCTTGCAGTGAGCCAATATTGCGCCACTGCACTGCAACCTGGGCAACAGAGCGAGACTCCGTCTCAAAAAAAAACAAAAAAAACAAAAAAAAACAACCATCAGGTCTCATGAGACTTATCCACTACCACAAGAACAGTGTGGGGGAAACCGGCCCCACGATTCAGCTATCTCCACCTGGCCCCACCCTTGACACGTGGGGATTACTCCAATTCAAGGTGACATTTGGGTGGAGACACAACCAAACCGTATCAGGAATAAACTATAGGAAGGAAGAAAACCATGGGGTTCTGGCCGGGCACAGTGGCTCACACCTGTAATACCAGCACTTTGGGAGGCCAAGGCAAGAGGATCAACTGAGGTCAGTAGTTCAAGACCAGCCTGGCCAACATGGCAAAACCCCATCTCTACTAAAAGTACAAAAATTAGCCGGGTGTGGTGGCAGGCGCCTGTAATCCCCCAGCTACTCGGGAGGCTGAGGCAGGAGAATCACTTGAACCTGGGAGGTGGAGGTTGCAGTGAGCTGAGATCATGCCACTGCACTCCAGCCTGGTGACAGAGCGAGACTTCATCTCAAAAGAGATGGAGACTCCATCTCAAAAAGTAATAATAATAATAATGAAGCTCTAAGTTAAGTGCTTAGGAGGGCATGGAGCTGGTCACAGAGACGGCTGGGCAGAGCCAGAGACAGCTTTCCTGAGGAGCCCACTTAAGGATGGAGATTAAGAGTTATGAGGTATGTGCCAGGCAGGGGCACCGAAGGAAGGCCAGGAAGGCCTGGGCATCGGCAGCCAGAGTGCACAGGGCTGGCTGACAGGCAGATGTCCTATGCTGGTGAAGATGCTGAAATCGTGACTCATGGGAAGCCTACTCTTTCTCATGGGGGACTGGGGACGTGTGTCTGTCAGGGCTCAGCCTGGAAAGTAAATGCCACTACAGGTATTTAGGAGACCAAAACGTTTATTAGAGGGAAATAGAGGCTTGGAAAGTGGCAGTCAGGAGGGCTGCTTCAAGAAATGACAGAGCATGGGCATCCCGAGGAAGGGTCTCATGACATTCTCAGCAGCTAGTGGCACCAGTGAAATGGGCGAGCTCAGGAAGGTGACTCGGGAATGATGAATGTTGCTGCCAAGCAAGTTCAGTGCTGCTGGATAATGATGGCTTCTTCTGCTCTTCTCTCTTCCGAATGCCATGCCAGTGACTCGCAAGGTACAATCTAACTCAGCGCCATACTGGCAAAGTATCTGGGGGCACAAAGCCCCTGAGCTTGATGTTCCTGCATGTCTTGGATCATAGCCAGGGCCAGGACTAGGGTGGAGTGCAGGAGGCTCCTAGGGTGTAGAATGTAAGGAGACACTCTCAAGTGGCCCCTACACTTGCATGACCCTGAGAGTAACTGGCTCCTGAAAGCTTGCACCCTAGTCCCAGACCTGTATAAGATGAATTTGGAACTGCGTTCTGACTGGCAGCCCTCAGCAAAAACTTCTGGGTCAAGAAAGGATCGATGGAGAGAGCCATGTCTAAGCTAAGACTAGAGTTACCTGGGTGGAGGGAAGATGTATTCCAAGAAAAGATAATAGCATGTAGAAAATCCTAGAGACCTTCGGCCGGGCACGGTGGCTCACACCTGTAATCCCAGCACTTTGGGAGGCTGAGGCAGGCGGATTGCTTGAGCTCAGGAGTTCGCGACCAGCCTGCGCAACAGGGTGAAACCCCGTCTCTACTAAAATACAAAAAAATTAGCCGGGCGTGGCGGCAGGCCCCTGTAGTCCCAGCTACTTGGGAGGCTGAGGCAGGAGAACTGCTTGTGCCTGGGAGGCGGAGGTGGCAGTGAGCTGAGACTGTGCCACTGCACTCCAGCCTGGGTGACAGAGTAAGACTCCATCTCAAAAAAAAAAAGAAAAGAAAAAAAAAAGAAAGAAAAGAAAATCCTAGAGACCTTCGAGTGCCTGGCTCAGTAGCAGGATTGAATGACAGAAGTCATTGTAACAAGATGATGAGTTCTTCTAGCATTTGCTTGTGTCTTCTAAATGTTTTGGGTACAGACTGGTATTCTTCTGGGTCCTGGTGTGTGACACCATGGGATTGCAGAACCACACGCCAACCATGAAGAATTGGGTGGAGCAAGGTAAAGTTGAAGGACACCCATCAGTTCCAGAAAAAATGGCTCAGGCTACAGCCTGATGGGGCTACAAGGCTACAACCAGGGACTCTCAGCCTCAGTTAGAGCAGAAATGAGGAAAAATGGGAGAGAGAAGGTGCTTTTTATATACGAGAGGGGGTTCAATTCTGTGGTACCAACCACTTCTTTTTTTTTCTTTCTTTCTTTTTTTTTCTTTCTTTCTTTTTTTTTTTTTTCAGACAGTTTCGCTCTTATGGCCTAGGCTGGAGTGTGATGGCGTGATCTCAGCTCACCACAACCTCCGCCTCCCAGGTTCAAGCTATTCTCCTGCCTCGGCCTCCTGAGTAGCTGGGATTACAGGCATGCACCACCACGCCCGGCTAATTTTGTGTTTTTAGTAGAGATGGGGGTTTCTCCATGTTGGTCAGGCTGGTCTCGAACTCCTGACCTCAGGTGATCGGCCCACCTTGGCCTCCCAAAGTACTGGGATTACAGGCGTGAGACACGGTGCCCGGCCGGTACCAACCATTTCTAATCATAATTACTAACACCACCCTGGTCCAGCATACCCTAATCTCTCACTTGCATCAGAACAACAGCCTCTTAATAGCCCCCCCACCTCTGCCCCTGCCCTCTACTGCAGGGGTCCCCAACCCTTGGCCCCGGAGCAGTACCAGTCCGTGGCTTGTTAGGAACTGGGCTGGCCACACAACAGGAGGTGAGCAGTGAGCAAGCCAGCGAGGCTTCATCTGCCAGAGCTTCTGATTTTGCAAGATAAATCACATGTCTGGATTTTTATGTCAAATCCAACGCTTACGTATTGGCAAGTAAAGTTTTTCTTTAACATGGAGCTGGCCAAATAAATTAGAGGCACCAAATCTCTCATTTGTGGCCCCTGGTTTTGTGGAAAGGAGTGGTGCCACATTTGGAAAGTGGACTCCAAAGTCTGATGATGAGGCCCTAAGAGTCTTGCGTGGAGTCGGGGGTGGGAGGTGAGGCCCGCAGCCCCCAACCTGGGCCTCTGGTTTACATGCCCTGCCACGGCCACTAGGGGGAGCTCAAGGCTTCCTCCCCTCTAATCACACCTGGGCAACTCTGCATCCCCTAGGAGCCAACAGCCAGGAACTCAGTCCCTCTGCAGGGCAAGGGGAGGTGCACAAGCAAAGTGGCCCAAGACTCTCAGGCCCACATGGCAACTTCTCTTTGGACTTCCCTTGGGATTTCTCTTGGGAGCTCCCTGTGTTGGAATTGTTCTGGCTCCTCTAGTTGTATTCCTGCCCCTCAGACCCTTCGTATCCAGATGCACTTGAGCAGCGTCCACCTGCAATAGCCAAGCAGGAACAGGCCAGGAGGGGAGGAAGGGAGCAGGAAGGCCCAAGCTGGGGTTATGACCAGAAGCTTCAGCACACACACTGGGGAGGACTGAATATCTGTTTCCTTAACCAACATTGGAGGACAGGCAGCTTATCAAGAATAGGGGGACTTGGAGGTGGGTGCACTGGCTCACACCAGTAATCCTACCACTTTGGGAGGCAGAAGTGGGCAGATCATCTGGGGTCAGGAGTTCAAGACCAGCCTGGCCAAAATGTCGAAACTCCATCTTTACTGCAAATATAAAAATTAGCCAGGCGTGGTGGTGCATGCCTGTAGTCCCAGCTACTCGAGAGGCTGAGGCAGGAGAATTGCTGGAATCTAGGAGGCAGAGGTTGCAATGGGCTGAGATCATGCCACTGCACTCCAGCCTAGGCAACAGAGCAAGACTCCTTCCCAAAAACAAAAACAACACCAACAAAAGAATAGTGGGACTTGGCGACCGGGACTACTGTGATCTGAATGTTTGTGCCTCTCCAAAATTCATGTGTGGAAACCTAACCCTCAATGTCTTGGTATTAAGAGGTGGGGCCTTTAGGAGGTGATTAGGTGATTAGGAGGTGAATGAGGTTGGTGCCTTTATAAAAGAGGCTTGAAGGAGCTTGTTCGCCTTTCTCACCATATGAGGACACACAGAAGGTGCCATCTATGAGGGATGGGCCCTCACCAGACACTGAGTCTACTGGCACCTTGATCTTGGGCTTCTAGCCTCCAAAATGTGAGTAAGAAACATCTTTTTTTAATAAATTGCTCAGTCTGTGGCATTCTGTGACAGAGACTTGAACAGGCTAAGACATGGCCCAGTACCCTCTGTTTCATAGTTACTAATGCTCTCAGGAGGGAGGTGGTATCTCTGTTTTTGTAGACAAGGACAACGGACTTGGAGAAATGACAAACCCAAGGCCACATAGCTGTGAGTGGTGGGATTTCATTGGAACCCAGGGCTGTGTGATGCAGGAAACTGCGTTCTGTCTACTCCACAGCTCAGCCCAGGAAAGAATGCCTAAGTGAACCATAAAAGCACAGGGTCACACCCGTGGTACCAGAAGGGAACTTTAAAGTCACTGAATTTGATGTCCCTTCAGACCTGACACCCTTCTTTATTGCTTCTAACTATTGGTCACTAATGAAAACTCTCGTGAATAAAACCAGCAAGGTTTCCCTCCCCTCCTGGCTGTCACCCACTTGGATTAGAATCTTTGTCTCTCTCTGTCTCTCCCCAGCCTGTGGGGCCTGACCACTGATAGCTTTGTCCCCTCCTTGAGAAGGTCTGCTCTGTGTTTGACTAAAGACCCCATTACAGAAATGAAACCCTCCTAGCTTCTCTAACAATGCATCTTTTATTTAAAAAGACCCCATTTAGCAAAAAGACCCTATGCTGGGGTTTGAATCAAAGATCAGGAGAAGCAGAAGCTGGGAGCAAAAATGATGCGCTCCTTTGTTGTCGATCAGAGCCAGGCCCAGGAGGAGCATGTTAAAGAAAGGTTGTCAGGCCACACCTTTGGGGCACTTTGAACCAGCTTCCCTGCAAAGGTTCTCCGGACATTGTTCTGAGAAAGAGTGAGCTGCCCCCCAGCTTCCTCTCCTCACCAGCTGCAGACTGGCATCCCTGTCTCCCAGAGCTCTCTGGTTCCTTTGGTCTCCTCTTGTCTGCTTGGCCAAAAGAGACATCACTCACTGGTGCCATGAAGTCAGAGCAACAACAGGCCTGTGCAGATGTGCAGAGGGTGGGCGGTGCACGTGGGGGTGGGGAGCAAGCCCGGGTGTCATCAAAGCTGATGCTGATATGAGACTTAGTTCCTCTCTCCCACTCACTTCATTTGCACACTTTAACGCAACTTGCTGAATTACATGAGTTCAGTTGATAAGCCCTCCCTCCAGAAAGTCTTCCAAGAGAAAGCACTCACTGTGAATGCACTAATCAGATCCAGCGAGAAGTTATTACAGCACCTTTCCCTGAAATGCGATAATCCCGTTTCTAATTTACTTATTATGCAATAAGAAAATGCCTTCGTTAATTTCATGAGAAAAGCACATTAACCTACTTACAGATCTCATGTTTCTTCATGAAATCGTGAATAGCATCAGTTCCCTTTAATAAATGGAACGCTTAAAGAAAATCAAGAATAATTACTTTGTTTATTAACATTCGGTGATTCACATTTCAAAAGCAATTTCAATAAATACAGTGTGAATCTGAAATGGGGCCTTAAGGTAGTGATCCGCATGGAGTAAAACAATGTTCCTTTGAACCCGGGGCAATTTAAAATTTGTGTTTTCTAAGGTGTGTGTATCACCAATGTATGCACCAGTGATTCAAATTATGTCCAAGAATCCAAGGTTATGGTGAATGCATCCAGTTTTTTTGTGTTTACTCTTCAAGGACAAGTGTTTTTGTGTTTACTCTTCAAGGACAACAGGAACCTGCCTGGAGTGCATGGTCCTTTTTTTTTCTTTTTCTTTTTCTTTTTTTTGAGACGGACTCTTGCTCTGTCACCCAGGCTGCAGTGCAGTGGTGCGATCTCGGCTCACTGCAACCTCCACCTCCCGGGTTCAAGCCATTCCTCTTGCCTCAGCCTCCCAAGTAGCTGGGACTACAGACGCGTGCCACCACGCCCAGCTAATTTTTGTATTTTTAATAGAGACGGGGTTTCACCATGTTGGCCAGGATGGTCTCGATCTCTTGACCTCGTGATCTGCCTGCCTCAGCCTCCCAAAGTGCTGGGATTACAGGCGTGAGCCACTGCACCCGGACTGCATGGTCCTTTTCTCTGCACACCCCACTCCTCCCACATCTTCAGTGAGCTGGAGGCAGAAGCAGAGAGCAGACTCTTTTCTCTGACGATCACTGGAGACCTTTGGGATATGGATTCTGGCAACACAAGTCTTATTTCTTCACCTGCTCTGTGCTTTCCAAACTTCCTCTGCCACTGTGGTAGGCTGAATAGTGCCCTCCTAAAAGCTGCCCATGTCCCAATCCCTGGAGCCTGAGAATGTGTTACCTTGTTTGGCAAAAGAATAAACAAGAAAAAAAAAAAAAAGACTTCGGAGATGTGATTGCATTAAGGATCTTGAGATGGGGGATTATCCCGGATTATTCAGGTGGTCCTAAATGCCATCACAGGTATCCTTATAAAAGGGAAGCAGGCTGGTTTTGGTAGCTCACACCTGTAATCCCAGCACTTTGGGAGGCCAAGGCAGGCAGATCACTTGAGGTCAAGAGTTTGAGACCAGCCTAGCCAACATGGCGAAACCCCGTCTCTACTAAAAATACATGTAGTAATCTCAGCTACTCAGGTGGCTGAGGCACAAGAATTGCTTGAAGCCAGGAGGGGAAGGCTGCAGTGAGCCAAGATTGTGCCACTGCACTCCAGCCTGGGTGACAGAGTAAGACTCTGTCTCAAAAAAAATAAAAACAAACAAACAAACAAAACACACACACAAACACACACAAAAGAAGCACAAAAAAACAGGGAAGCAGAGAGACATTTGTATACACACAGAAGGAGAGGAGTTGATGTGACCGTGGAGGGAAAGATTCAAGTGATGGGGCCACAAGCCACAGAATGTGGGCAGCCTCCAGAGAAGCTGGAAGAGGCAAGGGAAGGGGTCCTCCCCTAGAGCCTTCAGAAGGAACACAGACCTGTTAGCACCTTAATTCCAGCCCAGTGAAACTGATTTTAAAGTTCTGGCCTCCAGAACTGTAAGAAAATAAATATGTGTTATTTTAAGTCACCAAGTTTGTAGTGATTTATTACAGAACCACAGGAAACAAACAAAGCCATCTTCATGATTTCTGCCGTATCTGTGTACCAATAGCATTTTTGTTTACTGACATGTTTCTTTCAATCAAGTCTGAGCTAACATAGCTATCTATTTTCACTTTGTCCTAGCAATAATATTCATGAATCATACAAGTTCACTATACATAAAATAAATATTCAATTTAACTCATTTATTTATTATTTTATTTTATTTTTTTGAGATGGAGTTTCTCTCTTGTTCTCCAGGCTGGAGTGCAATGACACGATCTCGGCTCACCGCAACTTCCACCTCCCGGGTTCAAGCGATTCTCCTGCCTCAGCCTCCCAAGTAGCTGGGATTACAGGCATGCACCACCACACCCCGCCAATTTTGTATTTTCAGTAGAGATGGGGTTTCTCCATGGTGGTCAGGCTGGTCTCAAACTCTGGGCCTCAGGTGATCCACCTGCCTTGGCCTCCCAAAGTGCTGGGATTACAGGCGTGAGCCACCTTGCCCGGCTCAATATAACTCATTTTAAATACACATCTCTATGTCCTCTACAATTATTGAGTGAACCATCAGACCACCAATAGAAGCGATCAACTTTCTGTGAAACATTAACCCAGCTCCACCCAGCTCAGGAAGAATCTATCATGCAGCTGAGCTTTCAAAACTGCTCTATTTCATTCAAATTTCACTTGAAAATGATCAGAAGAAAGAAAGAATCAGCCCCTTTAAAAATAGAACCCATTTCTCCTGCAAAATTTCACAGAGCCAGATTTTAAAATGCAGAAATGAGCAGAATCTTAAATTCTTCTTGATAGAGTTACTATTACTTTGAAATGGCAAAAACCGCAATTACTTTTGCGTCAACCTAATACCATACAGATGAGGACCCTTAAAGGGGAAGGAGAGAGCCATTGAGTGTGCTAGCAGGGAGCTGGGTCTGGTGGCAGACTCTAGCTAATAGGAGTCTTCTCTTCCCAGCCTGAACTGGAATTGTGGGTGCCCAATGTTTTCCTCTCTCTTTTCTGCCTCAGGACACAAAAATACATAGGCAAAGCAGGAATTACTGTGCAAGGGAGATGCAAAGATTTTTAATTAGTTTTTTTGTTTGTTTTTGAGACAGAGTTTCACTCTTGTTACCCAGGCTGGAGTGCAATGGCACGGTCTTGGCTCACTCCAACCTCCGCCTCCCAGGTTCAAGCAATTCTCCTGCCTCAGCGTCCCGAGTAGCTGGGATTACAGGCATGCACCACCATGCCTGGCTAATTTTGTATTTTTAGTAGAGATGGGGTTTCTCCATGTTGGTCACGCTAGTCTCGAACTCCCAACCTCAGGTGATCCACCCGCCCCAGCCTCCCAAAGTGCAGGGATTACAGGAGTGAGCCACTGTGCCTGGCGGTGCAAAGATTTTTAATGCTGAAGAATGGTGAGGTAGTAGAATTGAAAAGGCCCCTTGCCCCTCCACTGGAGAAAAATACGCTGATTGTAAAATGCTTTCCCAGACTCAAGCAGAGGAATGGGCAAAGCAGCTTTTACCCCAAGAATTGGAACTGCCAAAACAGGCACGACCAGGGAGATCTTCAACTCCGAAAAGAGTCAGAGTAGTACTGCTTAAACCTAGGAGTAGATATTGATGAGCAATGGTTACTAAGAGTTAAATCTAAAAGAAGCCAGTCCTGGATTTGCACTTACACTTCCCCATTTTAATTATTTATTTCTTGAGATGGAGTCTCGCTCTGTCACCCAGGCTAGAGTGCAGTGTCGTGATCTTGGCTCACTGCAACCTCTGTCTCCTGGGTTCAAGCAATTCTCCTGCCTCAGCCTCCTGAGTATCTGGGATTACAGGCACCTGCCACCATGCCCGGCTAATTTTTGAATTTTTAGCAGAGACGGGATTTCGCCATGTTGGCCAGGCTGTTCTCAAACTCCCAACCTCAGGTGATGCGCCTGCCTCAGCCTCCTAAAGTGCTAGATTACAGGCATGAGCCACCGTGCCCTGGTCATTTCCCAATTTTTTAAAAAAACATTGTTTCATCACGAGACTTTATGGCATGTGGGAAGTGCTCCAGACGTATTTGAAGACTGATAAATGATGCCCAGTTCTGGTGGCCCACACCTGTAATCCCAGCACTTTGGGAGGCTGAGGCAGGAGGATCGCTTGAGCCCAGGAGTTCAAGAGCAGCCTGGGCAACATAGACCCTGTATCTAAAAGAATAAAATAAAATAATTAGCCAGGTGTAGTGGCGCATGCCTTAGTCCTAGCTACTTGGGAAACTAAGGCAGGAGAATCACTTGAGCCAGGAGTTTGAGGTTGCAGTGAGCTATGATTGTACCACTGTACTCCAGCCTGGATGACAGGGTGAGACTCTTCCTCTTTAAAAAAAAAAAAAAAAAAAAAAGAATGAATGAATGATAAATGATTAGATCCTCTCCTTTGATTTATACATTACTTCTACTGTTGAGAAAAGTAATTTGAAAACAAAATTCTACTTTTTAATTCTAAAAGGTTGATAGCTTGGATCACAAGCCTATGATATGGGGCTTCACCTACCAAGCCTGGGGACAGCCAAGCCCTCTGATTACACTTAAGGCAACAGTCACAAGTATTCTTCTTTCCCTCTGTACCTAGGCACTGCTCTGGTCCATCTTCTGATGGCCAGCATCCACCCCAAGATTCTAGCACTGTCTTAGTTTGTTTCCCGCTGCCATAAGAAAATGCCACACACTCTACAATTTATAAACAATAGAAGTTTATTTGGCTTATGGTTCTGGAGGCTGGCAAGTCCAAGAGCATGGCACTGGCACCTGGCGAGTGCCTTCATGCTGCGTCATAACATGGCAGAAGGGCATGCAAGCATGAGCAAGGCAGACAGAGAAATGGAAGCCAAACTTCATCCTTTTATTTATCCTAGGAACCCACTCCCGAGATAACAAACCCATAACTAACCCACTGGCATGATAGGATTAATTCATTCATGAGGGCTCTGCCCTAATCATTAAAGGTCCAACCTCCCAATACCATTACACTGGCAATTAAATGTCAACATGTGTTTTGGAGGGGACAGTCAAAGCATGGCAAGGAGGAATCTTCTCCCTCCAGTGTCAGTTGAATGCTGACTGACTCTGGGCCATGGTGAACCACTGTGATGTCTGCCCTTCCAGGATCATTGCTCGCTCTTTCTTTCTTTCTTTTTTTCTTTCTTTCTTTCTTTTTCTTTCTTTCTTTCCTTTCTCCTTCCTTCCTTCTTTCTCTTTCTTTCTTTCTTCCTTCCTTCTTTCTCCTTCCTTCCTTCTTTCTTTCTCTTTCTTTCTTTCTTTCTTTCTCTCTCTTTCTTTTCCTTCCTTTCTTTCTTTCTTTCTTTCTTTCTTTTTCTTTCTTTCTTTCCTTTCTCCTTCCTTCCTTCTTTCTCTTTCTTTCTTTCTTCCTTCCTTCTTTCTCCTTCCTTCCTTCTTTCTTTCTTTCTTTCCTTTCTCCTTCCTTCCTTCTTTCTTTCTCTTTCTTTCTTTCTCTCTCTTTCTTTTCCTTCCTTCCTTCCTTCCTTCCTTCCTTTCTTTCTTTCTTTCTTTCCTTTCTCCTTCCTTCCTTCTTTCTTTCTCTTTCTTTCTTTCTTTCTCTCTCTTTCTTTTCCTTCCTTCCTTCCTTCCTTTCTTTCTTTCTTTCTTTCTTTCTTTCTTTCTTTCTTTCTTTCTTTCTTTCTTTCTTTCTTTCCTTCCTTATTGGTTACTAGTATCCAACTCATTCCTTTAGAAGAAATCTTCAAAATTGTTGGGTTACAATTGAGCCAGCCCTATTTTCTAGGGGTGGCTGTACATCATAGACTAAGCCAATCAACATATTTCATGTCCTTGGCCACAGTGAATGTGCAAGGGAGGAGTCAAAGAGAATCGGGCTGAGAACTTTTTATTCCAAATGCCTCAAGGAAGAATCTTCATATCTGGGCTGAACCCGAGAGTCAGGAGGACTAGAGCAGCTAGGTGCCATGGTAATAAGAGAGCTTTAGGAGAGTAAAGTTGACACGGAGTTACAGCAAATCAGAGGAAACCAGAAGTGAGATAAAGAGAGAGGTCACAGCATTGTTTGAGACTCTAGGTTCAGCCATACCTGAAGCACTATCCCCCTGCACCCCTCAATTATATGAATCAATACATTATTATATTTTCTTTTTTTAAAGTTAGGTTTTCTGTTACATGCATTTGAAAATATCCTGAAAAAGTGGGGCTGAGGCACAAACTGCATCTTTGTAAGAACAGGGCATGTACCTCTTCTAGAGAGGCACATTATTAAAAGGTGGCTTACGCCTGTAATCCCAGCACTTTGGGAGGCTGAGGCAGGCTGATCACAAGGTCAAGAGATCGAGACCAGCCTGGCCAACATGGTGATACCCCACCTCTACTAAAAATACAAAAATTACTCAGGCGTGGTGGTGCACACCTGTATTCTCAGCTACTTGGGAGGCTGAGGCAGGAGAATTGCTTGAACCCAGGAGGCGGAGGTTGCAGTGAGCAGAGATCGCGCCATTGCACTACAGCCTGGTGACAGAGTGAGACTGTGTCTCAAAAAAAAAAAAAAGGTGGGGGTGTACCCACTTGCTTTGGCTGGGGGCATGGCCAGACATCAAGTTCAGCCTGGATTGAAGTCCCCTTCTTGCCCCATCTGCTGGGTTTCCTTGTACAGGGAATAACCTCCATAATTATACTTGGCAGTGACTGAGAAAGAATTTTCTCCTTTAAGTAGCCAGCCTCCAAAATGGCCCTCATGATACTCACCTTCTGGTATTCATACCCTTATGTATTCCCTCCCAGCCCTGTGTAGGGCTGACATGTGGATCCAATAAGATGTTGTAGAAATAAAATGTGAAGGTCGGGCGTAGTGGCTCACGCCTGTAATCCCAGCACTTTGGGAGGCTGAGGCAGGAGAATCACTTGAACCCGGGAGGCGGAGGTTGCAGTGAGCTGAGATCACGCCATTGCACTTCAGCCTGGGCAACAAGAGCAAAACTTTGTCTCAAAAAAAAGAAATAAGATGTGTAACTTCTGACAGTGAGTCATAAAAGATTTTGCAGCTCTGTCTTACTGGCTCTGGGATCACTCTGTCTGAGGGAAGCCAGCTGCCATGTCATAAGGACACTCAAGCAGCTCTATGGAGTGCTATACATTGAAGGAACTGAAACCACCTGCCAACAGTCATGACTAGCTCACCAGCTGTGTGTGTGCCATCTTGGAAACAGCTCCTACAGCCCCAGTCAAGTCTTCAGATGATTTCAGCCCTGACTGACCTGTTGACTGGAACCTCACAAGAGACCTCAAGCCAGGAGTACCAAGCTCAGCTGCTGTTGACTCAACAGACCCACAGAATGTATAAGATAAGAAATGTACCCAGGCCAGGTGCGGTGGGTCACGCTTGTAATCCCAGCACTTTGAGAGGCTGAGGCGGGCGGATCACAAGGTCAGGAGATTGAGACCATCCTGGCCAACATGGTGAAACCCCGTCTCTACTAAAAGTACAAAAATTAGCTGGGTGTGGTGGCAGGCGCCTATAATCCCAGCTACTTGGAAGGCTGAGGCAGGGAAATTGCTTGAACCCTGGAGGCAGAGGTTGCAGTGAGCCGAGATCACGCCACTGCACTCCAGCCGGGTGACAGAGGGAGACTCTGTTTCAAAAAAATAAAAAACAAAAAGAAATGTAGCCAGGCATAGTGGTGTGTGCTTATAGTCCCAGCTATTGGGGAGGCTGATGTAGGAAGATCACTTGAGTCCAGGAGTTCGAGACCAGCCTGGGCAACATAGTGAAACTCTACCTCTAAAATGTAATTAATTAGTTAAAATCAATATAAACAAGAATAGCATCGATTTTTTTAAAAAAGCACTATTTATTGTTGTTTTAAGCCACCATATTTTGAAATAATCTGCAATAGACAACTAGAGTACTCTATATCAGTCTTCTCTTTTCCAGACCTATTTCCTGGCCAAATTCTCTACCAGGGGTCCTCCTTGATTTCTTTATTAGTCTACCCAGCCCTGCTCCAGGCAGCCTCAGTCTCATCCTCTTTACTCAATGGCACTTTTCTAGAAATCACCCTTTGATGCCTCTGCTGTGCTTCCTCTGCTTTATCCCTGTTCCTGCCTCTTCTCCACCTGAAGAGAAACAGCTCTTTCTCCTTCATACATTCCCCATTTTTCTCTTGACAAACATCATGACAATAATTGCAGTGGATAATCCTTGTGATAAGAAAATAGGGAGTGAGAGGCAGTGGGTCACGCCTGTAATCCCAGCACTTTGGGAGGCCAAGGCGGGTGGAACGCCTGAGGTCAGGAGTTTGAGATCAGCCTGGCCAACATGGCGAAACCCTGTCTCTACTAAAAACACAAAAAATTAGCCGGGCATGGTGGCACACTCCTGTAATCCCAGCTACTCGGGAAGCTGAGGCAGGAGAATTGCTTGAACCCGGGGGAGGGGCAGGAGACGGGCTGCGGAGGTTGCAGTGAGCCGAGATTGCATCACTGCACTCCAGCCTGAGTGATAGGATGAGACTCCATCTCAAAAACAAACAGAAAAAAGAAAAGAAAATTGATTTCTTTACGTATCTCAATAAAGTGGGAAAATTGCATTTTTGTTTTGAGGCTGTTGTTCCCTCCTCCAGCTTTGCAAATGGCACAGAGGGGAGAAAGCTCCCATATCCCTTTCCTGTGGAGAAGTCCAGGCAGTCAGAAGAGCCCTGTGAGTTCTGATTTTCCACGGGGCTTTTACGGTGGCAGAAGGGGGCTGGGGAGCAGGCTGCCAGCATCGTCATGGCAACATGCTCCCTGGTGGGTCCTGGGCTGCACTCCCAGGCAGGGGAAGCAGCTCCCAAGCGCGTATCCCTCACGGAGTGGGCAGCGGAAGGCGGGGCTGCCCAGGAAACAGTGGGGGCTGGGGCAGCGAGGCCCAGCAGGTGTTCCATCCCTGGAGGCAGGCAGGCAGCCAGGTGGCCAGGTGGGCCAAGCCAGCAAGTCCAGCCCTAGAGAACAGGGTCAGCTTGTCCCAGGACCTAACCAGAGTCATCCATGTGGGCAGATCTTTGCCCTCCTGTGCTGTTCCTACTCCCTGATGACGTGCTCAGGTCTGGGCTACAGGTGACCCTGCCTCTGGAAATGAAGGTCAACAAACTGTCATTCACTATGACAGTGGTTCCCAAACTTGGCCGCACATTCACATAATTGGGGGATCTTTTAAAAGCGTGGATGCGGCCGGGTGCGGTGGCTCACACCTGTACTCCCAGCACTTTGGGAGGCTGAGGCGGGCGGATCACTTGAAGTCAGGAGTTCCAGACCAGCCTGGCCAATATGGCAAAAACCCATCTCTACTAAAAACACCAAAATTAGCCTGGCGTGATGGTGGGTGCCTGTGGTCTCAGCTACCTGGGAAGTTGAGGTATGAGAAATGATTGAACCAGGGAGGTTGAGGCTGCAGTGAGCTGAGATTGTGTAACTGCACTTCAGCCTGGATGACAGAGCGAGACTCTGTCTCAAAAAAAATAAAAATAAAAATAAAAATAAAAATATGGATGCCTGTCACTCCCAGCCATTCTGAAATCGCCAGGTGATGCTAACATGCAGTAACGCGTGGGAAGCATCGCACTATGCTAAGGTTCTGGGCCGGACCCGTGCATAAAAATCACCTGGGAAACAAGAATACAGACACCCAGATCTCCTTATTTCAAAATCTCCTGAGTTGGTCCCAGGTATCTACCTTTTTCACAGGCTTTCAGTAATTCTGGAGAGCTGCTGGTGGTGCATGTCACTCATCCAGCATAACATAAGGCAATGCTTTGTGGCGTGGGTGGCAGTAAGGAATGTGGCAGGGACTGGGTGAATTGGAGACTTCCATAGGCCTCACTTTATCCGTTGGGGTTCACTGTGGATGGGGATGTTGCATTGAAACTATTAAGTTAGGCGGGGCATGGTGGCTCACGCCTGTAATCCTAGCACATTGGGAGGCCAAGGCAGGTGGATCACCTGAGGTCAGGAGTTCGAGACCAGCCTTGCCAACATGGCAAAACCCCATCTCTACTAAAAATACAAAAAATAGCCAGGCATGGTGGTGGGCACCTGTAATCCCAGCTACTTGGGAGGCTGAGGCGGGAGAATCACTGGAACCCGGGGGTTGGAAGTTATAGTGAGCCGAGATCACACCACTTCACTCCAGCCTGGGCGAAAGAGCAAGACCCCGTCTCAAAAAAAAAAAAAAGAAGAAGAAAGAAACTGTTAAGTTAAACTATGCATATAGACCAAAAATGATCTGGCATTGATATTTTTGCATGATTAAATCTAATACCAACTCACTAGCAGACAGTTGTTCCTGTAGGACAATCGCTTTCATAAGATTTTCACGAAAGCCAAGCATCAGAGTTTAAGGTTACAAGCTACCGCACAAGAAAACTAGGAGGCCAGTAGGTTCAGATCCCATCAAGAGAGCGGAGGTGGACGTTGGAACTCACCATAGGCTAAAGTATCTTGATCTCCTAACTAACCTGGTGAAGGGCCACAGGTACAAAAATCTATGTTCATTATTTCCTTACTTATTATGAATACTTAATTTCCCTTTTAATCTTTTTTAGATTACTAAAGTAATATGAGCTCAATGTAGCTAATGAAACAATGCCAGGATATTTTCTTCTCACCAGCCCCCTCCACGCCCGGCCTCTTCCCCCAGGTGACCAATATTAACAGCCATCTCATTTCATTTTAGTTAGAAAATGAGTTGTTCTACACAAATGAATTTGTCCAAGAATCAAAACTGTTCCTTTCACTTATGTTTGTAATACATGATCAGCAATAACTAGCAATAATTTCTCCAGTAGCAGCTTTTCTTCAGAATTATTTCCATCCCCAGTTTACCCCTAATTTCTGAAGTTCTGTCCAGGGCAAATGGTTGCTCACAAGTCAGGGTTATTATTATTATTATTATTTTTTTGAGACGAAGTTTCACTCTTTTTGCCCAGGCTGGAGTGCAATGGCGCGATCTTTGCTCACTGCAACCTCCACCTCCCAGGTTCAAGTGATTCTCCTGCCTCAGCCTCTCCCAAGTAGCTGGGATCACAGGCGTGTGCCACCATGCCTGGCTAATTTTGTATTTTTAGTAGAGATGGGGTTTCTCCATGTTGGTCAGGGTGGTCTCAAACTCTCGACCTCAGGTGATCTGCCCACCTCAGCCTCTCAAAGTGCTGGGATTACAGGCATGAGCCACCATGCCTGGCCAGGGTTATTCTTTTAGTGAGTGCCTTAAAGAATATATGCTGAGATTTCTAGGGTGGCTGCAGTGAGGAGGCCAGTAGGAAGCACCTAATATGCACAAATTTATAGGAAGCCATTGGTTTGCACTAGCTCCTGTACCAGGCCCAACAGACCAAACCAAAATGGAGTCACTCATGCTAAAGTTCCACGCTACCAAACAGAAGCTAAGTTGTTTATCTGACCTTTTGAGAAACCAGGAGAGAGAGAGAGAATCCCCTAAACAGGCCAGTTTTAGCTGGCATGATAAACAAGAGCCCTTGGCTTTAATCTTTATTTATTTTTTTGGAGGCAGGGCCTCACTCTGTTGCGCAGGCTGGAATGCAGTGGCACCATCAGGGCTCACTGCAACCTCACACTCCTGGGCTCAAGCAATCCTCTTGCCTTAGTCTCCTGAGCAGCTGGGACCACAGGCGTGAACAAGCACACCCAGCTAATTTCAAAAAAAAAGTTGTAGAGACGGGGTCTCACTATGTTGCCCAGGCTGGTCTGGAGCTCCAGCCTTCAAGTGATCCTCCAGCCTCGGCCTTCCAAAGTGCTAGGAGTTATAGGTGTGAGCCACTGCACCTGGCCTAACCTTTAACTTTTTTTTTTTTTTTTTTTTTTTTTTAGATGGAGTCTCCATCTGTCGCCCAGGCTACAGCGAGTGCACTGGCAAGATCTCAGCTCACCGCAACCTCCACCTCCCAGCTTCAAGTGATTCTCCTGCCTTAGCTTCCTGAGTAGTTGGGATTATAGGCATGTGCCACCACGCCCAGCTAATTTTTGTATTTTTTAATAGAGATGGGGTTTCGCTATGTTGGCCAGGCTGGTCTGGAACTCCTGGCCTCAAGTGATCCACCTTCCTCGGCCTCCCAGAGTGCTGGGATTACAGGTGGTGAGCCACCGTGCCTGGTCTTTTAACTTGGAAATAGCAGTCCACATTTTGTTTCTGCTTTCCCCAGCTCTTTTCTGAATATAAAACCAACCTCCTCTGCTCAGCTCGTGGGAACACTCATTCTGTAAGAAGGAAGTGGTGCCCAATTCTAGAATCACAAATAAAAACCAATTAAGATCTTTAAGCTAAATTTGTTGTGCTTGTGTCTTTGGACACTTACAAACACTTGAAATAACTTGAAATCCTTTAACCACTATGGGTGAAGATTATTCAAGAAAGTATTACACAGTGCCTTGACTGTTAAAATGGAATGATTGAGGGTCATTGTCATTCTTATAGTACTTTATATTTGCATAATTGTTTATATTTGAGGAGTAGCGCTCCGTCTTTTAATGAATATTGATTGCCAACATCTTAAGGGGTTCTTGATGGTTGCTAAATAGCTCTGGTTTAGACACCTTTTGTTTTCTTGAGTCTTTTAAAATGATTCTCTCTGATCCCTATCCCCACCCCTCATTGCCAGTGTCAATCTGTTGTCAGCTGGTGCTCCTTCCTGCTGTCGATATCTTCTTCCATACATTATCGTCAGAGGCGTTTGAACCAGAGCAACTCCATCTTGAATAGGGACTGGGTAAAATAAGGCTAAGACCTATTGGGCTGCATTCCAAGGATGTTAGGCTTTCCTTTTTTTTTTTTTTTTTTTGAGACGGAGTCTTGCTCTGTTGCCCAGGCTGGAGTGCAATGGCAAGATCTTGGCTCACCGCAACCTCCGCCTCCCGGGTTCACGCCATTCTCCTGCCTCAGCCTCCTGAGTAGCTGGGACTACAGGTGCCCACCACCACGCCTGGCTAATTTTTTGTATTTTTAGTAGAGACAGGGTTTCATTGTGTTAGCCAGGATGGTCTCGATCTCCTGACCTTGTGATCCGCCCGCCTCGGCCTCCCAAAGTGCTGGGATTACAGGCATGAGCCACCCCGCCCAGCCAAGGACGTTAGGCACTCTAAGTCACAGGATGAGGTGGGAGGTTGCCACAAGATACAGGTCACAAAAACCTTGCTGATAAAATAGGCTGTGGTAAAGGAGCTGGCCGAAACCCACCAAAACCAAGGTGGCGATGAAAGTGACCTCTGGTGGTCCTCCCTGCTCATTATAACAAATTATAATGCATTAGCATGCTACGGGACACTCCCACCAGCGCCATGACGGTTTACAAATGCCATGGCAACATCAGGAAGTTACTCTATATGGTCTAAAAAGGGGAAGAACCCTCAGTTCTGGCAATTGCCCACCCCTTTCCCAGAAAACTCATGAATAATCCACCCTTTGTTTAGCATGTAATCCAGTAATACTATAAGTATCCTTAGTCGAGCAGCCCAAGCCGCTGCTCTGCCTATGGAGTAGCCATTCTTTATTTCTTTTTTAATAAACTTACTTTCACTTTACTCTATGGGCTAATCATGAACTCTTTCTTGCTTGAGGTCCAAGAACCTTCTCTTGGGGTCTGGATTGAGACCCCTTTCCGGTAACATTATTATCTGAAAAATGCTAGATTAAAAAAATCTGTTGTTAGAATTGTTTGAAAACTGTGAGTGGATAGGCTCTAACTGAGATTCTGATGGTCTTTCAGAGGAGTAGGTATATGGAGTAAGCTAAGATGCATACATTTCCTTTTTTTTTTCTATCACCCAGGCTGGAGTGCGGTGGCAAAATCTCGGCTCACTACAACCACAAACCCCTGAGCTCAAGCGGCCCTCCTGCCTGAGCCTCCGGAGTAGCTGGCACTACAGACACACACTATCATGCCCGAGTAATTTTTAATTTTTTGTAGAGAGATGTGGTCTCACTAGGTTGCCTAAGCTGGTCTTGAACTGCTGAACTCAAGCAATCCTCCTGCTTCAGCCTCCCAAAGTGCTAGGATTATAGGCATGAGCCGCCACGCTTGGCCTTCCTTTTGTTTATTATGAAAAATTTCAAACCTATAAACAAGTAGAGAAGATAGTCTCATGAACCCCATTTCCCTACTGCTCCCTTCAACAATGAACAACATGATACACACTTTTCACCTTGTTTATTCAAAATTCCTTTTGCTCAGTCGTCACTGAATTCTGGATTTTTTTTTTTTCTTAGACGGAGTCTCCCTCTGTCGCCCAGTCTAGAATGCAATGGTGTGATCTCGGCTCAGTGCAACCTCTGCCTCCTGGATTCAGTGATTCTCCTGCCTCAGCCTCCTGAGTAGCTGGGATTATAAGCACATGCCGTCACGTCTGGCTAATTTTTGTATTTTTAGTAGAAATGGGATTTCACCATGTTGGCCAGGCTGCTCTTGAACTCCTGACCTCAGGTGATCCACCCGCCTCAGCCTCCCAAAGTCCTGGGATGACAGGCGTGAGCCACTGCGCCCGGCCGAATTCCAGATTGTTGAAGCATCTGGATATTGGCCTCTGGGAATGCCAGGCTTCCCTGTGTTATTATTTTAACTCTGACTGCCCAGAGAGGCCCCAGCCATGTGCCCTTTCATTTCCAAGATGGTTCTCATGAAGCCCTTTCTGCCCAGTGTCCAGGCTGCCCCACAGGTCCCCAAGAACTCGTTCCTGCTTCTCAGCCTCTGACCTTCAGGTGACTGTGGGAAGGGCTTGGGAAATCCTCCTTTGTCTGACAGGGAGATCCTGTTGGGGAAGTCCACAGGTATGTAAATGTGCGTTCTATTACCTCATCCAGGTTGTACCCAGAGGCTCTGGAAGGAATTTTTATTAGTCTACAGTGTAAATAAGCATTCCCTCTACCTCCCTACTCCCTGTGATACCAGGCCTGGAAGTTTCCACAGAACATGCTGGCTTCTGTATACATCAAGTCAAGTTTCTTCTGGTCTGAAGCCAGTTCTCTGCAGAAGGCACACTGTACATTCCCCACAGCTGGACTCTCGGCCAACCACATCCCCCAGACGGCTTTCTGCAATCTTTTCCACAGCCTAATGAAATAGGTCCCCCCATCCCTGTCCTGCAGATGAGGAAATTGAGGTTTACAGAGGTGAAACCCCTTGTCTTAGGTGTGTAATTACCAAGCAAAACAGTTGGGACTCAGATGAGCCTAATCATTGGAGTCTTCATTAATAAACAGAGAACTAATTATAGTCATTGAAGACACTGTTCCTTTTCTGTTGTGATTAATTCCGAATTTATTTTTATCTTCAAAAGAATGAAGACTCGTGCCGGGGATTTGTTCTGAGAAAGAAATGCGCTATTCCTGACAGTCTTCCTTGGCCAGCCCCTTTGTCCACAAAAAAGCCAAGAACCCATGGCCAGGTCATTCCTGTGCATTTTGTTTGTTTCTGAAGCTCAAGATTCCCCAGGGATTTATGTCAGCCTAAGCTACTTTTTTTTTTGATGGAGTATTGCTCTGTCACCCAAGCTGGAGTGCAGTGGCGCGATCTCGGCTCACTGCAACCTCCGCCTCCCAGGTTCACGCCATTCTCCTGCCTCAGCCTCCTGAGTAGCTGGGACTACAGGTGCCCGCCACCACACCTGGCTAATTTTTTTGTATTTTTAGTAGAGACAGGGTTTCACTGTATTAGCCAGGATGGTCTCGATCTCCTGACCTCGTGATCTGCCCGCCTCGGCCTCCCAAAGTGCTGGGATTACAGGCGTGAGCCACCGTGCCCAGCAACCTAAGCTGCTTTTAATGCACACTGGAGAACCATTTCTACACAATAGAGGGACACCACCTACAAATGAAAACCTCAGTTTCTGCCACAGTGCTGGGAAAATTAGGATCTGGCTTGTCTTCGGGGCAAGAGAAGCAGATTGGGTGTGTAATCAAGGGTAGTTCTGCGTGCGTGCCTGCGTGTGTGTGTGTGTGTGTGTGTGTGTGTTTCAAGAATGAAGGGACCGTGTGGCCCTGGGCAAAGGAGCCACAAGGAGGGATAACACTGAGCCAGGGAGGGACAGCAATTTTCGTAAACTTCTTTTCTAAGCTTTTCTTAGACAGCCCACCCTTCTTTGGGTGGATTTTTCCAAGCTTCAGATATGTTAATAGCGGCGTCACATCGGAGTTGGGTCCTGGCCCTGGAGACTTTCTGCCTTTCTGTCTCTTTATGTGGCTTTGCATATCTCTGCTCAGCTGGGCTCCTCCGTGGATATTTTACTGTTATTTACTCCCAAAGGGCAATCTCATTTCCATATTTCTGTGCTGCTGTTAGGGAACAGTGAGGATGGGGCTGGAACTCCTTTCCACACCCACCAAGCAATAGCAGTGAAAAAGCAGACTTCAGTTTGTGTTATTTCTGGTCACACAACTTATTTCTTCCCTTCTCCTTTTCTCTTGCTTCATGCTGCTTCTGCAAATGAAACCTTTAGCTTACACCAGGGAAGCTGTGTTTGTGAGGGAGTGGGTGGAGATCTTGGAAGACCTGGGAGAAGGCTGGGCTTTGTTTTCTCTTTCTTCTCCACGCTCCCACCCCCTTCCCCTCTCTTGCCCCTTTCCCTTCTCTTTTCTATCCTACTCTTCTTTTCTTATTCTATATTCTCTGTCTCCTGTTCCCCAAATTGTTTCTTTCCTCTTTGATCTATTACTGTTTTCTGTCTGCCTCTAGCTTTGCTTCCTCTTCCCTTCTCTTCTTTTTCTTTACTTTTTTTTTTTTTTTTGAGACAGAGTCTCTGTCACCCAGGCTGGAGTGTAGTGGTGCAATCTCAGCTCATTGCAAGCTCTGCTTCCCAGGTTCAAGCGATTCTCGTATCTCAGCCACCCAAGTAGCTAGAATTACAGGCGTGTGGCACACAGCCAGCTACTTTTTGTACTTTTTAGCAGAGAAGGGGTTTTGCCATGTTGGCCAGGCTGGGCTTGATCTCCTGGCCTCAAGTGATCCACCTGCCTCCAGCCTCCCAAAGTGCTGGGATTACTGCTTTGAGCCACTGCACCCAGCCTCCTTCCCCCCTTTTTAAACATTGGTGGGCCTGGCCAAACAAGATGCCAATGTAAACCCTTCTTATAAATGAAGACACTCTAGGCCAGGCGCGGCGGCTCACACCTGTAATCTCAGCACTTTGGGAGGCGAGGTGGGTGGATCAAGAGGTCAAGAGATCGAGACCATCCTGGGCAACATGGTGAATCTCCATCTCTACTAAAAATCCAAAAATTAGCTGGGCATGGTGGCGGGCACCTGTAGTCCCAGCTACTCGGGAGGCTGAGGCAGGAGAATGGCGTGAACCTGGGAGGCGGAGGTTGCAGTTAGCCGAGATGGCGCCACTGCACTCCATCCTGGGCGACAGAGCAAGACTCCATCTCAATAAATAAATAAACAAATACACTCTGAGAGTACGAATAATACCTGAAAATAACCCCCCACTTTGTCCTTTGAGATAGGATCTTGCTCTGTCATCCAGGCTGGAGTGCTCTGCTACAATCGCAGCTCCTAATTTTTGTATTTTTGTAGAGATGAGGTTCACCATGTTTCCTAGGCTGGGCTCAAACTACAGGGCTCAAGTGATCTGCCGGCCTTGGCCTCCCAAAGTGCTGGGATTACAGGTGTGAGCCACTGCACCTGGCCCAACAACCTTTGAAATATGGTCTGAAAACCCCACAGTACTCTGGGGATTTTGTTGAAAACACAGATTCCTGGGTCCCATCCCAGACCCACTAATCTCTGGGAGGGCGGCCTAAAAATAGGCATCCTTTCTAACATGTTTCTCCAGTGATCCTTATACACGCTTAAGTTTCAGAATCTTTGGCTGGAACTCTGGCTGAGATTCTGGATGAGAAAATCAAGGAAGGGATGGATAGAACTCTTCACACTTCCTCTTCCATGGAGGCCCAACGCCAGGTTTCTTCTGGACTCCAAGGGGAGAACTGGACCCATTTATTTCTCTGAAGTCATGATTCCAAAATGCTTATTTTCAGTATATTAACTTTCTTTCCCTTCCCAGTATCTTCTTGAAACCGATTCTCAAGATCACTGAGAAGTACATAAAACTTCCATTATGGTGCAGGAGGACAATATTAGAACTGCTATTTGAATATTACATCTACTTCAATATTACCTTTTTAAATTTTTAATTCTATGATAATATGCTTATTAGTTTAGTGGTTCATCTATTTAATTCATAGATAATAGAAGTAGATATCTCCGGGAGTTTTACTGATAGGGGTGTACAGTCAAAAAAGTTTGGAAAGCATCTCTGTAGAATTTAGACTACAAATTCTTTGAGATTAGAATACCATTGTGATTATTATTTTTTTTTTGAGAGAGAGAGATGAAGTCTTGCTCTGTCACCCAGGCTGGAGTGCAGTGGCATGATCTCAGCTCACTGTAACCTCCACTTCCCAGGTTCAAGTGATTCTCCTGCCTCAGCTTCCCAAGTAGCTGGGATTACAAGTGCCCGCCACCATCCCCAGCTAATTTTTGTATTTTTTTAGTAGAGATGGGGTTTCACTATATATTAGCCAGGCTGGTCTCAAACTCCTGACCTCAGGTGATCCATCCACCTTGACCTCCCAAAGTACTGAGATTACAAGCGTGAGCCTCCGCACCCAGCCAGAATACTATTATTATTATTATTATTTTTATTATTATACTTTAAGTTTTAGGGTACATGTGCACAATGTGCAGGTTAGTTACATATGTATACATGTGCCATGCTGGTGTGCTGCACCCATTAACTCGTCATTTAGCATTAGGTGTATCTCCTAATGCTGTCCCTCCCCCCTCCCCCCAATACTATTATTTTTTAACAAACCATATTGAAAAATAGCATCCACACAGAGAAGCGCACAAATTAGTATATAGACTGGAGAACAGCTCATGTAACTAGCAACAGGATCAATGAATAGATTATTATCAGCAACCTAGACACCCCTGTGCCGTCACTACCTTTCCCCAAAATAACTCCTCTCCTGACTTCTAGGAATGTCATATAAATGGAATTGTTACAGTCTCGCCAATGCACCCAATGTAGCATTGGTGTACCTTGGTGTTGCCCAAGGTATCACCTGAAGTTCTTTGTCTCATGACCAAGAAAATTAAGGAGCATAGACACCAAGGGTGAGGTTGGAGCAAAAGTTTAATAAGTGAAAGGAGAAAGCTCTCCATTGCAGAGAGGGGGCCTGAAAGAGGGTTGCCGTTTCACAGTCGAATACAGAGGCTTTTATAAGAAACCAGTGAGGGCTGGGCTTCTCATTTGTATAAGGTGTGAATTTCTGGTAGCTCTGCCTCATCCTCCTAGTGCACATGGGGCTCCTTAGCTTGAATTACTCCCCATTGCTTTGTTCCTCTTACTGCGCATGTGTCAGGGGGTGGAATTTTCCATTGCGGGCATGGGCAAGTCCCCTGTGTAGCCTTTCTTATCTATGTGGCTGTTGGCATGTCTTAGGCAAGCCACCCTGTGCAAGTTCCCTAATCTGTGCCTGCAGTTTGATTTTTCAGGCTGTTCTTTTGTTTGAAATAATTTTACCAAGGACCCACCCTAACTGCCTGCCTGACTGGTTTCTTCCTTCCTCCTCTCTCAGAATCATGATGTCTCTGCTCTTTAGTGTTTGGCTTCTTTTGCTCTTTGCTCCACTTTACATCTATGGGATTCACTTATATGTAGCAATAGTTTGTTTATTCTCTCTCTCTCTTTTTTTTTTTTTTTTCTGAGATAGGGTCTTACTGTGTCACCCAGGCAGGAGTACAGTGGTGTGATCTCAGCTCACTGTAGCCTCAACCTCCTAGGCTCAAGCAATCCTCCCACCTCAGCCTCTTGAATAGCTGGGACTACAGGTACATGCCATCATGCCTGGCTAAATTATTTTATTTTATTTTATTTTTAGTAAAGATGAGGCCTCACTGTGTTGACCAGGCTGGTCTCAAGCTCCTGGTGTCAAGAGATCCCCCCACCTCAGCCTCCCGGTATTCTAGGATTACAGATGTGAGCCATTGTACCAAGCCTGTTTATTCTAAGTGTAGAGTTTTCCATTGTATAAATATGTCACAATTTATCAATTCTAGTTTGATGGATATTGGGTTGTTTCCAGTTTGGGGCTGTTATAAATAGTGCTGCTATGAACATTGTTATACATCTTCTGTTGGACATATCAACGTATCTTAGTTGGTTATATGCCTAGAAGGGGATTAGATGAGTTATGGAGAACACTCAATTCCACTGTGCTAAATACTGCCAATTTTCCAACAGGCTCTCACCAGCAGTGTATGACAGCTCTGGGTGTACCACAGCCTCTCCAATATGTGGTATTTTCTGTTCTGTTTTTATCTTCATCACTTCTGAGTGTATATTGATACCTTCTTATGATTTAATCAAAATCAAAGAAAAGCAAATCATGCTTTCTTGATGATTAATGGTGTCGTGCATCTTTTAATATGACCAATAGGTCATTTGGATATCTTCTTTTGTGAAATGCCTGTTCAAGTTCTTTGCCCATTTTTCTGTCGGGTTGTCTATGTTTTCTTTATTGATCTATAGGAATTGTTTTATTTTAAAACCTATTTTTCTTTTTTTTTCTTTTAGAGACAGGGTCTTGCTGTGACACTCAGGTTGGAGTGCAGTGGCACAATCATAGCTTTCCTAGGCTCAAATGATCTTCTTGTTTCAGCCTCCCTAGTAGCTGGGACTACAAGCACATGCCCCCATGCCCGGCAAATTTTTTATAGAGATGGGGTCTCACTATGTTGCCCAGGCTGGACTTGAGCTCCTGGCTTCAAGTGATCCTCGAACCTCAGCCTTCCAAAGCTTTGGAATTACAGGCATGAGCCACCATGCTCAGCCAGTATTCTTTATATAGCTGTCATAGTTATCTCTCTATCCCTAGGCCCAGCACACTGTCCATTTCCTAATATGTGTTTAACACCTCTTCGAGCTGTTGTTGAATGAAATAGCACACATGAGTTGAAAAAGATAACTCTTGTTGGGTGATGAAGATCATTATGAATTTTGATTTTTGCTCAACACTAACAATTTTTTGAAGTATAATTTATATGCCCCGAATTTTACTTGTTTTATGTGTACAGTTTGGTGACTTACTGTGTTGTGTGATCATTACCACAAACTAATTTTAGAACATTTACATCGCCCCAAAGAAACCTTGTGTTTGTTTCTTTCTTCCTTGTTTGCAGCTCCAACTCCAGGTGACCACTAATTTTTAAATCGTGTCTGTGGATTTGCCTTTTCTGGACGTTTCATATAAATGGAATCATATAATACGTTGCCTTTTGTGTCTGGCTTCTTTCACTTAGCATAATGTCTTTGAGGTTCATCCATGTTGTAGCGTGAATCAATATCTCCTTCTCATGGCTGAGTAAATATTCCATTGTATTGGCATACTACATCTTATCTATCTATTCACCAGCTGATGGACATTTAGATTATTTCCACTGTTTGACTTCTGTGAATAATACTGCTATGAACATTCACTACAAGTTTTGTGTGGACATATGTTTTCATTTCTCTTAGGTAGATGCCTCGGAAGAAATTGCTGGGTCATTAGGTAAATTTATGCTTAATTTGCTTTTTCTTCCTTTTTCTTTTTTTTTAGACAGGGGCTTGCACTGCTGCCCAGGCTGGAGTGCAGTTGTGTGGTCATGGCTCACTGCAGCCTCGATCTCCTAGGCTCAAGTGATCCTCCCACCTCAGCCTCCTGAGTAGCTGGGACCACAGGGATATGTCACCACGTCCTGTGGCTAAATTATTTTATTTATTTTTTATTTTATTTTATTTTTTGTAGAGACAGGGGTCTTACTATGTTGTCTGGGCTGGTCCTAAACTCTTGGCCTCAAGGGATTCCACAGCCTCAGCCTCTCAAAGCATTGGGATTACAGGTATGAGCGACCATGCCTGGCTATGTTTAATATTGTAAAGAAATGGAAACCGTTCCATTTCTCTGCCATCCATAGGCTGATAGAAAGGTGTATAAGGTTGTCTTGGGTAGAAATGAAATATCAGCCACCACATAACTATCAAATGCACAGTGTCTAGAGAAAGCTCTGACACAGGTTTATACAACAACTTAGCAAGTAGAAAATCTAAATATGAACAGGGTCCAAACAATCTATGCAAAAGATCAAGAAGTACTGAATGCCTGCTTTTTGTATGAGTCAACGTTAGGCTTTAAGAAGGATAGATAGGCTAGGCATGGTGGCTCATGCCTGTAATCCCAGCACTTTGGTAGGCAGAGGTGGGTAGATCACCTGAGGTTAGGAGTTCGAGACCAGCCTGGCCAACAGGGCGAAACTCCATCTCTACTAAAAATACAAAATTAGCCGGGCGTGGAGGTGCATGCCTGTAATCCCAGCCACTCAGGAGGCTGAGGCAGGAGAATCACTTGAACTTCGGAGGTGGAGGTTGCAGTGAGCCAAAATCATGCCATTGCACAGCAGCCTGGGTGACAAGAGTAAAACTCAGTCTAAAAAAAAAAAAAGATAGATGGAAATTTAAAACAAAGATGCTATCCCTCTCCTGAGTTACTAACAGTTTAACCAGTAAAATAAGACTTAATAATTATTATTATTTTTTAAAAAAGCAAAAGTAGGCTAGGTGTGGTGGCTCACGCCTGTAATCCCAGCACTTTGGGAGGCCGAGGCGGGCAGATCACGAGGTCAGGGGATTGAGACCTGCCTGGCTAACACGGTGAAACCCCGTCTCTACTAAAAATACAAAAAATTAGCCGGGCGTGGTGGCAGGCGCCTGTAGTCCCAGCTACTGGGGAGGCTGAGGCAGAAGAATGGCATGAACCCAGGAGGCGGAGCTTGCAGTGAGCCGAGATAGTGCCACTGCACTCCAGCCTGGCTACAGAGCGAGACTCCATCTCAAAAAAAAAAAAAAAGAAAGGAAAAATAAATTAGCCAGGCATGGTGGTGTGCACCTGTAGTCCCAGCTAGCTTCTCTGGAGGCTGAGGTGGGAGGATGGCTTGAGACGCGAGGCAGAGGATGCAGTGAGCCAAGATCACACCATTGCACTCCAGTCTGGGCAATACAGCCAGATCTTGTCTCAATTTAAAAAAAAAAAAGCAAAAATAATTAAAGATTTAAATACAATTTCAAGATAGTAATAGAAATCAGAGAGGGAGCAGGCAGGAGGGAAAATTGATAAGGGAGGAATTTATCTTTCCTTCAAGATCCTGGGAGAAAACAGAAAGCCAAAGTGTGTTTCTACAAAATTTGTGGCATCCCAAAGATGTAAGAGTTCCTTCTTCTATTGTTGCTCTAGAAATCTTAGTTAAAAAAGAAGTGTTACGTAATAAATCACCAGGACCCTTGAACTGGATAGATAAAAACAATTGCTAACATAGGGGCATTTAATGTGCCAGGCACTGCTCTAAACAGTTTACATGCTTCCTCACTTAATCTTCTTAATAACTCTATGATATTAACCCTACTGTTGTCTTCTTGTAGTGATGAGGAAAATGAGGCTCAGAGACGTAAGTAAATCACCCAATGGCACACAGCTAGAAAGTGGCAGAAATGGGGTTTGAATAAAGGCAGTCCAGAGCCAACATATTTAACCACTAACTACATTTAACCATTTAAATTCCCATATTCCAGTTACTGGATTCGATCTCCAATTACAGACGGGGAAATAGACCCAAAGGTATGGGAAGACTTGAGGATTTGGAGGTTACCTGATTGATAAGAGATCAGCAACAGGAGTTCCACTAACTGCTAGTCCAGTCTTATTTCTATGAAGACTGACATTGGGTATCACCGGAGAGTCTTTTCTTTTCTTTTTTTTTTCTGAGATGGAGTCTTGCTCTGTTGCCAGGCTGGAGTACAGTGGCGTGATCTCGGCTCACTGCAACCTCCACCTTCCAGGTTCAAGCGATTCTCCTGCCTCAGCCTCCTGAGTAGCTGGGATTACAGGCAAGTGGCACCACACCTAGCTAATTTTTGTATTTTTAGTAAAGATGGGGTTTCACCATGTTGGCCAGACTGGTCTCAATCTCCTGGCCTCGTGATCCGCCCGCCTTGGCCTCCCAAAGTGTGGGGATTACAGGCATAAGCTCTCACAGGCTGTGCCCGGCCTAGAGAACTTTCTCTTAAGATGCCATTTGTGGGTGAGTCACTAGGATACCTGCTTTCTGACTGGCAGGGGGGACTACAGAAAGCAACACCAGTGTACAATAAGCTAGAATTGAGTTCAAAGCTGATTCTGCTGTTGACCAGCTGTATGATGGTGAGCAAGTCACACTCTCTGAGCCGTTTCTTTACCTGAAAACTGGGACAACAGTCACCTCATCAGCTCATAGGATTACAGGAATGAAATGAATTAAGTGGAGAAATTAACAGCTATTATCATTTTTGGTTGCTGCAGGAATGTTTGAGGTGGGTCACGTAGAACTCGAGTGTATGGCATGCTGTGTAGGCTGCGATTTCTCAAGTCCAAACTGGATCACAGTTCCTCACGGGCATGCAGAGAATTCGGGGTTGCAGGATGGCTGGAAATCAGTTGTCCTACCTTGATTCAGGCCACATCATCAGGAATGAAGCCTCAGAACAGCCTGCTGGAAGTCACATATTTTCCTGATACAAGGAATTGTATCTCTTTTAAAACTTCATTGGGCCAGCTATTTTTAATGACTGTTTTTGATATGAAGTTATGCAGCTCCGCTTTAAGGGACTCTTAGTGGTGACTGCGGTCAAGAGTTTGTTTCTTTATATTTTCGGCCAAGCGAATGTTCAAGACTTTGCAATTGATGGACTATTACAAATAATCTGCATGTGTCACTTTGCCCATGGCCAGAGAACAGATGGAGGCTGCTCAGGTGAGATGGCTTAGCTGCAGACTAGGGCTCAATAGTGACTCTTAAAGCCTGGGCATGAGTATTTTTAAAAAGTTGCATAATGACTGTAATGTGCAGCCAGGATTGAGAACCATTGAACTAGGTGAAAGTCTCTGTGCCAGGGTCTGATTCAAAGCATAGACAGGTGCGCAAGATCTTCAGGTTCTTGGAGCCCGGCCTGACTGGTTTTGTAATGGATATCTAGGCAGGCATAGTAAGAGGTGAAGCTAGAGGAGGCGTTGTGGAGGGCCTGAAATGTACAGGCAGAGAAGTTTGTACCAAATTTAAAAGGCAATAGGGAGCCACAGGTGACTGGGGGAGGGGGGAAGGAGTAGACAGAGGTATACAGGCGTATTAAAGGGTCCAGCTTTTTTTTTTTGAGACGGAGTTTCGCCCTTGTTACCCAGGCTGGAATGCAGTGGTGTGATCTCCGCCCACTGCGACTTCCACCTCCCGTGTTCAAGCCATTCTCCTGCCTCAGCCTCCTGAGTAGCTGGGATTACAGGCGCCCGCCACCACGCCCGGCTAATTTTTGTATTTTTAGTGGTGATGGGGTTTCACCTTGTTGGCCAGGCTGGTCTTGAACTCCTGACCTCAAGTGAGCCATTCGCCTCAGCCTCCCAAAGTGCTGGGATTACAGGCGTGAGCCACCGCGCCTGGCCGAGTCCAGCTATTTACAGGCTAAAAAATGTACTTTATTTTATTTCTTTAAAATTTTTTATGGAGTAGACTAGCAAAGAAACCAAGCTTTCTTTTACTTCTGTACGGTCAGTTCAAGGTCAACATTCTGCAGCACTCAGGTTCACTGGTCCCTGGGGAGCAGGGACTGGCCCAAATGATCTTTGTAGTACCTGGCACATCGCATGGAACATGGCAGCCTCCTGGTAATGTTTGTTGACTGACTACATGAGTGTAGACTCTTTAGCCAACCCATCTCGATTTCGGGAGGGCTGGTACCCTGGGCCGGCCTTCCCTCTGCAAGTAAAAGCATTGGTGCTGTTCCTCTCACCGTTCGCCTTTCCTCCATTTATCCCCATCGACTGTTTCCAATTCTATCAACTCCGACCCCGTCTCCTCTCCATTCGGTCCCTCCAGTGTGCCACGCTGCCACCAGGCTGCTGGGCTCAGGCGCCAGGCTTCAAACCTGTCTTTCACCCATTGTTCAGTTTCCGGTGAGACAAGTTCAACCCCAGGTTCAACCACTACAATGACAACCACAAACGATCCCTCGCAGACACCTCGAAGAAGCCGCCCGCACGCCACGGGCCGCCAGGCCTACAAAGCAGGCACAGAACAGAGGGGCGTTTCCATTCCCGCGCTCCCCGGCGGTGGGGGCGCGAGTGGGAGCCCCTCTCCCCAGTGACAGGCCCCTCTGCGAGGGAGCGCGCAGCCCTCCGCGGGCGTGGCCGCCCTGGCCCCGCCCCGGCCCGCCCCCTCGCCAGTGAGCTAGCCCCCGCCCGGCCACCCGGCCGCCAGCCCTTCTCCACGGCCGCCCGCCGCTCCCTCCCGCGCCGCGGAGTCCTGCCGCGGGGGATGCTCCGGGTCCCACCTCCCGGGGGAGTTGCGCATTTCCGCGCGCCAGGGCGGCCCCGGCCCCGGCCAGCCCTCGCGGCGGCAGCCCGCGTTCCGCGTTCCCGGGAAGTTGTCTCCGGAGCCCGCGGCGCCTGGGTCTCCTCCCCCTGAGCCCCGCCCCCCAGCCCAGAGCTAGGATCCGCGAGCTGCCCGGCCCGGGGGCGTCGCCGCTCGCTCTGCGAAGCCAACGAGTCTCCGCTTCCCTGCGCGGAGCGCGCGTCCCCCGCCTGCCCGAGGACCCCCGCGCACCCCAGAGACGGCGCGCGCCCAGAGCGCGGGAGCCCGGAACGCCGGGCGCCTGAGACCCCGCGGAGCCGCTGCCCAGCCCGTGGGGCTCGGCGGGAATGCAGGCTGCGCTGTGAACCCGGGCGCCAAGGCCATGTCCGGCGCTCGCTGCCGGACCCTGTACCCCTTCTCCGGGGAGCGGCACGGCCAGGGGCTGCGCTTCGCCGCGGGCGAGCTGATCACGCTGCTGCAGGTCCCGGACGGCGGCTGGTGGGAAGGCGAGAAGGAGGACGGGCTCCGTGGCTGGTTCCCGGCGAGCTACGTGCAGTTGCTGGAGGTAAGGGGCGAGGGCCGGGGCTGTAGGAGCCGGGGCTGCGGTCCTCGGTGCGCTCGCGTACCTGTTGCCCGTTCCGGGGATGCCGCAGCGTCCCGGTCGGAGGGGCGCCCCGAGGGGCAGCCCTTGCCGGCGCGACCTGTAGCTCCACGCTCCTGGGGGGCAGCGACGGCAGCGGGCGCCCCTCGGGGCGTGGGCAACGCGGACTCGCGGGGAGCTTCCCCCTTGCGCCGGGCCTCCGGAGCACACCGTGGCTGCTCTGAGGAAGCAAGAACTTGTTGCCTGTGTGAGTTACGGAGCAGGCGGGAGCGTTCCCGGCAGTGGCAGGGGCCAGTGAAGGGTCTGGCGGTCTTGGGAAGAGGCACGGAGGATCAGGGGTCCGAGAAAGTGGCACCGACTCGGTCCCGCAGCCCCGCGTCTCCACCCCGGAGTCTAGAGCCTGATGACCCGTGGACGGTCGTGCTGCCTTGGGTCAGGCTGCCTGGCCGCCTCGGGGCCACCCACTTGCTGGTCAGCCGAGCCTGCTGGCCACCAGCCCGAGCCCCCTCAGCAGGCTTGATCCTGGGGTGCCGTAGCACCCCCCGCCACTGTCCGCTCCCCTGGTCCAGCTCCCTGAGGCTAAGGCTCAGAACCCGAAAGTGGCTTGTTCCTGGGGTTCTGGCCTGGCCCCAGGGCTACACAGGACCTGCTGAGGCAAGGCGGCTGGCTGTTTATTGTCTATGTGACAGGCTGTCCTCTAATCACTGAGCTCACAGTCGCAGCCTGAGTGAGACCCGAAGTTTCTAAAGTCCTTTGTGTGTGGGGGGGTGACCTTCCAGGACATCCCCTTTACTAGAAGCCCGCCTGCCCCCAGGATTCTTGTAAAGACTAAATTAACAGTTACCTTCAATTGTGTCAGTATTCCTAAACATTCTGGTAAAACACTGCCGGAAGAAATCATGGAGGCTGAATTTATTTATAATTTAACTATTGACCTACTTCACAGAGAACAAAGTAGCAAATTTTGACTGAGAATGCTCAGTGCAATTCATCGGGGGGAAAAAGAAAGAAAGAAGTGAAATGGTTACAGGGTGAGTCCGCCTGAGGATGTATCCTGTGGCAAC
The DNA here is from genome assembly GCF_029281585.2 of Gorilla gorilla gorilla. Taxonomy (NCBI): domain Eukaryota; kingdom Metazoa; phylum Chordata; class Mammalia; order Primates; family Hominidae; genus Gorilla; species Gorilla gorilla. The sequence continues at coordinate 25,472,490 of NC_073243.2, read as the reverse complement.
ATTGTCAGCAAGAGCCTGGCCTTATAAAAGTACATTAGATTGCTTTCAGGTCCAGAGAACAACAGAATCTCTCCTAAAGGCATCAGTAGCATTTGAGCAAAGTTTAGGGGCTGCTGGAATGAGCTTTCATGGGCTGTCAGCAGAGTATGTTGCAGGAACCCTCTTGGTTCTGTATCTGGAGAATCCGGAGATGCCCTACTTGTAGGAGAGGCTCAGGTGTGCCCTGCCCTGGCTTTTCCAGTTCCTTTCCCGAGATTCGCATGTAAAAGAAAGCGAACGTATTGCTTCTTACATGAGAAGCAAGGGGCCTCCTTGTTTCTAGCTTGAAGCCCTGGGATAGATACGTATTTTGGGAGTTCTTCGGGTGGTCACCCTTTTCCAGGAAATTCTGATGTGGAAATTTGGCTGATGGATGTCTGTCCGGTGAGGAGCATCCCTGGCTGGACTGAGCCAGCTGTGTTTTGTGTAGGGGTGAGGCTGGGTAGGTGTTAGTTAGCAAGAGTGGAGTGCTGCTTTTTCTTCCGGGAAAGGGACGATGGACCAGGGCCAGGGGACAAGTGGAATTAACAACCGGGACAGTTTTGGGTGTGTCTGTCCCATCCTCTGGCATATACAAAGGTAAGAGATCTCCGGTGTCTCAGGGCCTCTCAGACCATTCCTGACTAGTAACTTGCAACAGAAGCATCCATCTGCGTGAGCAATACTTCTGAGCACCTGCTCGGCACAGTATGTGCACATTATCACCAGTTCCCTGACAGCTCTGTGAAGGGTGAGGTACTTCCCCCATTTTATAGACAAGCAAGCTGAATATGAGAGAGGCGAAGTCAGCTCCCCAACTAGTAATGCTTGCATGTTTTGTTAGCAGCTCAGATGGCTGAGTATCACCCCCTGCGCCTGTGCCTTTTTTAAACATGATAGCCCGGGCTCAACTATGCCAAACAGCGTGTGAGCGAAGGGTCTGGATCCATGGGGAAAAGGGGCATGCGCAGCCCCTGAGGTCAGCATGTTGGTGACAGCACTGCGAAGAGGAGGCTGAACCTCTAGGGCTAAAACGAGGACAGCTGCATCCAGGAACAACTTGGAGGATCTTCCCTGCTAACCCCAAAGTGTGACTTTACTCAGAACCAGCTGGGGGTCTTCCCACAGCGGGCCCGAGTCCTGTGTCCTAAGTACTGGGTGGGACTCTTCTCAGGGCCAAAGCAGATGCAGTTTCAACAGGGGGGCATGTGGGTCAGGTGCTTGGCATCTGGGAACCTCCTACATGAGCAAGTTGGACCTCAAGGCTGAAGGCTAGGTAGAGATAGAGGACATGCAAGCTGAGTTGCTTGGGATGGGGTGAGTCCTGAAGGGCAGACTCAGAGAATGCAGAGTTCCCCAGGCTGGTGGGTAGACTGGCCGGCATCCGGACTCATGAGACTAGAGAGGGGGCCCGTAGATACTGGAGAGGGCGAACCTCATGAGATGTCAGCCAATGTGGTGCTGTCACTGAGCTTGCTTGGGGGCATGGAGTTCAGAAGGCCAGGGCAGCTGTTGGAGAAACAAGTACAGACAGATGGACTGTACTAGCCTCCTGGGCTAGGGATGGGATTGTGGGTACACAGATGAATATGGCATCTCTAATGTGCTCCCTACTCCAGCAGAACTTTCACCCTGATAGAAAGAGTGATACTAGGAAACCCCATCTTGGTGGAGGGGAGGGAGGCACTGAATACTGTGTGCACACTGGATACTTCCCAAGGAGATCTTCCTTGTTCAGATGAAGCAAGGGGAACCGAGAGACCCAGCCTTTGCAGGAAGCATACACGGGGGAGGGGAGTTGGGAGCTAACTCCAAGAGAGTCACCAGATCTGACCCAGTGGCCAGCTAGCCTTGGGAGGAGACCAGCTTGGAGGAGGTCTTGGTTTTTGGGGCAATCTCTTTGGTCAAGACTCCAAGGAAATGGTATAGCACATACTTGGCTTCCAGAGAGCAGCTTCCAGGAAAACCTCAGCACAGGCAGGGAAGTGTAGAGGTCTCTGGTAGGCCCAAGGACTCTGGCCACAAGGGTTCTTCCTACTCAGGGGGTGGTGCAGCTCTTCAAAGGATGGGCAGAGGGAAACACCTACCTCCAGAAAAGGAATAGGCCTTACAGCCAAGGCCCACAGCTGGTTATTAGATAAAATCAACTAGAAAAATCTTTCCTGAGGGTTTCTTCTGCTATGACGAGGGACAGGAATTAAGAAGTCTTTTTTTTTTTTTTTTTTTTTTTTGAGACGGAGTCTGGCACTGTTGCCCAGGCTGGAGTGCAGTGGCGTGATCTCGGCTCACTGCAAGCTACGCCTCCCGAGTTCATGCCATTCTCCTGCTTCAGCCTCCCGAGTAGCTGGGACTACAGGCGCTTGCCACCACGCCCAGCTAATTTTTTGTATTTTGAGTAGAGGTGAGGTTTCGCCATGTTAGCCAGGATGGTCTCGATCTCCTGACCTTGTGATCCACCCGCCTCGGCCTCCCAAAGTGCTGGGATTACAGGCGTGAGCCACTGTGCCCGGCTGAGAAGTCTTTTTAACATCATTTGAGAGATATGGTAGAGGAAGAGACCTGAGACCAGAGATAGGAGCTGTGGGAGCATGTTCTGCCAGCTCCAAGCTAGGCCTGAGATTGCCTCCATAGACCTGGGAACCCCACATGTGGGAATATTTCCACCAGCTTTCTGGGGTACATCAAGGCTGAGAAATAGCTCCTGGGGAAGGTGGATAGAGAAGCCTAGATCTCCATCCTGGGGAAAATTTGGAGAGAAAGACATGGTACCAGGACAAGCCCAGTGGCTGGACAGGTCAGTGGTTGGAGGGTTTAATAGGGTCCAGGAATTCCTGTGGCCTGTACTTTCCTTGAATGGAGAGAAGAAATTAGGGACCTGGGGAATGTTGTAAGGCATCTACAAAACTTCCCAGAGCTTTTGGGAAATAATTCTGGGGGACAATGGGATTGGAATGCAAACAAAATAGAGCTTTCTTTGAACTAGGTGGTATTCTTAGAATCCAGGATCTGGCTGGATAATCTGGACCTTTTCTCTTTCCTAAAAAGAGCCTTTTCCTTTCTTTCTGGGTTACTAACAGGATATGACACTGTTTGCTAGCAAAACTAGAATGGCTGCTGAGGGTCACCGTTAAACTTGATTTTTTTCACTCTACCCTTTGTTCTCCCGTTTTGGGTTCATGCAGTTGTGCTGCAGGAGTTGATAAGGAGTGTCTGTGGGAGAGAGTGGGCTGTGCTATGGATAATTAAGGAATGATGTTTTATCTATTGCCATGTAACAAGCCACTCCAAGATTTAGTATTTCAAAACAACAATTTCTTATTATCTGGCATGGTTTTGTGGATTGACGGGGCTCAGCTGGGTGGTTCTTCTGCTGGTCTGTCTCAGTGTCTCTCATGCAGTTGCAATCAGATGGTGGCTGGGGCAGAGTCTTGGAGGCTCAACTAGACTGCAGCCTCCAAAATGTCATCTTCACTCACCTGTCTGGTGCCTTGATGTTCTTCCATGTGGCGCCTTTCTCCATGTAGTGTTTCATTCTCCAGGGCCTTTCCACATGGCCTTTCTCTTCAGGAGTTATGTGGTAGCTGGCTTCTAAGAATGCAAAGGCATACATTGCCAGGCCCTCTTAAGGTCTAGGCCCAGAACTGGCATATTGTTTCTGCCACATTCTATTGGGAAAGTAGTCACAGGATCTGTCCAGAGTCAATTTGGAAGGGAGGTGGGTACAGGTGCGGTTATGAGGGAGGTATGATTCATCGAGGGCCATATTGCAGACTAGCTCCCTCAGAAGGCTAGGGAGAACATACATGGGACAGATGATCCATTAGTGAGGAGGTAGTGCCGGGCCAGACTGATGAGATAGAGAACCCCAAGAGGGAGGTAAAATGCAGAGACTTGGCAGTTCTACCTCTATCGCAATCCTTGGAGGGTTTTTTTTTTTTTTTTTTGACTCTAGAGGTTTCTTTCTAAAGGCCACGTGATAAATGATGCAGCTGGAATTTGAAATCAGATTTGCCTGGCTCTGGGCCTGTCCACTAAGCCATTGACATACCAGTCCAGCTTTTTTTAGGCCAGGGCTGTTCAGTGCTGATGATTCATAGACATAGTGGATCTGAGCTCCCTGACATCTAATAGATGTTTGCTATATTACACAAATTGATTTTAATACAGAGCCTTTTCCTTTCTTTCTGCAACATGAAAATCACCCAAAATGAGTGTGACCTTGTCCCTCATGCTAGTATTTTTCAGTCAGTCATCAACTCTGTTTACAAAAGGTGTAATTAGGGCTTGTGGCTCGGAGGGGTGGGTAATTGTGACTGAAAAGACCAGCGTGCTTTCTGACATCTTCACTAAATCACCCTCCTCCTTGGTATGGGGGCTGTGGCCAGTATTTGTAGCTCCTGGTGTTAGAAAATGACCTTTGGCCCACCACTCTGTCAGCCTCAGCTCAGAAGGAACCACCTCCTTTGTCACACTTGTGTGCTGGACTGGTCAGTGGCTACCCCACAGGACTTTAAAGCAATGAGCGAGGCTTATGGATTGAGTGGATTCAGGGCATTTTCACAAAAGTTCCCTTAGCAACAAGTCGGCGGGAATCCCTGACATCTGTTCACTACTCTGTGGATCCCTGATGTCTATTACCACCTAGAAACATGAATGAGAGGCTGACCTTCACGTACTCTTCTCAGTCTGGAAAAGCCCAGCTTTTTTCTGATGGTGTGGTAGACCTTGTCTGTGAACACGGATACTGATCCTCACTTCGCTGGTGGAAGAAAATGTTTTTGGTAAACCAGGAAACCTTGTGTACATGTAAGGTATTTTGACTATTATCAGGCCAGCCCAGGGGACTGTGCTGTCTTATTACTCACAGCAGCAAGGCGACACATGACAGGCTTTCTAACAAAATGTCAGGAGGGATTCCTCTGTATTTAAATGCAAAATTAGTATATTTCTCTGTCTCCCTGCAATGGCGAGGCTTCTGGGGTGGTATTTATGCCTATGGCAAGAAGAAGAAGTGGCGGCTGGCAGATCTCTCTGGCTTTTCCTTGGCTGACCAGAACATGTTGTGACATTGTGAAAGTTTAGTTGCAGTAGGTATATGAACTGTGAGAAGTTTTTGAGGAGTCTTAAGAGGACCCACCCACCTCCTTTCTTCACGTTTTCTGTCTTCCCTACCATCTTTAAGAATTTGTTTTTAGTTTAACTTCGTAGTTCTCCGTCTACTACTCTTCTTGAGCTTGGAGCTGGTTTTCAGATTCAACCCCTAGGTACTCAAATTTCAATGTCAAAACTAAACTCATCATCTCTCTCCTCTTTTTTTTTTTTTTTTTTTTTGAGATGGAGTCTTGCTTTGTTGCCTAGGCTGGAGTGCAATGGCATGATCTCGGCTCACTACAACCTCCGCCTCCTGGGTTCAAGTGATTCTCCTGCCTCAGCCTCCCGAGTAGCTGTGATTACAGGCTTCCACCACCATGCCTGGCTAATTTTTGTATTTTTAGTAGAGATGGGGTTTCACCAGGTTGACCAGGCTGGTCTCGAACTCCTGACTTCGTGATTCACCCGCCTCAGCCTCCCAAAGTGCTGGGATTACAGGCGTGAGCCACCGTGCCCAGCCCTCTCTCCTCTCCTTACTGCCTTTTTTTTTTTTTTTTTTTTTTGACACAGGGTCTTGCTCTGTTGCCGAGGCTGGAGTACAGTGGCATGATCATGGCTCACTGCTGCCTTGACCTCCTGGGCTCAAACGATCCTCCAAGTAGCTTGGACTATAGGAACCTGCCACCATGCCTGGCTAATTTTTGTATTTTTTGTAGAGACAGGGTTCCACCATGTTTCTCAGACTAGTCTCAAACTCTTGGGCTCAAGTGATCCTCCCACTTGGCCTCCCAAAGTGCTGAGATTACAGGCATGAGCCACCGTGCCCAGCCTCTTCACTGCCTACTGTTCCCGACCTCTAAACCAAGCTTGTGGAACATGTGGCCCAGGATGGCCTTTGAATGGGGCCCAACACAAATTTGTAAACTTTCTTTCTTTTTTTTTTCTTTTTTTTTTTGAGACGGAGTTCCGCTCTCGTTGCCCAGGCTGGAGTACAATGGCGTGATCTCGGCTCATTGTAACCTCTGCCTCCTGGGTTCTAGCGATCCTCCTACCTCAGCCTCCTGGGTAGCTGGGATTACAGGCATGCGCCACCACACCCGGCTAGTTTTGTATTTTTAGTAGAGGTGGGATTTCTCCATGTTGGTCAGTCTGGTCTTGAACTCCCCACCTCAGGTGATCCACCTGCCTTGGCCTCCCAAAGTGCTGGGATTACAGGCGTGAACCACTGTGCCCGTTCTTAGGTTTGTAAACTTTCTTAAAACATGAGGGTTTTTTTTTTGTGTGTGTGAGATATATATTTTTTAGCTCATTAGCTATAGCAGCGTTAGTATATTTTATGTGAGGCCCAATACAATTTTTCTTCTTTCAATGTGGCCCAGGGAAGCCAAAAGATTGGACACCCCTGTTCTAAACTTTAGTGAATGTCACCACCATCTGTCCACCAAGTTCCCTGATATCTCTCCCCTTACCTTTTGTCTCCTGTTCAGTAGGTTAGCAAGCCTCGTCCCTTCCCTTCTTCCTTAGAAGCATTTCTTTTTTTTTTTTTTTTTTTTTTTTTTTTTGAGACGGAGTCTTGCTCTGTCGCTCAGGCTGGAGTGTAAAGGCACGATCTCGGCTCACTGCAGCCTCCACCTCCCGGGTTCAAGCGATTCTCCTGCCTCAGCCTCCTGAGTAGCTATTACAGGCACGCGCCACCACGCCCGGCTAATTTTTGTATTTTTAATAGAGACGGGGTTTCACCACGCTGGTCAGGCTGGACTCAAACTCCTGACCTCATGATCCGCCCGCCTTGGCCTCCCAAAGTGCTAAGGTTACAGGCATGAGCCACTGCGCCTGGCCAGAAACATTTCTTAAAGCCTTCTCCTTCTTAACTTGCGTTGGCAAATCTTTTCTGTAAAAGGCCAGGAAACATTGTAGGCTGTGTGGGCCATGAGGCAAAACTGAGTTACGGCTGCATCGGTGTGATCTGTAGTGCGCCAGAGGCAGTGACAAGCAGTGAGAGCATCCCATATGGTCTCTGTCACAACTAATCCACTCTGCTGCTGTAGTGCAAAAGCAGCCAGAGATAATCCGAAAGCCAACGGGCGTGCCTGTGTTCCAATAAAACTTTATTTATGGACTGAAATTTGAATTTGTTATAATTTTCATGGGCCGTGAAGTATTCTTCTTCTTTTGATTTGTTTTCAACTTTTTTTTTTTTTTTGGGAGATGGAATCTTGCTCTGTTGCCCAGGCTGAAGTGCAGTGGTGTGATCTCGGCTCACTGCAGCCTCTGCCTCCTGGGTTCAAATGATTTTCATGCCTCAGCCTCCCAAGTGATTGGGACTATAGGCACCCGCCACCACAGCCGGCTAATTTTTGTATTTTTAGTAGAGATAGGGTTTTGCCATGTTGGCCAGGCTGGTCTCCAACTCCTGACCTCAAGTGATCCACCCTCCTTGGCCTCCCAAAGTGCTGGGATTACAGGCGTGAGCCACTGTGCCCAGCCAGCCATGTGACTATTTGGGGGAAAATAATTTGAGGCTGAGGGGGACTGCAGATGCACATAACCCTGCATAACCCTGAGTAGAGGAGTGTGTTTGATAAACCTGGGACAGCCAGAATATTCCAGAATGGTTAGAGTGGCAAGTAGGGGGAGAGGGGTTGGGGGTGTGCCGGGGAAGGAGATAGAACCTGGGGAGTTGGGTCATTTTCTAAATGCAGTGGAAAAGCCTTTGGTTTGATTGAAGCGGGTGGCATCTTCGGATGCATTCTGGAAAGCTCTTCTAGACTGCGGGGTGGAGAATGGATTTGAAGAAAACAGGGAGGGGAGGCAAGGAGACCAGTTGGGAAGCTCAGAGCAGGGTGGTGGAAGTGGAGATGGTGAGAGGTGGGTGGATTTGGAATGTATGTTGCAGGTAGTGTCAACAGGTCTTGCTGGTGTGTTGATTGGAGGGAGTAAGGGAACCTCAGGGGGTCTCACTTCTTGCAGGTCACTTGTAATGCACTTTTTCCCTTTTGTATTTTCCCCATCTGTCCATCCTTTATTCTGCCACTAGAAATCTCTTCCCAAAAAAGGGAGGTAAAAGGCAAATACAAATTTGGAAAAAGTTCCTTAATGTAGAAAGTGCTTTTATAAATTAAAACAACAAAACCCAAAACAAAGAGGAACATATCAGTATAAGAATGGGCAAGGAACTTGGGTAGACACTTCATAATAAAACATATACAGGCTGGGCATGGTGGCTCATGCGTATAATCCCAGCACTTTGGGAGGTTAAGGTGGGCAGATTGCTTGAGCCCAGGAGTTCAAGACCAGCCTGGGCAACATGGAGAAACCCAAATTTTTTCTCTACAAATACAAAAAAATTAGCTGGGTGTGATGGTTCATGTCTGTAGCCCCAGCTACTCAGGAGGCTCAGGTGGGAGGATCGCTTGAACCCGGGAGGTCAAAGCTGCAGTGAGCCAAGACTGCACCACTGCACTCTAGCCTGAGTGAAAGTGTGAGACTCTGTCTCTTAAAACAAATGAACACACACACACACACACACACAACCATATAAAAAGTCCTCAACTATTTAGTCTCGCCAGTGATCAAATAATTGCAAATTTAATTAAAAAACAGCTTGAAGACAGAAATATGTAAAAAAAAAAAATGGTATTGGCAGGGTGTAAGGAAATGGTCCTGAGCTTCCTGAAGGACCATTTGGCACTATACCTCCAGAACGTTAATAAGTACATGTTCTCTGTCCCAGCAATTCCACTTCTAGAAATTTCTTCTCAGGGAGCATCTGATATATCAGGCAAGCTGTAGATATCAGCGTATATTATATCACAGCCTCTGATAGCACAAGATGAACAACAACCTCGATGTACACCAGAAGGAACTAGTTAAAATCAGGTTTACCTGTGCTTAGCACAAGGTCAGAACATGCAGAAGGGGTTCAGTAACTATATTGAAATGGATTTTTTTTTTTTTTTCTTGAGGTGGAGTCTTGCTCTGTCACCCAGGCTGGAGTGCAGTGGTGCGATCTCGGCTCACTGCAGCCTGTGTCTCCTGGGTGCAAGTAATTCCCCTGCCTCCACCTCCCGAGTAGCTGGGATTACAGGTGCCTACCACCATGCCTGGCTAATTTTTCTATTTTTAGTGGAGATGGGTTTCACCATGTTGGCCAGGCAGGTCTTGAACTCCTGACCTCAAATGATCCACCTGCCTCGGCTCCCAAAGTGCTGGGATGAAACTGAATTTAAAAAATAAAAATGTTGGTTAATGATGCTAAATGTCTTTGTGGAGCTAGCATAGTTCACATTTCTCCTCACAGTGAGGCAAAAAGAGATGGTGTGTCCAGAAATGAATTACTTTTCAAAGGTGGGAACTGTGTACCAAACATTCTGTAAGTATCCTTTTGTGGGAAGAATAGGTAGAAGGAATACATGCTGGCCCGGGACCGCATTCTTATAAATATCCTCAGTAACAGCAAATCTTTGTCTTTTGAGGGGTGGATTTGATTTTTTTTGGAAACAGCCAAAATTCATTCAAAGCCAAGTCTGGTGTGTCTGTTCATGTGACTGTCTGTCTGTCACCTTGTGGCAAATAGGATTTAAGGCAGCTTACCAAAAAGCATACGGTACAAAAAGATAAAAGCATAAACACATGAGGAAATCTGTGGAAAAGAAAAAATCAGATGACTCCAGAGTGAAGTTTGATGAGCAAAGAGAGTAACTGAGTTAAGTAATGCTGTTCAGGGCTGAAAAAGAGGTCCTACCTTAAAGTAATGATGAATTTGAGCAGTGAATGAGGAGTAACAGAAATATTCTGAAAAAGGTAGCATTGTGGGGGTGTGTGCTATATGGGTCAGGATGGGTTACTTTATGCCACCACAGCAATCTCAGTGGTAAAGCAACATGGGTTTGCTTTTTGCTCAAGTTGTAAGTCTATTGTGAGTTGGTCTGAAGCCGCAAGACCTCCAGGACCCAGGATGATGGAACGCCCAGTGTGTGGAATGCTCAGGGACTGTGTCAAACAGCACATGGTTCTTAAAGCTTTTGCCCAGGAATGACACATGACACTTCTGCTGGTATTTTATTGTCTAAAGCACAGCCACACCTAACTTTAAGACAGTGAAAAAATACAATCCTGCCGTGTGTTTGGAAGGAGAAAAGGAACAAACTGAATCTAGGTGGATGGCCCTGTTGACCACCACATGGGTAACCACTCATGGGGACACCCCAGTTCCTGTCTGTTTCAGTTTCAGCATTTTATCACCGCACCTAGAGCAGTGCTTCTCAAACTGAATTCAGTGCTGCTACAGCAAAGTGGTTTCTGCTTTTTTTTTTTTTTTTTGGAGACAGAATCTTGCTCTGTTGCTCGGCTGGAGTGCAGTGGCACTGTCCTGGCTCACTGCAACCTCTGCCTCCCGGGTTCAAGTGATCCTCCTGCCTCAGCCTCCTGAGCAGCTGGGATTACAGGCACCCACCACACCCAGCTAATTTTGTATTTTTAGTAGAGATGGGGTTTCACCATGTTAGCCAGGCTGGTCTTGAACCCTTGACCTCAGGTGATCCGCCCACCTTAGCCTCCCAAAGTGCTGATATTAAGGCATGAGTCACCGTGCCTGGCCCAAAGTGGTTTCTTAAAATGAATTCCCTGGATCTTGTTGAATACAAATTCTGACTCAGGAGGCCTGGGATGGGGCCTGCCATCCTGCATGTCTGACAAGCTTCCAAGAGATTCTGCAGAGTCCACAGTGCACACTTCAGCAGGTGCCCTTAGCTCCTGAGAGCCATGGCTACTCTTTCAAATTGGCCTCTTCCCTCCCACAAGCTATCCTAGCGTCTTGTACACTGCTGGGCACACTAGTAGATACTTGGTCTATACTTTTTGAACAAATGTGGTCATTTTCTTTCTTTTTTTTTTTGAGATGGAGTCTTGCTCTGTCACCAGCCTAGAGCGCAGTGGCACGATCTTGGCTCACTGCAACCTCCACCTCCCGGGTTCAAGTGATTCTCCTGCCTCAGCCTGCTCAGTAGCTGGGACTACAGGTGCACGCCACCACGACCAGCTAATTTTTGTATTTTTAGTAGAGATGGGGTTTCACCATGTTGGTCAAGATGATCTCGATCTCTTGACCTCATGATCTGCCCTCCTCAGCCTCCCAAAGTGCTGAGATGACAGGCGTAAGCCACCATGCCTGGCAAAATGTGGTCATTTTCTAATACCAGACTCCCTGTGTTTTGTGTGTGTGTGTGTGGTTAGTACATCTGTCACAACCTTGGGTTCAACAAAAATACGTTTTTCTATTTGAGCAATTACTATAAGCCGTGGTTCCTTCAGGGCTCAGCAGATACAGTCAAAGCCTGGAGCTGAGGTTGGTGGCTCTTCTACAGGGAGGCCTTGGTATGTGCTGTCCCCTCCAGGGTGACTTGGGCAGGTGACCACTTTCAGGAGACCTCAGGTTCACACTTAAGGTTTTCTGTTGAAACCATCCAGACGTTTAAGATTCTTCATTTTTTCTCAGATGCCTCAATTCCTCCTCCCGTCTCATTTGCTTGTCAAATGCACAGAGAACTCTAGGGTTAGTCAACAAAAAACTAATTAAGTTGTAAAAATTCTTTTGAGATGCTATTTTAAAAATTCCACAGAAATGAGTCCTTGTCCTAATTCAATCATGAGAGAAGATCTTTATTTTAGCAGTGGCTCATGGAAGAGTGTCATTGAGCCATTTTTTAAAATTTTTTATATAATTAGGAATAGAAATAAGAAAACTTAACTTTGAATTATTTAGTTTAAGTCTGCTGCTCTCATTTAGCAAGTGTTTTATTGATAAATAGCTACAAACATTCATCGTGCATGGAGGGAAAATACAACCATGTTCAGTGGTAGTTGGTAATCAAGGACGTGTGCAAAACAAAATCTTTTCTGGAGTTTGGTCTAATATAGTCTTTGTTTTTTGTTTTGTTTGAGACAGTGTCTTGCTCTGTTCCCCCAGGCTGCCGTGCAGTGGAGTAATCTCCACCTGCCAGGCTCAAGCCGTCCTTCTACCTCAGCCTCCTGAGTAGCTGGGACCACAGGGGCATACCACCATGCCTAGCTAATTTATTTTTTTGGAGAGACAGAGTCGTGCTATGTTGCCCGGGCTGGCCTCAAACTCCTGGGCTTAAGCTGCATAGGTTTGCTTTTTGCTCATGTTGTAAGTCTATTGTGAGTTGGTTTGAAGCCGCAAGACCTCCAGGACCCAGGATGATGGAACGCCCAGTGTGTGGAATGCTCAGGGACTGTGTCAAACAGCACATGGTTCTTAAAGCTTTTGCCCAGGAATGACACATGACACTTCTGCTGGTATTTTATTGTCTAAAGCACAGCCACACCTAACTTTAAGACAGTGAAAAAAATACAATCCTGTCGTGTGCTTGGAAGGAGAAAAGGAGCAAGCTGTATCTATGTAGATGGCCCTGTTGACCACCACATGGGTAACCACTCATGGGGACACCCCAGTTCCTGTCTGTTTCACTGTTTCAGTTTCAGCATTTTATCACCTCACCTAGAGCAGTGCTTCTCAAACTGAATTCAGTGCTGCTACAGCAAAGTGGTTTCTGTCTTTTTTTTTTTTTTTTTTTTTTTTGGAGACAGAATCTTGCTGTGTCGCTCGGGCTGGAGTGCAGTGGCACTGTCCTGGCTCACTGCAACCTCTGCCTCCCAGGTTCAAGTGATCCTCCTGCCTCTGCCTCTCAAAGTGTTGGGATTATAGGCATGAGCCACTGTGCCCAACCCAGTCTTATATTTTCATATTATAAAGAAGGCTTTGGGCCGGGCACGGTGGCTCACGCCTGTAATCCCAGCACTTTGGGAGGCTGAGGTAGGTGGATTACCTGAGGTCAGTAGTTCGAGACCAGCCTGGCCAATGTGGTAAAACCCAGTCCCTACTAAAAATACAAAAAAAATTAGCCTGGCTTGGTGGCACATGCCTATCTATAATCCCAGCTACTCAGGAGGCTGAGGGAGGAGAATTCCTTGAACCCAGGAGGTGGAGGTTGCAGTGAGCCACCGAGATCGCACCACTGCACTCCAGCCTAGGCAACAGAGTGAGACTAGGTATCAAAAAAAAAAAAAAAAAAAAAAAAGGCCTTTGAATACGTGGGGCCTGGCTTCTGGTGTAGGGACATCAGAGCCTAGCTGTACAATATCACTATACATGGTGTGAGATCTGTGCTTCTCCAACATGAATGGGTGTGCGTATCACTCGAGGCTTTTGTTAAAATGCAGACTCTGGCCACGCGCAGTGGCTCACGCCTGGAATCCCAGCACTTTGGGAGGCTGAGGCAGGCGGATCACAAGATCAGGAGATCAAGACCATCCTGGCTAACGCAGTGAAACCCCGTCTCTATTAAAAAAAAAAAATACAAAAAATTAGCTGGGCACGGTGGGCGCCTGTGGTCCCAGCTACTCGGGAGGCTGAGGCAGGAGAATGGCGTGAACCGGGAGGCGGAGCTTGCAGTGAGCTGAGAATGCGCCACTGCACTCCAGCCTGGGTGTCAGAGCGAGACTCCGTCTCCAAAAAAAAAAAAAAAAAAAGCAGACTGATTTAGTAGTCTGAAGTGGAAACCTGAATCTGAAAGAAAAAACCAAACTCTCTGCTCACACTCCACCCTGTTTCTCCACACTCACACAGCACCAGACACTTCTGTGAGTCGATTGGGGGTGGCGAGTGTTTTCCCACACCCACCAGGCGGTTCTTCAGTGGACACCAGCTGGACCTCGTATATTTCTATTGGGTTGTGACATTGTCTACCTGGTGTTGGAGTCAAATCCTACAGGCTGAGAGCGCAGTCCCACAAGAGTGCCCCACTTCATATGTCAAATAGTGTCACTTATATTTCTGATCGACCGGCTGTAAATTGGGGTTCCCACTGCTCCCTGCTTGGGTTTGATTAATTTCCTAGGATGGCTCACAGAACTTGGGGAAACACGTTTACTGGTTTACTATAAAGGATACAGATGAACAGCCAGAGGAAGGGGTGCATTCTGCAAGTTGAAGAATTTTTCTAAGTTTCCCAGGATTGCTCTGAGGGCCAGGAGAAGCTGGGAGAAGAGCTTGGCACCTTGTACACACTCCATAAGTGGAGTTCATATTTCTGCATGCTCTAGTGATCATAGTTGAATGCTGGGGGCTGCCTGTTCAATGCCAGGGCATATGGGGGTAGGGGTGTGCAGCTTCCACACCCTCTCTGGACTCTCCTAGCACCTCCATGTGTTCAGCAACCCAGAAGCTTATCAAATCTTGTTCAAGAGTTTTTATAGGCTGGGCAGGGTGGCTCATGCCTGTAATCTCAGCCGAGGAAGGTAGATCACCTGAGGTCAGGAGTTCAAGAACAGCCTGGCCAACATACAAAACCCCGTCTCTACTAAAAATACAAAAATGAGCCTGGTGTGGTGGCAGGCGCCTGTAGGCTCAGCTACACAGGAGGCTGAGACAGGAGGGTTGCTTGAACCCGGGAGGTGGAGGTTGCAGTGAGCCGAGATCACACCACTGCACTCCAGCCTGAGTGAGACACAGCAACACTCCGTCTCAAGAAAAAAAAAAAAGAGTTTTTATAGAGCTTGGTCTCCAGCCTCCCATGGCCCCCCTTTTCCTGGAGGTCAGTAGGTGGGGCTCAAAAATCCCAACGCTCTAATCCTCTAATAACTTGTTCCTGGTGACCAGCTCCAACCTGGGCTATCTGAGGGCCCCCACCCTAAGTCACCTTATTAGCATCCACTGAAGTGTGATCAAATGGGCTCATTATGAATAACAAACAACATTCCTATCAGGAAATTCCAAGGGTTTGAGGAGCTATGTGGCAGGACCTGGGGACAAGGACCAAATATATTTCATATTACACCACACTGGGATTCTGCATTTCCCGCCAGCTCCCAGGTGATGCCACTGCTTCCAGTCTGCCGGCCACAATTTGAGTAGCAGGGCATTTGAATACCCTTAGGGGTTTTCAGTTTGTCTGCAAGACTTGTTAAATCCTGGAATTAGATTGGATTTAGTTTACTTTCATTCTTTCTCTTTAAAAGTGGATTATATGAGGCTACGCAGGGTCATGGAAAGAACACAGGTTTTGGAATTAGATCTCTGTGAGTATATTTAATCCGAGGACAGAGATACGGTGGCTGGTGTTCCTGTTTGACCAGAGGAGTTTCCTTGATCACGAGGTGGAGGTGGGCCTCAGGGACGCTTTCCTGGGGCCAATGCCAGGAGCCTGGCTAAGGAGGAAGTGCAGGATTCAGCCGCTGGAAAGGCTGAGGGGCAGGGTCTGGACTGCAGTATGAACCAGGACGATGGAGAGGCAGCCAGGGATGGTCTTGCCAGATGCCAACAGTGTTAGGAAAAACATATGCAACGGGGACATGGTCTCTACATCTTGAGACAGTTTATCAGTTCCAAGGGGATAACTGGTTGTTTTGTGTGGTTTGGTTTGTGAACTGGAATGCGAGCCCTGCAGCTGCTCCCAGTATGGACAGCTTAGACAACAACGTTCAAGGGTCGGCCAGAAACCCCTGGGAGGTGGGGGCAGCAGAGTGCTTGGCAAGAGGGTGGCAGGTCTGCGTACAAATCCCAGCTCAGCCCCTGCTACCTGTGTGAGAGCCCAGGCAAGTTGCAGAATCTTTTTTTTTTTTTTTGAGACGGAGTCTCACTCTGTCGCCCAGGCTGGAGTGCAGTGGCGCTATCTCAGCTCACTGCAAGCTCCGCCTCCTGGGTTCACGCCATTCTCCTGTCTCAGCCTCCCAAGTAGCTGGGACTACAGGCACCCGCCACCACGCCCGGCTAATTTTTTGTATTTTGTTTAGTAGAGACGGGGTTTCACCGTGTTAGCCAGGATGGTCTCGATCTCCTGACCTCGTGATCCGCCCGTCTCGGCCTCCCAAAGTGCTGGGATTACAGGCGTGAGCCACCGCGCCCAGCCAGTTGCAGAATCTTTCTAAGTCTCCCAGGGCTCCTCTGAGGATCAGGAGAGCCTGGTAGAAGAGCTTTGGCACTTTGTACACACACACTCTGTAAGTGGAGTTTACCTTCCTGTATGCTCTGGTGATCATAGTTGGATGCTGACAGCTGCCTGTTAACTGGAGTTTCATTGGGGCACACAGGGCGGACGGTGTTGGGGAAGTAGGGGGACCCTTTTCCAAGGGCCTCTCTGAGGTCGTACTGCAAGACTGTCTGGTGCAGCATTATCGATGAGGCACAAATCCCTTGTGAGTCTTATGAAATGCAGATTTGGATTCAGTAGGTCTGGGGTGGGGCCTGAGATTCTGCATCTCCAGCATATTCCCATGGGATGTTGCTGGTATTGGGATAACGCTTGGGGAGTTGCATACAAGATGGTATAGCATTTTCCTGAGGGTTTTCGGGGCATAGGTCCTACAAGTGAAAGCGAGGGAAGCTGTAGCGTCTGGCCATTGCTAGTTTATTTGAAACTGCTACATAATGGTTGCTGCTGCTCAGGCTGGGCTAATTAGTCTTAATGGCTTCTTACCTGGGTTTGATGGGCCTCCGGCTGCCTGGGCAC
This sequence comes from Gorilla gorilla gorilla, assembly GCF_029281585.2. Classification (NCBI taxonomy): domain Eukaryota; kingdom Metazoa; phylum Chordata; class Mammalia; order Primates; family Hominidae; genus Gorilla; species Gorilla gorilla. Next base: position 25,455,853 of record NC_073243.2, on the reverse strand, counting down.
TCCCAGAAGAGACTCTTTTTGTAATGAGGAAAAGGCTATTTATTGGGAGAGGTGAAACTCAGGAGGCTGCTGAAGGACTCAAGCATTCGTTTTTGTCTTTTTGCCTGTTGTTGGGGCAAAGGAAAGGTTTGTTTCAAGGGGCTGGATGGAAAATCTCTTTTTAAAGTGTTGCTGTGGAGCTCAGAATCTAATCCTGGGCCCGTGTTGTAGGGCTCTACACTGCAGGTGGTGGCGGTACCACAAAGTTGGTGTCTCCTGCAGCCCCTAGATGGAACTCTCAGGTCCTTGCTGCTGGAGACTTAGTCTGGATTTCTGCCGTGTGCCCTAACAGGAGTGGCTGTCCATTTTATCCCCCTAGTGATGTCCATCTGTCACAGGGTGAACCCCAAAATTGGGGCTGAGCCTGGGAGGCCACGTGGGTTCTTGGCTTCACACAGGAAATAATTCAAGAGTTAGCTGACAAAGTAAAAGCGAATTTATTAAAAAGTAAGGGAATAAGGCCGGGTGCGGTGGCTCATGCCTGTAATCCCAGCAGTTTGGGAGGCCGAGGTGTGTGGATCACCTGAGGTCAGGAGTTCAAGATCAGCCTGGCCAACATGGTGAAACCCCATCTCTACTAAATATGCAAAAATTAGCCGAGCGTGGTGGTGGGCGCCTGTAATCCCAGCTACTCGGGAGGCTGAGGCAGGAGAATCGCTTGAACCCGGGAGGTGGAGGTTGCAGTGAGTCGAGATCGTGCCATTGCACTCCAGCCTGGGTGACAAAAGTGAAACTCCGTCACACACACCAAAAGTAAGGGAATAAAAGGATGGCTACCGCTTAGGTAGCAGTATGGGCTGCTTGACTGACTATACTTACTGTTATTTCTTGATTATATGCTAAACAAGGGGGAGATTATTCATGAGATTTCTGGGAAAGGGGTAGGGAGCTCTGGGAACTGAGGGTTCCTTCCCCTTTCAGACCATATAGGGTAACTTCCAGTCATTGCCATGGCATTTGTAAACTGTCCTGGCGCTGGTGGGAGTGTCATTTAGCACGCCAATGTGTTATAATTACCCTATAATGAGCAGCGAGGATGACCAGCGGTAGCTCTGGCTGCCATCTTGGTTTTGGTGGGTTTTGGCTGGCTCCTTTACTGGATCCTGTTTGATCAACGGGGTCTTTGTGACCTGTATCTTGTAAAACAAGTCCTGCCAAATTCATGTCTCATATCCTCCAGAGTGATGGTGCAGTGATTTTTGTAGCCAGTTTGATCACGGAACTCTGCTGTTTAACATTTTTCATAGGTTCTTCATTGCTTTTACAATATAACATGCCTTAGCCTTGTTTACAAGCCCTTCATGACCCAACCCCTGTCTATCTCCTGATCTGCATTTTAGCTATTTATTCACGTGCATGATGTTCTTTCTCAGAACCACATGGAACTACCCGATTCTTGGGTACAGCTTTGCTTTCTTTTGCTTCTGTACCCTGTGCATGCTGTTCCTGTTCCTCGAAGTAACCCTCCTCCCCCATCCTCTTCTTTACCCTTACTCCCTTTTCTTTCTGTTTGACAGCTCTATTGAGATATATCCCCATTCTATTCTATTCTTTTTTTTTTTTTTTTTGAGGTGGAGACTTGCTCTGTCACCCAGGCTGGAGTGCAGTGGCTCAATCTCAGCTCACTGCAATCTCCACCTCCTGGGTTCAAGCGATTCCCCTGCCTCAGCCTCCCGAGTAGCTGGGATTACAGGCAGGCACCACCACGCCTAGCTAATTTTTTGTATTGTAGTAGAGACAGGGTTTCACTGTGTTAGCCAGGATGGTCTTGATCTCCTGACCTCGTGATCCGCCCGCCTTGGCATCCCAAAGTGCTGGGATTACAGGCGTGAGCCACCGTGCCCCCACCGCCACCCCCGCACTGCCACCCCCCACCCCCCGCCACCCTCATTCTTATTCTAGACCCCTTAACACTTACCCTACTGGGTTGGAATTTTGTTGCCACCCCCTACATTGTGGAATCCTTGAGCTCAAGGATTGGGTCTCTGATCTTTTAAGCCTTTAGCGTCGTTGTACAACCAGGCTTAGGCACTTGATAAGAAAACAAAGGCTTATAGTTCCCTCATGTTGACATTCATGGTGCCGATGAATACAAGATTCTGAGTTTGCTGCCCATGGTGGTTACTTGGCTTCACATGGGGAAAAAAGTAACAATAAGGAGTTACAATAAAATGAATACAAAACAATAAAAATCCCATGCAGGCATCTTACACATGCATGGGATAGGTAACAAGATTGATTGGGGAACAGAGTGTGTGTGACTCAAATAGAACATCCCTGCTGCAGGGCAAATAACTCAGATTCCATGAAGTCATTGTATATATAGGGCAGCAAACCATTATTATTTCGTGCTGGAGAGAAAAACAGGCGTTGAAGAAATCGGCCTCCCTTGGGATTGATTTGATTATTGGGCGACTCCTTGGATGGGGGTGTTCTCGATTTGTGGGCATCTTGGCAGGCAGTTTGGTGCAATGGTGATGAGCGTGGTGTTTAGAGCTGATCAGACCTGGGTTTGCATGCTGGCTGTATGAGACTTTAGGCATATTATTTACCTTAACTTCTACCTCAGTTTCCATAGCTTTTTTTTTTTTTTTTGAGGCAGAGTTTTGCTCTGTCCCTCCAGGCTGGAGTGGTCTTGGCTCACTGCAACCTCCGCCTCTCGGGTTCAAGCGATTCTCCTGTCTCAGCCTCCCAAGTAGCTGGGATTACAGGCACCCACTACCATGCCTGGCTAATTTTTGTATTTTTAATAGAGATGAGATTTCCTCACGTTGGCCAGTCTGGTCTTGAACTCCTGACCTTAGGTGATCCACCTGCCTTGGCCTCCCAGAGTGCTGGGATCACAGCCATGAGCCACCACGCCCAGCCGTTAGTTTCCGTATCTTTAAGTGGGAATAATAAGACCCACATCAGAGGATGGTTGTGAAAGTTACAGTTGTTTTCCTTCACGTAAGTGCTCCACTGAGAGCTTGACACCAGTTCTCGGTATTTGCTGATGGTCACTGCCATATTACGTATTTTGCATCCATTGCTCAGAATGCTGGTCATTACTATTTGCCTTCTTTATTAATAAAAGAAACCTGCTGTCTCGGAGCATCCTTCCCAACCTCCTGGTCACCACTTTGGGTGGGGACCTTGTCTTTCTGACCCCTGGCCACTGTCACCTTAAGTCAGTTTCAATCTTGGTTCAGTTTGTCTGGTTTTAGCACTGTCATTGAAGACATTTTTGCCCAAGGAAGTCACAGCCCTTCTGTGATCTCTGAGTTTGTTATAGTGTATTTGGACCACAAACTTAAACCAAAAATTCATGTTCATAGTCTCAGTCTCCTCCTATCCAGATCCTCCCTGCATGTGATAAAATGTGACCAAGAATCTTAAGAGGTTAAGGGGATTGAAGGGGAGGGGAATCTTATCTTAGATAAGGTGACAGATAAACCAGCTTGGAAACACGGAGTTTTCTGCAACAGATTGCATCCAAGATCTCCTGAAATATCTCCCTGCTTGGTATAAGGGAAAATACTCTCCTCTCATTTGGTGTCACAGGACCTATGAATTTTTTTTTTTTTTTGAGATGGAGTTTCACTCATGTTGCCCAGGCTGGAGTGCAATGGCACGATCGATCTCGGCTCACTGCAACGTCCGCCTCCCAGGTTCAAGCGATTCTCCTGCCTCAGCCTCCAGAGTAGTTGGGATTACAGGCATGCACCACCACGCCCGGCTAATTTTGTATTTTTAGTAGAGACCGAGTTTCTCCATGTTGGTCAGGCTGGTCTCGAACTCCCGACCTCAGGTGATCCACCCGCCTCAGCCTTGCAAACTGCTGGGATTACAGGCATGAGCCACCGTGCCTGGCCAGATGTTTTCAAGTTGATGTGTCTTGTGACATGGCAGAGGGGACATTGGTTCTCTCAGCCAGCCGACTACAGTTTCTGAGCTCTTTCTGTGCCCCAGCACCTGTCTGTCCTGGCTGTATAATCGGATCCTCCAAGGTGGTGGTTGTAGGGCTCTCTCTGCTCACCTTTTTTCTCTAATTCCCTCTGTTAACCAGCGAACAAAGAAAAGCCCTCCGCTGTCTGCCGTGACAGCCCACACAGGGAAGAGGGCAGAGATCTTCCTGTTTCTGATGACTTCTTGCTTTGAAAAGAGGAGGCAATTTTTGCTCATCAGCAAAAAAAAAAAAAAAAAGGTGGTGGGGGAGGGAGGGGAGTTGAGTTGGTGGTGAAGCTCTTTCAAAGATTTGCCTGTCTCTCTAGCCAGATTACTAATGCATGCTGATTAGAATGTGTGCTGGGAGAGACAGTGAGCTGGGGTTTAGGGATGTTCACAGGAGAGGTATGAGACAGGCTCCGTGTATGGTTTTCTGGAGCCCTGTGGTGGGCGTGGCTGTCAGATCCTGATAGGGTTTAGAATTTCAGATGGGCTTCTTCTGCCTCACCTGGGAGAAAATAGCCAGAGTGGACATGAAGCCAGACTCCTTCCTCATCTATGCAGAGTCCTCTATGTGGAGTCATTCAGAGAGTGTGGGGGTGGGGGCGGCCGGTTTGGGAGATGTTGGTAATGGACTTGCCAAGGCATTGCCAGGCACTCCACGGGCACCACAGAACCATCTCTGGCCTAAGCCCTTCGTCCTGGTCCAAGAAGCCAGCGATACTTCTTGGCATCGCTGAATGGGAGAGGCAGGGGAGCTGAGCTTGCTTGGAATCCCCCATCTCCCAGCCCTGGTGCTTGCTTCAGGGGCCTGGATAAAGCAGCTGCTCATTCTGCCACATACACTCCCAGGGGACTGTGACTCAGGCTCTGGATCACTCCCTCCAGGAATCCCTCCGGCTCTGTAGGACCCAGTTTGAAAACCCAGTGTTATGTGATGCTAAATGCTGGGATTCCTTCCCTGCCTGTCAGCTTTGCTGTCGGAGGTGCCTAATGGCGCCAGTGCTGACCTAATGCGGCCGGTGTTCTGGTTTGTTTCTGAATTGCGTGTTGAGGTGGTTGGGGGGCTTTGTTACTCTGGGTGGCTGGTCTGCTTTATTATTAGTCTTGGGGAAATGATTTCTCTGAGAAGCAGTAGAAGGTGTAAATTATGCTTCACTGCAAATCATCAAGACTATATATATATTCAGCTACAGCTGCAAGTCTCTTGCAAATGAGGACTGATGTGAGATGCAGCCAAGTTGGAAAGGGTTACGGTGCAGACAGGCAGCTGACATGATTGATAATCATGCAGTCACCTGTACTTGGCTTTCTATGGCTTGTGGTCTGGGGAGAAGAGCAGCAGTCATGCTTAGAGGCTATACTCCATCTGAGAAGGCTGGAGGGCAGCAGTGAGAAGGTAACACCTCCATAGGAGCAGACGCAGTCTCCATTAACCTGGTCCTTAGTAAATATCTCTTGTGTTTCCACCGAGCCAGGGACCCCACACATGGCATCAGCAGCATCCTCTCCACACCTGATCTCCACTGGCTCACCATTGCTTGAAGTGTCAAGACACTCCTCATCTGGACCTTGCACAAATATGGACCCTGTACAAACTGCACCTGGCCTCACTCCTTCTCCAGCCTCCTTACTTTCCCTCTTCTAGGGAGCAGGAAGCACCCTGACACCTCTGTGCCTTTGCTCGACTGCAGCTTCTGTCTAGAGGCCCTTCTCATCCCTGTCGAGGGAATGATGATCTTTTATCAAGATCCAGCCCATGGACTCCTTCCTCTGTGTGTCCTTTGCTCTCCCCCAGGCAGAGTCCTTTCTTCTGCTGGCTTGCATGGGGATCTCCTGCTGGGATGGCACCAACCACATGGGACTGCGATGCCTTATTTATTTGACTGTTTCCTCCATTACACTCTGAGCTCTGCAGGGCCAGGAAAGCCATGTCCTAAACTTTTGTAACTACTCTGGTCTGGCATGGTGCTTGGTGTCTCTGAAGTCTGGCTCAGTAAATATTTGATGACTGGATGGGTGAATCAAAGAGGATAAAGGGAGAGCTTGCCTTAAGAACTGGGGACATCTTGTCTGATTTTGGCTCATGGCTTAACCAGCTTGGGGTCACGGATGGCCAAGGTTAGAAGGAGTATAGCCAGGTCATCTTGGAGTGCTGACTATTAAGGGAAGGCCACTGGCTCCTGGAGAACAAGGCCATTGAGCCCCAGGCCAGGACTCCCAGGATTGGCAAGTGAAAGGCAGCTGGATGCTTGGAGTGGTCCTCTCTCCTCATCTCCTTCTCAGTAGGGCTGCTGCAGGGACAGCTGGGTGTAGCTGAGGGCCCTGGGTTTTAACTATGGTACCTTCCAACACCCCTTCCACAGAGTTATTGGCTCTTTGGCCTTGCAATGTTCATGTAAGATCTCTGACCTTCAGTTTTTTCAGCTGTCAAAAGGGTGGTGACACCCATTCTGCTGCCCATTCAGGGTGACTAGAAGGATTTTGAGGATGACTGGAAGGATTTTGAAGGTGATGGTGGCTGTGTACGGGATTTGAAGTTTACGGGTGACGAATGCAAGCGGTGCTAAGAGACGCTGTACAGGGAGGAGAGTGGGGGAGTCTCTCCCCAGCTCTTGCACCCAGCTTTCCCAACTCAACCAGGTGGCTTGATCTAACCCCTCACCTCTCTGCTGTGGTCATCCTTTCTCCTCTGGCCTCTTTGAAGTTGCTTCTGAGGCCTCCTCCTAAGACCTCCTCCCTGTCCCTGCTATCCGATTAGGAAAGCTGTTGGAATTCTTGGCCCAGACAAGCTTTAATCATTTGCAGTAAGAGCTCTGTTGCCTCCTTCATCCTTCCCTGCCTTCAGTTAAGCCCCTCTAAGGCTCGAGGTGTGTTCTCAACTCTGGGATATAGCCGAGAATGAGATGGAGTGGACAGGACTCAGGGGTCCCTAGGATCAGAGGGTTCATTGTCCGTGGGGAACCAGACTGAGTGATAAGGGGGATGTGCCCAGCACAGTGAGGGGCCCCAGGGGACAGTCGGGGCTGTAGGAGTGCTCAAGAATACCATGGGCTGAGTTTGGACCCACTCCCCACTCGTGTTTGAAGTCCCAACCCCTAGTACCTCAGAATGTGACTGCATGTGGAGAAAGAGTCTTTAAAGAGGTAAGTTAAAATGCATGGCCACCTGTAGTAGCTCATGCCTGTAATCCTAACCCTTTGGGAGGCCAAGACAGGAGCATCACTTAAGGCCAGGAGTTCAAGACAAGCCTGGGCAACATGGTGAGACCTTGGCTCTACAAAGTACAAATAAAAAGAAAAAGAATTTTTGACCACACTGTTGTAGGTCAAGGAAAATAACTAACTAACTAACTAAATAAAATGCGGTCATTAGGTTGGGCCCTCATCCTGTATGACTGGTGTCCTTGTAAGAAAGGGAAATGAGGACACAGATACACACAGAGGGAAAACCGTGTGAAGACATAGGGAGAAGACGGCTGTTTGTAAGCCAGTGGGGAGGAGCCTTACAAGCAACCTTGAGCTTGGATTCCCAGCTTCTAGAACTGTGAGGAAAGAAATTTCAGTGGTTTCAGCCACCCAGTCTGTGATTCGTTTTTGTGGCAGCCCCAGCAAACTCACACAAGCCCCTTACCCTGGGCTTGGGTAGGCAACTTATTTACATAGTTCCACATGGGATCAAAACCTTGAAAAAACATGGGGACCTAGGGACAGTTTGCTTGTCCCATTTTTCTTACTAACATGTATTCCTAGCTAAAGGGTTATATAGTTCACTTCTTTACCTTATTATCATTAGAATGTGAACTCCAGGCCGGGCATGGTGGCTCATGCCCGTAATCCCAACACTTTGGGAGGCTGAGGCAGGAGCATCACTTGAGCCCAGGATTTCGAGACCAGCCTGGGCAACATAGCGAGACCCCCATCTTTATAGAAAATAAAAAATTAGCCAGGCGTGGTGGCATGCACCTGTGGTCCCAGCTACTCGGAAGTCTAATGTGGGAGTATTGCTCGAGTCCAGGAGGCCGAGGCTGCAGTGAGCTGTGATTGTGCCGCTGCACTCCAGCCTGGGTGACAGAGTGAGACCCTGTCTCAGGGAAAGGAATGTGAGCTGCATGAGGGCAGAGCTGCATCAGGTCAAAGCCCGTGAAGGCACTGGCACGTGTCTTTTGGAAGAATTCTGTCTGAACCTAGGGCCTGAAGTCAAATTCCTCACTCTGGGCCTCAATCCAGAATTGTTTTTTTTTTATTTTTTTTATTTTTTTTGATACGGAGTCTCGCTCTGCTGCCCAGGCTGGAGTGCAGTGGTGTGATCTCAGCTCACTGCAAGCTCCGCCTCCCAGGTTCACGCCATTCTCCTGCCTCAGCCTCCCGGGTAGCTGGGACTACAGGCGCCCGGCTAATTTTTTGTATTTTTAGTAGAGACGGGGTTTCACCATGTTAGCCAGGATGGTCTCCATCTCCTGACCTCGTGATCCGCCCGTCTCGGCCTCCCAGAATGCTGGGATTATAGGCGTTAGCCACCGTGCCTGGCCAGAATTTTTAATTAAAAGAGCTGGTTTTCTGCATCCAGGTCTCTGTTTAGTGCTCACCCTGCAAGGTGAGTTGCTGTTGGTTCTACAGACTGCATCCCCTATATCCCTCTAATCTCTACTCAGTCCCCAAATGTGATAAACATGTGTTAAAAATCAGAGAAGAAAGGTTCCTTTATTAGCTTTTGTTTACACTGGGTGAATTGAGCCACAGACTATATTACACTAAGTCCTAGCAGCCTATGAGTTTGAACGTTGTCACCCTCCAGAGGGTTCACTTAATGAGGCCAGGGATTCCATCATTAGTGTCCCGAACGCCTATGACAGTGCCTGGCCCAGGGTTGGGCACTTACTCATGTTATTCACTTATTCATATGTGGGAATGAACAGTTCAGCGTATAAAGGACAGGTGAGTACACACCGAGGATTCTTCAGGGAGAGATCAGCTGGTTTTCCTGTGAAGATGTCAGCTTCATCCCTCCACCGTCCCCCTGTGCTCATGGCTCTGTTCCCTTTCCAGGCTGCTGCTGCTGGTTCTTTCTTTGGGTCTGCAGCCACCCCCCACCCCCATGAAGGGCAGACACAGCATTATGTTACCTCCTCAGTATAAGAGGAGAGAGGGTCTCTTTTTTTTTCTTTTTTTTTTGAGACAGAGTCTAGCTGTGTCCCCCAGGCTGCAGTGCAGTGGCACGATCTCGGCTCACTGCAAGCTCCCCCTCCTGGGTTCAGGCCATTCTCCTGCCTCAGCCTCCCCAGTAGCTGGGACTACAGGTGTCTGCCACCACGCCCGGCTAATTTTTTGTATTTTTAGTAGAGACGGGGTTTCACCGTGTTAGCCAGGATGGTCTCAATCTCCTGACCTTGTGATCCGCCCATCTCGGCCTCCCAAAGTGCTGGAATTACAGGTGTGAGCCACCGCGCCTGGCCGAGAGAGGGTCTCTTTTTATACCTCAGAGCTCCTCGGGTCCCTGATTTCGGGAAACTCGTTACTTACCGAGGAATCATTCCTCCTCTTCATTTTTTTCTCTCCCTCTTCCCCGCCTCCCCTTCTACTTTTAAAAAAAGTTGTGTTAAAATTCACATAACATAAAATTCACCATTTTAATGTTCAGTGGCATTTAGTACATTCACAGTGTTATACAACCACCACCATTATCCAGTTCCAGAAGAGTTTCATCATCCCGAAAGTAACCCATACTCATTAAGCAGCCGCTCCCCATTCTCCTCCCTTCACCCGCCCCCAGCATCAGGCAACCACTAATCTGTTTTCTGGTTCTATGCATCTGCCTATTCTAGGTGTTTCATAGAAATGGAATCAGAATGGGTGGACTTCGTGTTTGGTTTATTTCCGTTGACATGATGTCTTCAGGGTTCCTTTGCGCAGTAACGTGTATCAGTACTTCATTGCTTTTCATGACTGAATAATACTCCATTGTATGGATATACCACGTTTGTTTATCCATCCATCAGTTGATGGACATTTGGTTAGTTCCCATGTTTTGGCTGTTGTGAATAACACCATCCACTTCTTTTTCTGGTCTTCAGTTCTGCCTCCAGATGCTGAATCTTTAGTCTTTTGTTGAGACTGCATGGGTTACTGGCAATGGAAAAGGCACTTGAGAAATAAGAAGGTAGGCAGTGAGGGGCTCTGGCTACACAACGCTTCATTAAAGTCTGTCAAGCCTTAGTTTGCTCATTTCCTAAATGGGTGTAAAATTCCCTGCCTTGCTTACTCAGCCCTGCAGGATGTTGTAAGAGGCGCAAGCCACAGAATGTGAGGTTAAGCCCTTCCTAAGCTATAAAGTCAGATGTCAAGTGATAGTTCTGTATGTTCCTCATTTTTTCTTTGATTGTCTCCCTTTCTGTTCTTTTTTTTTCTTCTTCTTTTTTAATCTGCTTCCTCAGTTCTCCTTTTGCTAATTGCTGCATTTGAATTCTGTTTTCCTTTCTTCTTTCCTCTGCTTTCAGCTGGCCTGGGGGCAAAGTTGAGAGCAATACAGAGTGTTATGCACAGTGCTGTGCTGGAGGTGAACAAGATGATTGGCTGCCCCCTGGGGAATCCTTGGGCAGGGCCGGACATGCGGCAGAGGAAGGAGGTTAGCTGCACTGGCTGGTGGGTGATGAGGTGAAGTCAGCCAGGACTGGACCTGAGGAGTGGAATGAGGGCTGCCATGGCAGGCCATCCTATCTGGCTTAGATTTAGAGACTTCGTTTACACATAGCTTTGAGGTCTTTTGCAGTCCAGGAAGTAGCCAGATTGATGGGTAGTTAGGCAGATATTAGAATCCAAACAAGCAGACCTGAGGGACACTTAGGGGAAAGCAGCAGATGGAGGTGTACGCTTTTCTTAGTATGTTGCTTTTGCGAATGCTAGATCATCCGCTGTCCTGTGTGTGCTGTTTTCCCAGCTGAACTTGAAGCTTCTTGAAGACAAAAGTGATGACAGTCTTTTATTTTTGTGCTTGCTCCTGGTGCCCCTCAGAGAGTTCTGAACTTAAGTGGCATTTGCTGTGTGTGTTGAAACGTCACTTGTTTAGTCTTATAGCGGTTACAGAGGGCTTTCATGCAGGATTTCTCATGTAATCTTATCAACAGCCTGGCGAGGTGGATTCCATTTCTCAGATAAAGGTAAGGCTCAGAGAGGTCAAAGAACTTGCTCAGGACACACAACCAATCAGAGGTTTCAACACTGCTTAGGACCAGCGTTCTTCACTGCTTCACCCGTCCCTTACACGGACTGCCTGGTTTTTATGGCAGATAAGAATCATGTGGCTGTGATTATTTAGGGAGATGGGAAATGAATCCTTATGCATTTGGATCTTGTTCATTTTCGAGATTTCTTCCCCCTAGCATCTTAGAATTTTCAAGTCCAAAAGAAGTTCTGTAAAAGTTGCAGGTGGTCTTTCCTATGACTCAAGCACTGTAGATTCCTTTTGTTTCAACAAACTTCAGAGACGCTTCAAGGAAAGCCGATTTCCTGCTAAATTGATGTGTTCCTCATTTGTTACCCGAAGACCTGATTTAAGGAGCTATTCTTGGTGACAGGCAGGGAGCCAGCTGTGAATGGGGTTCTGGGTTCGCTGTCAGAGCCCTGCTTGGACCAAGTTACTCAGAAGTCTGGCTCTGACTGGGTCTGGCAGGAGGGGCTGGTGTGTTGGAGTAAGCGAGCTTGGGGAAAGCTTGCCCGGAGGAAATTCGGTCAAGATGTTCAGTTTTAACACCTCTGGGTTTCTTCCAAACCAAAAGAGGAAAAGATTCTGACTGAAGGGATGAAGGAAGTTTTAGGATTTTCCATGAATGGAACTCAGAGCTTGAGGGATCCTGGATTCTTTGCGGCTCAGGTGAAGCTACAGAGAGAGAAATGGTGCCTGGGAGTTAGGAGGACTTTTGCCCTTGGCTGGGACTTAGGCAAATTGCTGAGCTTAGAAAACAATTGATCCCAGTGGTTCGCTGGCTCAGCCACAGAAAGTGCCAGCTGGCCTTTGAGTTGTTCAGGGATCTGTGATGGTATTTATGTGTGGCAGAGGGATACTTCTAAGCTCAGAGACCACCTCCGAGGTGACAGAGCTGCTGGGCAGAAGATGTAAGTTTAAAAGGCCACTTTCTTTCTCATTGGAACCTTTCAGCAGATTAACAAGATAAGGGGCTCATTCACTGAACAAACGCTCGTTCAGTGCCAGCCGTGTGCAGGGCACAACCTGGAAAGTAGGAGATGTAGTAGTAGTAAACCCACAGACATCCTAACTTTATAGAGTTTACATTTTAGTTAGGGGTGACAGATAGCAAGCAAAACTAAGCAAACTGCATGGTGATCTAGAAAATGTGTCATTTTAAATGGGATGGGCAGAGAGGGTCTCATTAGGAGAGGGCATCTGTGCAAAGCCCTGGAAGATACGATGGAGTAAGCACGTGGATTGCTGAGAGAAGAGCATTCCAGCCAGAAAACAGAACAGCATGTGCAAAGGCCCTGAGGCCAGAGCATTCCTGGAGTGGTCAGGGAACAGCAAGGAGGTCAGTGTGGCTGGGGCAGAGTGAGTGTGTGTGGTGTGGGGAGTGTTGGAGATGGGGACAGAGAGGTGACCAGACTGAGGGGGTGGGTGGGGCCAGGGCATGAGGGCTTTTGAGACCCTCACAAGGACCTGACATTTACCCTGAGTGTCAGGGGAGCCATTGAGCAGAGGAGTGACTTGAGCCGGCTGGATGTTTACAAGGATCACTCTGCTGCTCTCTTGGGAATGAACGATGGGGGGATGGTGGGGGGAGCAGACGGTAGAAGGAGGGAGACAAGTAAGGTGTGGTTATTGCAGTAATATAAGCAAGAGCTGATGCTGGCTGTGACATGGCTGTCACTACTGGATTTTGGATGTATTTTGAGAGTGAGACCAATGGGATTTGGTAGTGGGTTGCATGTATAAGGTTTGAGAGAGAACTCAAAGCGAGTTTCAAGGTTTTCGGCATAAGCAAGTGGGAGGAAGGAGCTGGTTTGAAATGAGAAGGTGAGGACCGGAAGCAGCAGGTTTGGGGAGGAAATCAAGAGTTAAGTTTGAGATTCCTATATATGTTCAAGTAATGATAGTGAGTAGGCATTTGGCAAGAGGACTCTTTAGTTCAAGGTAGGTATAAATTTGAAGTCGTTATGGCGTAGATAGTCTTCAAGCCGCTGTACTGGATGAGATCACCTAAGGAGTGGGGTGGATAGAGAAGAGGTCTGGGGATGGGGCCTGGAGGCACCCCAAATTAAGAGGACTGGGCAGAGCAAGCCAACTGTAAAGGAGAAGGAGCAACCAAAGAGTGGGCGGAAAACCAGGAAACCAGACAGTTCTCCCTGGGTTCAGTGAAGGCAGCCATGGAGTCATCCGGACATTGACCTTATCTGCAGCTCTCAAGGAATGGAAAACCCTCAGGGACCATCTGAGATATGGTCACAGCCTCAGGGATGACGCACCCTTCCTGGTGTTGTTAGCATCTGTTTCATTACAAACAGCATAAACTGTAGCATGGCTGTGTTTGCCTGTCCGTAACCCCACCCAGACTTCACTGGCAGGCTTAACCCACAAGAAGTTTTAGGGAAGGAGGTACTATCTACAAGGTTTTACATTGTGCTGAGTGTAAATGTGAACTTTTAAAATTATTAATTAATTTTTTTTTTTTTTGAGTCGAAGTCTTGCTCTTGTTGCCCAGGCTGGAGTGCAATGACATGATCTTGGCTCACTGCAACTTCCGCCTCCTGGGTTCAAGTGATTCTCCTGCCTCAGAGTAGCTGGGATTACAGGTGCGCGCCACCATGCCTGGCTATTTTGTATTTTTAGTAGAGACAGGGTTTCACCATGTTGGCCAGGCTGATCTCAAACTCCTGACCTCGTGATCTGCCTGCCTCGGCCTCCCAAAGTGCTGGATTACAGGCGTGAGCCACTTCACCTGGCCTAATTACTAATTTTTTTTTTTTTTTTGAGACGGAGTCTCACTCTGTCACCCAGGCTGGAGTGCAGTGGCGTGATCTCGGCTCACTGCAAGCTCTGCCTCCCGGGTTCAAATGATTCTCCTGCCTCAGCCTCCCGAGTAGCTGGGATTACAGGTGCATGCCACCATGCCTGGCTAATTTTGTATTTTTAGTAGAGATGGTGTTTCACCATGTTGGCCAGGCTGGTCTCAAACTCCTGACCTTGTGATCCGCCCGCCTCAGCCTCCCAAAGTGCTGGGATTACAGGCATGAGCCACTGTGCCCAGCCTAATTATTAATTTTTTAACCACACAATTAATATACAAATTAGACCATACATCCTCAGTAGGGGCAATATCACCCTGCAGGGGGAAGAAATGGGTTCTGAGGTGCTAACAACATCCTAGGGCCTACAGCGGTTTGTGGCTCTCCAGCGGTCCACAGTACGTAAACAGACATACAGCCTGACTGTGGTATTAAAATTTCATGGTAGTGGGGGAGTGATTAGGAAAGAAATATCTTAAAAGGCTCCTTAGAGAGGGCAATAATGAAAAAAAGGTTGAAAAACCCAGAATTATCGTAAAGCCACCTTGAACTACTTCCCTAGGCCTCTGTGGAAAGATACTCTGATGATTTGTGGGTTTAGTTCTTTTAAATAAAGAAAACCAAGCTATTATTTCTTAACTTCTTTTTTTCTCACTTGATAATATATCTTGAAGTTTTTTTTTTGTTAGCACATATACATCAGTGGTTATTTATAAAAACTGTGGTATTCTATAGTATGGATGTAGCATACTTTATTTTCTGTTCCTTAGTTGATGGATATTTAAAGTGCTTCTTATTTTTTCTTTTTGCTATTAAAAGTACCATGGCAAAGAATTGAGCCTGTAATCCCAGCTGCTTGGAAGCTGAGAGGTGGGAGTACCCTGAGCCCAGGAGTTAGAGTCCATCAACCTGGGCAACATGATGTAGTGAGAGGCCAGGTGCAGAGGCTCACACCTGTAATCCCAGCACTCTGGGAGGCTGAGGTGGGCAGGTGGCTTGAGCCCAGGAGTTCAAGACCAGCCTGGGCAACATGGCAAAATCCCGTCTCTACAAAAAATACAAATGTCAGCCAGGCATGGTGGTGCATGCCTGTAGTCCCAGCTACTCGGGAGGCCCAGGTGGGAGGATCACCTGAGCCCAGAAGGTGTAGGCGCCTGTGGGCTGTGATTGTGCCGCTGCACTCCAGCCTGGGTGACAGAGCGAGACCTTGTCTCAAAACAAAACATACTGAGACCCCGTCTCTAAAAAAAGACACAGAAAAAAAAGAAAAAAAAGACCTTCGCAATTTTTGCACAAGTGCCTGTGTTCGATGACTCTTCTCAAAGGTGGCAGAAGAAGATGACATGCTTGGTTATAGGGCCAATGCCCTCTAAACAGGTTGAAATCTTACGAAGGGGATATGAGCCAAGCCACCATCTCACCCCAGGCTCAGTAACCGGACCTTACAGCCCAGCCCATTGTCTCCTTAATCTTTTTGACACCCACTTGAGGTTTATATTTTTTTCATGTCCTACTCTAGCTATGAGAAAACCAAAGTTTACAGATATAACTTTAAACAAGTTGGAAATAGACAAGCGGAGGCTGGGCGTGGTGGCTCATGCCTGTAATCCCAGCACTCTGGGAGGCAGATGGATCACCTGAGGTCAGGAGTTCAAGAACAGCCTGACCAACATGGAGAAACCCTGTCTCTACTAAAAACACAAAATTAGCCGGGCGTGGTGGTGCACGCCTGTAATCCCAGCTACTCGGGAGGCTGAGGCAGGAGGATCGCTTGAACCCAGGCGGTGGAGGTTGCGGTGAGCCGAGATCACACCATTGCACTCCAGCCTGGGCAACGAGAGTGAAACTCTGTCTCAAAAAAAAAAAAAAAAAAAAAGAGACAAATGGAAATAGTAGATTGGTTTAGTCAAGTTAGAAATAACTAGAAGGCCACACAGCAGGTAGTGGCAGAGTGAAGTCCCAGAGCAGCGTCTCAATCAGCTCGTGAAAGGACAAGTGATAGACTTTTGGGGATCTCTGGAGCCTTTGATCGAATGTGCCTGCGGGGGCTGTCCCAAGGCCTAGCTCATAGAAACCTAGGTGCTGGCTTTATCAATATGCTGGTCTTTTTAAATCAGTTATGAGTTCCTTATTTTGCAAACACGAGAGTGCTTGAAATTGTTTTTATCATCTTGTATTTTCACTGACTAAGCAGAATAGGGAAAATTTTTACTTAAAAAATTAGTTCATAATAAGTACAGGCTGCAAAATACCATGTATAACAAAATACCAAATTCGTAAAACCAACAACGACAAAATGTGTGTGTGCACATAAAAGAAAGTCTGGAGGAAGATTCATTGAGAGGTTAATGATGGTTTAGTTTCTTGTTTGGATTTTCTGTGGTCAGAAGAATGTAATACATTATAAAAAGAAAGCATCAATACATATTTCATTGAAAAGCAAAAGGAAGAAAACTAGAGAAAGTAAAGGATATTTTCCTAACTTGGTATGTGCAAACTCTGATGCCTGTTTATCAAATTGGAGTTCTCCTTGGGAGTGAGTTGAAGGAGGTCCCTTGGGGCCCCCATCCCCTGGAAAGGAGCTGGTGTGGAAAGTCACCTGGTGTGGTGACTCACGCCTGCAATCTCAGCACTTTGGGAGGCTGAAGTGGTAGGATTGCTTAGGCCAGGAGTTAGAGACCAGCCTGGGCAACGTAGTGAGACCCTGTCTCTACTAAAAATTAAAAAATTAGCTGGGCATGGTGATGTGTGCCTGTAGTCCCAGCCACTTGGAAGGCTGAGGCAGGAGGATCTCTTGAAGCTCAGGAGCTTGAGGCTGCAGTGAGCTAGGATTGCCCCACTGCCCTTCAGCCTGGATGACAGTGAGACCTTGTCTCTAACAAAAGAAAAAGAAAAAAAAAAAGAAAAAAAAGAAAAAGAAAGCCAGGAGTCCTGGGTTCCTGGTGCCTTTTGCTCTGAGACCTCTGCGAGGCCGACCAAGGACAGAATGACCTTCCTGTGTAATAGGGAGGCATCCTGAGGCCTGGATGGGACCCTCTGGGTGTTGCCTTTGGATGGGGCAAGGTGAAAGGATGTCTGAATCAGTGCACACAAGTGTCCCGTTTCCAGATCCTGAGAGCCACTGGCTTTCCTCCAGGGGAGCCTCAAGTCTCATGCCCCCTTGGGAGCTGCAGGTTGGGAGGCTGGAGTAGGGGAGCCTCTATATAGGAGGGGTAAGTATGGTGTAAAAATGCAAGCAGTGGATCCTCTGCTTACATTTACTTTGGGGGTGCAGTTTTATTTTAAAATGTCCAGAGGGAAAAGAAAGGCTTGACCTTTTAAAGACACTCTTGGCAAAAGCCAATGTTTTTCAGCCATTGGACGAAGCTTGCCTGCCTAATGAGCAATCTGTAGAAATTGATGCATAAAAGGCATTGCTAAGTAAAGAAGAGGAGGTAGAGATCGATGAGGGCACCAAGCTGGTGCCACAAGAACTCTTTAGTCAAGTTGAAACAAAAGCTCCCATGGCAGCCCATGTGCTAGGCTCCTTTTCTGTTTGAGAAGCAGCAAGATGAAATCATGGTACATCTCTAGGGCATGAAGAGTTAAACTTTTCTTTTGTTTTCTTTTTTTTTTGAGACGGAATCTCGCTCTGTCGCACAGGCTGGAGTGCGGTGGTGCGATGTCTGCTCACTGCAAGCTCTGCCTCCCGGGTTCACGTCATTCTCCTGCCTCAGCCTCCCGAGTAGCTGGGACTACAGGCACCCGCCACCACACCCAGCTATTTTTTTTTTTTTTGTATTTTTTAGTAGAGACGGGGTTTCACTGTGTTAGCCAGGATGATCTCGATCTCCTGACCTTGTGATCCGCCTGCCTCAGCTTCCCAAAGTGCTAGGATAACAGGCGTGAGTCACCACGCCCAGCCTTTCTTTTTTGAGACGGAGTTTCGCTCTCATTGCCCAAACTGGAGTGCAGTGGCATGATCTCGGCTCACTGCAACCTCGGCCTCCTGGGTTCAAGCAATTGTCCTCTTTCAGCCTCACATGTAGCTGGGACTACAGGCGCTCGCCACCACGCCCAGCTAATTTTTTGTATTTTTAGTAGAGACGAGGTTTCACCATGTTGGCCAGGCTGGTCTCCAACTCCTGACCTCAGGTGATCCGCCCACCTTGGCCTCCCACAGTGCTGAGATTACAGGCGTGAGCCACTGCGCCCAGCCTTTTTTTTTTTTTTTTTTTTTTCCTTTTTTCATTATTGTTTTTAGAGACAGGATCTCACCATGTTGCCCAGTCTTGTCTTGAACTCCTGGACTCAAGCAATCCTTCTGCTTCAGTCTCCCAAAGTGCTGAGATTATAGGTGTGAGCCATTGTGTCTGGCTTCTTTTTCTTTTCTTTTTTTTTTTTCATTTTTAAAGAGAGATGAGGTTTTGCTATGTTGCCCAAATTGGAGTGCAGTGGCTATTCACAGGTATGATCATGGCTCACTGCCACCTTGAACTCCTAGGCTCAAGTAGTCCTCCTCCTGCTCAGCCTCCCTAGTAGCTTGGACTATAGGTTCACACCACCACACCTGGCTAGTTAAACCTTTTCTAGGACAATTTTCTCTGAAGAGAAAATCCAGTCATGGCCATATTTCTTTTTTTTTTTTTTTTTGAGACAGAGTCTCGCTTTGTCGCTAGGCTGGAGTGCAGTGGCGTGAACTCGGCTCACTGCAACCTCTGCCTCCCGGGTTCAAGCGATTCTCCTGCCTCAGTCTCCTGAGTAGCTGGGACTACAAGTGTGCACCACCAAGCCCCGCTAATTTTTGTATTTTTAGTAGAAATGGGGTTTCACCATGTTTGCCAGGGATGGTCTCGATCTCTTGACCTTGTGATCTGCCCGCCTCGGCCTCCCAAAGTGCTGGGATTATAGACGTGAGCCACCGCACCCAGTCCATGGCCATATTCCTAATCCTGGCTTCACAGTGCAAAATTAACGGGGCAGGGAGGCCCAGACCACAGCCAGACTGATGACGTCAGACCAGGTGAAGCTCCCCAGGTGACTGTAAGGGGCAGTCAAAGGTGAGAAACTGAGAAATCTGAGCTGGGGCCTCATGGGAGCCTGGGGGATTGTTAATGACGGCTGTCATGTCCCAAGTGGTTTCTTTGCACCAGACAGTGTGCTAATAAGTGAGCACGTTATCTGCGTTCTCTAATGTAATCCTCACTCCATGAGCAAAGTGCTTTGAATTTGTTCATTTGACAGGTGAGGACTGGAGTACCTGACCTAAGGGCACCCAGCTAGAAAGAGGTATCCCAGGTCTCTGTAACTCAACATGAGCTCTAACCCTCAGGGTAAAGCCGCCCCATGGGGAAAGTCTCGGGGGCTTGCTGGGAGAATGGGAATGCCAAGGATGGGTTGGAACCAAGAGCTTGTCAGCACTCGAAGTATGGCCCTATCCCCCAACCCAGGTGGAAGAGCTGAGGTAAGATGCAGGAGTGATGAAGAACAGACAGTATTCAGGAGGCACTAATTTAAAATATGTTAGATGCCTTTTTATTTCTTTCAACTTTAATCTGTATTTCTCTCTCAAGCATTTTTGTAGCCAGATATTTTGATTTCTTTATATCTTATTCTAATCTATCTTTCCCTTTCTTTTTTTTTTTTTTAATTAAACATTTTTTGGCCCAGCCTGGTGGCTCGTGCCTGTAATCCCAACACTTTGGGAGGCCGAGGCAAGTGAATCACTTGAGGTCAGGAGTTCCAAAGCCAGCCTGGCCAACATGGTGAAACCACTCCCCCTGCACCCCGTCTCTACTAAAAAATACAAAAATTAGCGGGTGTGTTGGCGCATGCCTGTAATCCCAGCTTCTCAGGAGGCTGAGGCAGGAGAATAGCTCGAACCCGGGAGGCAGAGGTTGCAGTGAGCCGAGATCACGCCACTGCAGTCCAGCCTGGGTGACAGAGTAAGACCCAGTCTCTACAAAGAAAAATAATTTTTTTTTTCTTTGTAGAGACAGGGTTTCACTATGTTGTCCTTGCTGGTCTCTTACTCCATACCTCAAGTGATCTTCCTGCTTCGGCCCCTCAAGGTGCTGAGATTATAGGCGTGAGCCATCGTGTCTGGCCTGTTTCTAAAATACTTTTTTGTTGTCCTTTTTACATTTATTTTTTAAACTATGATAAATCACATATAACAAAATTTACCATCTTAACCATTGGAAGTCTATAGTTCAGTATTAAGCACATCACATTGTTGTACAGCTTTCACCATGATTTAACCCCAGAGCCTTTTTCATTTTGCAAAACTGAAACTCTGAACCCAGTAAACAATCACTCCCCATTCCCTCTCCCCACCCGCCCCTGGTAACTCCATTGTCCTTTCTATCTCTATGAATTTGCCTATACTAGGGACCTCATATAATTGGAATCATATACTTCCCCTCATGTGATGGGCTTATTTAGCTTAGCATTTGAACATTTTTAATAGGCAAATAATTTCTGCTATTCTTTTATGACAAGTTATTGATTCATAGAAAAATATGGACTGATCAGATGTGGCTGTTTTTTCTCACTTAATACATCTCTGGAAACTTAACACAGTAAATAGCCAGTGACATGAAAAGATCAAACTTTTAAAAAGTGACTCGTGGAGCAAACTGGGACTTCGGCAATCCCTTGGTATTTTTCTCCTTCTTTAAAAAAATCAAAAGATACAAGCTCCCCCAGAGTGCTTGTCAAGAATGAGTGGGAGGGGGGACCCCAGGAAACTTGAAGGATGCATTAAATTCTTTAAATAAATTCAGGAAGTAACAGCCAGGAGTGGTTCACACCATTCATAAAATATACAGCTCCCTCCTAGAGAGAGAGGATTCAGTGTGATGTTTTTCCCCCTGAAATAAGCCCGCCCAGCTTCTCAGCACAGACTGTGTGATTCTTACACTGGGCAGCGCCTGCTTCTTCAGGCCGGGCTGTCAGAGCAGGGACAATCCCAAGCCAAGTCACTGCTTTCAGTTTATCTCAGAGGGACCAGCATGTGCCTGGGCGATATTAGCACCTTCAGAATGGGAGCCTTTGGAAGGGTTCTGCCAGCATTCTGGGAAGGCATTTTTTTTTTTTTTTTTTTTTTGAGATGGAGTCTTGCTCTGTCGCCCAGGCTGGAGTGCAGTGGCACGATCTCGGCTCACTGCAGGCTCCGCCTCCCGGGTTCACGCCATTCTCCTGCCTCAGCCTCCTGAGTAGCTGGAACTACAGGCGCCCGCCACCACGCCTGGCTAATTTTTTGTATGTTTTTTAGTAGAGACGGGGTTTCACCGCGTTAGCCAGGATGGTCTCGATCTCCTGACCTCATGATCCGCCCGCCTCGGCCTCCCAAAGTGCTGGGATTACACGCATGAGCCACCGCACCTGGCCTGGGAAGGCGTTTTGGTAAGGCAGATTGGCAACTGGACATTTGCATTTGGCTTCATCATCCATCATTGTATGTTTTTGGCTTGGGCTGGAGGGCATATTTGATTTAAATGTAATAGTTAATGACTGAGTGGAACAACTGAGATCTGTCAAGATTAACTGTTGAGCAGTCAGCTGAAATGTGTGGGAATGTGAGTCTGCAGGAAGCTCAAGTTCAAAGTCTGCGACCTTCCTTTCCCGTTGACATGGTAAAATCCTGTTATAGTGCTCGAGTCAGAGGACAAGATGGCACCTACTGTAGTCGATATTTGTGGTCTGTTGTCTCTGATTCTCCTTCTTCTGGTAACAACACTTCCATTTTTCTTTGGGGAACCAAAGATGCAGTGGGTTCATGGAAAATGAGTGAACTATTGGTTGGAGCTGGTTTGAGTTTGGTTAGAACCAGGCCTCTCCTAAATCCCTCTCACTACAGTGAACCAGAAATGGACATGTCACCCAAGCTGGGTTCATGAGCTTCTTCCCTCCCTAGGACCTTTTGCTGTATAGTTTGGCAAAGAAATGCTTTCTTCCACCGGGGTTGTTAAAGCTAAGAAGATTATAAACTTGGAGCTGCCATGACTATCTTTGGTAATACTTGGGAAGCACCTGAGAATGAAGCTAGCAAAAAACAAACAAAAACCGCGAACAAACAAACAAAACAGAGCCGCGACCCTTGTTCAAGTGCTTGGATCCATCTGCAACTGAAGGCCAGACACTCTTGAACTTCCAAGTTATATAAGCCAATAAATACTGCCATGCCTTCATCGTGTGTGTGTGTGTGTGTGTGTGTGTATGGTTTCAATTTCTATGGCTTCCAACCTACTGTATCCTGTCAAAAACAGCCATATTATGACCAGGTGTGGTGGCTCACGCCAGCAGTTCCCGCTACTTGGGAGGCTGAGGTAGGAGGATTGCTTGAGGCCAGGAGTTTGAGGTTTTAGTGTGTTATGATTGTGCCTGTGTGAAGCCACTGCTATTCAGCCTAGGCAACATAGTGAGACCCATCCCTGAAATAAACGACAAGCAAAGCACATACTTCCTGAACTTTCTATATTATAGTTAGAGGAAAATGTCATATTGTGCACCTGTGATGTGATCTGCCGGGTGGCGAGGGTGAGCCCAGGCAGTCATGGTGAGATTGCAGAGGTTTGGTATGCCGTGGAGAGACCACTAGACAGGGAGCTGGGATTCACAGGCTCTAGGTGCCTTTCTTCTCCCTGACTAGGTAACCTGGGCAAGTCTCTTAAGCTTTCTCAGCCCCAGCTCTCAACATCTGTAAAACAGAGGAATTAAACTAGGTGATCTTCGAAGTCGCTTTTAGCTCTATATGATCCTGTAACTGTTTTATTTAATATCTGTGTTTTAAATGGGCAGTAGAAATAGGGACAAAATCAAAGAGAAACAATTAAAAATACCCGCTAGATCTCTACAAATTGCTTGAAGATCCACCTTTTTTTTAATACAATTTTTAATATAAATTTTTTTAAGTTGAAGTGTAACCTACATACAGAAGAACGGTCATACCTGGCCAGACAGGGTCGCTCATGCCTGTAATCCCAGCGCCTTGGGAGGCCGAGGTGGGTGGATCGCTTGAGCTCAGGAGTTCAAGACCAGCCTGGGCAATATGGGGAAACCCTGTCTCTACAAAAAATTAGCTAGGTGTGGTGGCACGCACCTGTAGTGCCAGCTACTCAGGAGGCTGAGGTGGTTGGATTGCTTGAGCTCAGGAGTTCAAGACCAGCCTGGGCAATATGGGGAAACCCTGTCTCTACAAAAAAATTAGCTAGGTGTGGTGGCATGCACCTGTAGTCCCAGCTACTCGGGAGACTGAGGTGGGAGGATCACTTGAGCCTGGGAGGCAGAGGTTGCAGCGAGCCAAGATCGTGCCACTGCACTTCAGCCTGGGTGACAGAGTGAGACACTGTCTCAAAAAAAAAAAAAAAAAAAAAGGTCACACTTCATGTGTATAGTTTGATGCGTTTTCATAAACTGGGAACGCTCTTGTATAAGCATCTACGTCAGACACAGAACCTTACCCAGGACCTAAGAAACCTTCTCTCCAAGTCAGTACTCTCTTCCAAAGGTGACCCCAGTCTTGACTTCTAGATTGTATAATAATTTTGCTTGGTTTTAAATTTTACATAAACTGAGCATAGAGAAGTTATTCTTTTTGGTGATGGAGGTTGGGGGGGGGTGCATCTGGCTTCTCTCACTTAACACCTTGTTTGTGAGATTCACCTGTATTATGGGTGGCAGTAGTTCATTCTCATTGCTGCGTAGTGTGTCACCCTATGAATAAATACACCATCAATTATTTATCCTACTCTTGGACCTTTGGGTTCTTTCATACTATTATGAACAGTGCTACCTTGAACATTCTCGTACATGTTTTTGATGGACAAAAGCTCTCATTTGTGTTGGGTATTCACCTAGGGGTAGGATTGCTAGGTCACAGAATATGTGTATCATATGTTTACTCTTGGGAAATACTACCAAATA
This sequence comes from Gorilla gorilla gorilla, assembly GCF_029281585.2. NCBI lineage: Eukaryota > Metazoa > Chordata > Mammalia > Primates > Hominidae > Gorilla > Gorilla gorilla. The sequence goes on along the minus strand of NC_073243.2, from coordinate 25,431,968 downwards.
GTGTTCCACTCCCACTGGCACTGTCTGTGACTTCTCATAGTTCTACATCCTTGTCTGTGTGTGCCATTGCTGGTTTTACAGATTTTAGTCATTTGGGTGAACGTGTAGGGGTCTCACATTGTGCGTGTGTGTTATCTTTACTATATATATATGTTTTGAGACAGTGTCTCATTCTGTTGTCCAGGCTGGAGTGCAGTGGTGTGATCTTGGCTCACTGCAGCCTCCACTTCCTGGGTTCAGGTGATGATCCTCTCACCTCAGCCTCCCGAGTAGCTGGGACTACAGGTGCATGCCACCATGCCCAGCTAATATTTTGTATTTTTTAGAAGAGATGAGGTTTCACCATGTTGCCCAGGCTGATCTTGAACTCCTCAGCTCAAATGATCCTCCCACCTTGGCCTCCCAAGGTGCTGAGATTACAGGTGTGCCCCACTGTGCTTGGCCTCTACCTTTTTAATTAGCAATTTTTCAGAATTTTATTATGAAAAATTTGAAGACTTGCAAGAATTACAGTGCACACTTATATACCCATCATCAGATTCCGCCATTAACATTTTCTTATACTTGTTTTATTGCATATCTAACCTTCTATCCTTCCATCAATCGTATTTTTTTGGAAACATTTCAAAGTAAGTTGAGAACAGCAGTATACTTCATTCTAAGGAGTTCAGTATACAGAGCATTAACTTACATACAGTGTAATGCACATATCTTTTTTTATTTTTCTTTTTATAGAGGTGGGATCTTGCTATGTTACCCAGGCTGGTCTTGAACTCCTGGCCTCAAGTGACTCTCCTACCTCGGCCTCCCAAAGTGTTGGGATTACAGATGTGAGCCCCCCGCACCTGGCCTTGTTTTTTTTTTTTTTTTTTGTTTTGTTTTGTTTTAAAAAAGAAAAAACAGGATTGGCCGGGTGCAGTGGCTCACGCCTGTAATCCCAGCACTTTGGGAGGCCGAGGTGGGTGGATCACAAGGTCAGGAGATCAAGACCATCCTGGCTAACATGGTGAAACCCCGTCTCTACTAAAAAAATACAAAAAAAATTAGCCAGGTGTGGTGGCGGACGCCTGTAGTCCCAGCTACTAGGGAGGCTGAGGCAGGAGGATGGCGTGAACCTGGGAGGCAGAGCTTGCAGTGAGCCGAGATCGTGCCACTGCACTCCAGCCTGGGTGACAGAGCGAGACTCCATCTCAAAACATAAAAATAAAATAAAATAACAGGATTTTGTTCTGTTGCCTAGGCTGGAGTGCAGTGGTACGATCATAGCTCACTGGAACCTCAATCTCCTGGGCTCAAGCAATCCTCCCATCCCAGCCTCCTAGAGTAGCTGGGACTACAGGTGGATACCACCATGTCCAGCCTACGAGTACCTGTATGCTTACTGGCCATCTGGGTTTCACATGTGTGTGAAATTGTGTGTGTCTAAGGGTGATATGCTTAAGGGTGATATGTCTAAGGGTGGCTTTTAAATTTTTTGCGGAGAGGGTGAAGAGTCCAGTTGACTGACGGGAGGACCAAGGGTATATTCCTGTGACAAACCTGGTTCCAAAGTATCTACTATTAACTGGAAGCAGATTCTCACACCTACAAGGCTTCCCAGTGTCAGGAGCCAGGAAATGCTGGTTTGTTAAAACTCATCCCAAAATTGGGCAGAGCAGTGAAATTTCCAAGCATGATGCTCAAAGCCTTATCTTCTAATCATTTCCAGTTATGTAACTTTTTTTTTCCGACGAGTGTCAGTCTAGCAGGATAACACAAAATCATTAGCAGATTTATAAAGCGGTTTGACCAACGGCTGCCAGAGGAAGTGTGACTTTGAGTTCCCCACGTAGGCGTCAGACTTGTCTTCATATTGAAAGGCAGGGGAGTTGGTGCAAAGAAGGGTGTTCCCGGGGGCAGTTGACAGTAATGGATCTTTAAAAAAATTATTCCCCTTGTCAGCTCCAAGGTTGGCAGGCCTTGCACTTCAGGGTGTCAGGCCCTGTCCCCAGCCCCTTTCCTAGGCTGGGGACTCTGGGTTTGCTGCGGGTTTGTAAGCCGTGGGTGTTTCCTCCTTCTCCCGGGGGTCCCATGTGTCAAATCCTGTGACTGGGCATGTGTGGCCTTGTCATGATGCATGGGTCTGTGTCAGGGGAGGGGCAGGGCCACCCACATCCTCATTTGGCTTTCTGTTTCTTCTCAGATGTCATTTTGTGAAGGAGCCACTGACCAAGGCCTGGTTAGGAGGAAGTGGTCACCAAAATACTTTGGTGTCCAGGGCTTGCAGAGAGCTTGTCCTCAGTGGCTGTGTCTGAACTCCACTATTGAGGGTGCCTGGAGGGGGATCTTGATTGGGAAGGCAGTGGGGAGTTTGAAGGAGGGGCTGTTTATAGAGGCTTGAGCAGGGTAGAGGATGGGGAAGCACGCCCAGAGAGGGGAAAAGGGAGGGAGGCCTGCAGCAGGAGGGGGCCGACTGCTCTAAAGAAGCCACTGCTACTCCCAGCCCCAGCCTGCAGCCTGCAGCCTGCTAGGAGGGAACTGGTGAAAATACCCCAACCTCGCTTTCCTCATGAACCTTCATCTCCTACCTATGACTTTCAGTGGCCAAATTGTCTTTCACTGTAGCCAGAGGGTGCGAGGGTCCTTGGAGTCCCTGTGGGTCAGCCTTCTGGTGCAGGAGCTGCAGGAGAAGGGCCAAAGCTAGATCCCGACAGGCAAGTGGAGAGTCACCAGCCCAGAGATGTTTTTAGAGCTTTGTCCCATGTTAAGACACAAAATTATTTGCTCTGGGAGAATATATTTAAAACTTCTCTTGACGAGTTTGGAAGAGAGCTTTGGCCTAGGAACTGATCTGAAATTAAATGCAGACATATGGGGTGGGGGATCTTGGTCATAAAGATCCTCCTCCTGCTTGGCTTGAGTCAAGAAACAGGCGAAGGGCACCCATGGCTGTGGCATGGAGGGCTAGGACAACAGAGACACTTTGCAGGAACATGGGTTTAGGACGTGGAATGCCAGAATGGGCTCCCCAGGGTAGAGGTTTGGAGAAATCTGCTTACGAAGGAAATATTATCAAGGACCAAAAAAGTGATGGAAAGAGAGGGACATCGTGGCGGAGCTAAGGATGCGTGGAGCAAGAAGAAAAAGTCAACTCAGAGTTGGGAAAGAAGCTAGGTTGGAGTTAGAGAATCTCGTCTCTAGGCTGGGGCATGGAACAAGTAAGGAAGTCAGTTGCATGGTTGGAAGAGAATGTATTCCCTTCGAACCTGACTCTTGGTGAGGGTTGCTCATCCATGCCTGTGTGGCATAGTGGTTCAGAGAGTGCGGGGTGTCAATGCCAGCTGTACTACTTACTAGCTGTGGGTCCCTGGGCAGATTACATAACCTTTCTGTATCTCAGATTTCTTATGTGGAAATAGGACCATTATAATACATGTCTCTTAGGGTTATTTTAAGGATCAAATGAGTAAATACAGGTAAAACTTTAAACCACTGCTGTATATTTAACCCTTAGGGTCTCTGACACTGTCATGAAGGCTGCCTCTGAACAGGAGAGGACTGAGTGGACCAGTTTTGGGATGGGAGTGGGAGGACCAGAAGAATGGTACCGCCAGGGAAGAGAAAATGGGAGGGAGGCCATAGTCTAAATTGATCCCTGACATAGCGGTAGGAAATGAGCCAAGGAAACTGGCTTGAACTAGCTTCTATTTGGAGGCTGGCCATTTGCCGCAGAGACAGTTATTTGAAGCTCACCAGTCATTCACACATTATTACAAATACTTTTATGAGGACCTTTGGTTTCTGAATAGGGCAGAGCTGGGGGTGAGCCTGAAAACATGGCTATCAGAAGGAAGAGTCTTGGGAGAAGGGAAGTGGAGGGAGAGGAATTGTTTTTACTTTAATATTTCTTGTCTTAAAGAGTTATTGGTGGCCGGGCACGGTGGCTCACACCTGTAATCCCAGCACTTTGGGAGGCCGAGATGGGTGGATCACCTGAGGTCAGGAGTTCGAGACCAGCCTGGCCAACATGGTGAAACCCCATCTCTACTTAAAATACAAAAAATTAGCTGGGTGTGTTGGTACGCACCTGTAATCCCAGGTACTCGGGAGGCTGAGACAAGAGAATCGCTTGAACCTGGGAGGTGGAGGTTGCAGTGAGCCGAGATCGTGCCATTGCACTCCAGACTGGGGGACAAGAGCGAGACTTTGTCTCAAAAAAAAAAAAAAAAAAAGAGTTATTGGTTTAGTAGGATTTAGGGATGGAAGTTCCCATGCAGATTGTGGACATGGGTTTTGTGTGTGTGTGTGTGTGTGTGTGTGTGTGTGTGTGTGTGTGTGTGTGTGTAGCCTGGGTTGGGGATTGGGGTGATGGTAGCTCCACCTTTATGAAGCGTTTCTCCAGGACACACTTTTCCTGAACACAGTGCAGTGAGCACTTCTTTTCACCTATAGTGAAGGTGTTTTCTAGCTGGCTGGGGAGCATCACCCATAGACAGCATGATACAGTTGTTAAGAGCACAGGGAAACCAGTGGGTTTGGACTGAGTTTTGAATCTCTGCTCAGTCACTCTGTTTTTCTTTCTTTCTTTTTGAAAAATAGAGATGGGCGGTTGGGCGGCGGTCTCCCTATACTGCCCCAGCTGGTCTCAAACTCCTGGCCTCAAGTGATCCTCTGGCCTCAGCCTCCCAAAGTGATGGGATTACAAGCGTCAGCCACTATGCCTGGCCTGTGAATTTTTTTTTTGTTTTTCTTGAGGCAAGGCCTCACCCTGTCATCTAAGCTGGAGTGCAGTGGCGTGATCACTGCTAACTGCAGTCTTGACCTCCTGGGTTCAAGCAATCCTCCCACCTTGGCCTCCTGAGTAGCTGAGACCACAGATGTTTGCTACCATGCCTGGCTAAATTTTTAATTTTATTTCTTGTAGAGACAAGGTCTCTCTATGTTGCCCAGGCTGGTCTTAAACTCCTGAGCTCAAGCGATCCTCCTGCCTCGGCCTCCCAAACTGTCTGGATTACAGGCATGAGCCATCAGACCCAGCTTGGCCTGTGTGAATTTTTAATATGTATATTTTAATATATATTTTAATCAAAGACTACAGTTAACCAGCATTTATATTCTATTTGCCAAAAAGGCAAGAGTCTCAGCATATTTTTATTTTCCTTTTTATCTTTTCTCTACCATGTCCCATGATGAAATTATTTGGAATTATAGATCCAGATTACATTATTATTGTGTTTATTACCTCAAACTCCTGGGCTCAAGCAGTCCTCCTGCCTCAGCCTTCCAAGTAGCTGGGACTACAGGTGCGTACCACCACACCCAGCTAAATTACATTTTAAAACTTGTTGTTTTTATAGAGATGAATCTTTCTATGTTGCCCAGGCCAGTCTTGAACTCCAGGCCTCAAGTGATCCTCCCATCTTGGCCTCCCAAAATGCTGGGATTACAGGCATGAGCCACCTCACCTGGCCTGCTTGGTCACTCTGACCTGCAGGAAGTTGCTCAAACCTTTTGGTACATCAATTTCCTCATCCGTAAAATGGGCATGATAGTGGGACTTATTTCATAAAATAGGAAAAGTAAATGAATGATTTAATACATGTAAATAATTTAAAAGAACGATACTAATTTAAAAAACATTATTATTTTATTCTTCTACTCATTTCTTGCGGATTCCTTCTGTTCCAGCCAGTCAGGCTTCAGGTTTCTCATTGATTTCTTTTTTTTTTTTTTGTGAGTCAGAGTCTCACTCTGTCACCCAGGCTGGAGTGCAGTGGCATGATCTCAGCTCACTGCAACCTCTGCCCCCTGGGTACAAGCAATTCTCCTGCCTCAGCCTCCCAAGTAGCTGGGTTACAGGCACCCGCCACCACACCCGGCTAATTTTTGTATTTTTAGTAGAGATGGGGTTTCACCATATTGGCCAGGCTGGTCTCTTGGCCAGGCTGGTCTTGAATTCCTGACTTCATGATCTGCCTACCTCGGCCTCCCAAAGTGCTGGGATTACAGGCGTGAGCCACCACGCCGTGTTTTTTTTTTTGTTTTGCTTTGTTTTTTTTTTTTGAGACGGAGGCTTGCCGTGTCACCTGGACTGGAGTGTAATGGCATGATCTTGGCTCAGTGTAACCTCCTCCTCCTGGGTTCAAGCAATTCTCCTGCCTCAGCTACCCTGAGTAGCTGGGATTACAGGTGCTCGCCACTACGCCCAGCTAATTTTTTTTTTTTTTTTGTATTTTTAGTGGGGACGGGGTTTTACCATGTTGGTCAGGCTGGTCTCAAATTCCTGACCTCAGGTAATCCACCCGCCTCCCAAAGTGCTGGGTATTACAGGTGTGAGCCACTGTGCCCAGCCAGGTTTCTCATTGATTTCTGAAGAAGTGTAAGAAATGGCCACGCACCTACCCTTGCTTGGCCTGTCTGGCCCTCCTCACCATCTCCCTGCATCCTGCAAAGTCCTCCTCTAGAAACTCTTGCTGATCTTCAGCTCTCAGGGCCTTGTCTTCCTTGGGAGGAGGCACCTAAGCGGCACCTGCACATGCCACCCTGAATTGACAGATTGGAGCATTTATGTTAAGACAGAGAGGCCTTGAAGGCTGCGTCTCCTCCTCTGCCATCTTGTTCTCCAGCATCATGTTTAACATGGCCCCTTGCACACGGCAGCAGTGGACAAGGCACTGGACTGGGGAAATGTCTATCTGGAGTCACATCTTGGCTGTGTGACCTTGAATGAGTCACTCGGTCTAGGTGGGTCTCCTTTCGTCATGTGTGAAATTAAGCTAAGTACTGAGAACTCTAAGGGTTAAGAGCTAATGCATGCGCAGTCAATTCTTCACTGGGAAGTGATGCTTTACAAAGTCAAGGTATTGTGATGAATACTTCTGTGTTCCGTCTGCATGCCTTAGACGGTGCTGAGCACAGAATCGTTTCTCAATAAGATTCTCCTGGGGAGTCTATTGCTGTCTAAAGTGGATTGCTACAGCTTCTGTTTTGATTTGCCTGTCATAATGTTCTATCTCCCATCTTTTCGGGGAACTTCCCTATTCTCACCCCGCCATGTGACTTTGGTGAGGCTTGTCAACCAAGATACGTTGCTAAGTTGGGAGGAAGTTACCAGTGGCTCTCTAGTTGGGGCAGAGTCCACCTACACGTGACAGCCAGTCAGAGGTGAGAGAAGATGTCCTGTAGACATTGTGTGAGTCCCTGGAACCAGGCATCACTGAACTCCAGTGATACATGCTGTTAAATCCTCCTTTGTGTTGGCTTAAACTTGTGGATTGGATTTCTGCCACTGGCAACTGAAAGTCCTGGCTCTCTTTTCCTTCCATTTTGGAATGCAGCAGTGATTCTCTCTCTTCTTCCATTAACAAAGGGAAACTGAAAGGGTGTCAGAAGTAAAAGTCAAAACTGGAAAACTTTATTTAGGTTGGGTTATGGTGGCTCGTGCTTGTAATCCTAGCACTTTGGGAGGCCGAGGCAGGAGGAGCGCTTGAAGCCAGGAGTTCAAGACTAGCTTGGGCAACATTAGGGAAACCCTTTCTCTGTAAAAAATAAAAAAAGTAGCTGGGCATGATGGTGTACACCTATAGTCCTAGCTATTCAGGAGGCTTAGGTGGGAGACTCACTTGAGCCAAGGATGTCAAGGTTGCAGTGAGCCATGATCATGCCATCGCACTCCAGCCTGGATAACAGAGTGAGACCCTATCTGTAAATAAATAGATAGATGGTAGGTAGGTACGTAGATTGATGATAGACTCTTATAATCACATTAAATGCTGCCATTAAATGATGTAGAATAATATTTAATAACAAGATAAAATATCACCAAGAAAAATGAACATATGACAGTTTTGTTAGAAAACAATATTGTTGGAAAACAATGCTTAAAAGAGGCTTCATCTGAGCTTCATTAGTGACAAGTATTTAAAAAAAAAAACAAAAACAAACAAACGAAACCCTTTAACTTGGTATGTTGGCCTGTGCCTGTAGTCCCAGCTACTAGCAGGGCTGAGGCAGGAGAACCACTTGAGCCCAGGAGTTTGAAATCAGCTTGGGCAACGGAGCAAGACCCCATCTCTAAAAAAAAATAACCAAACTTAAAAAAAGAAGAAGTCTCACATCTGGAAATATGCTTTTAAGTCAGGTCCAGGGAACCTCAGAACCAGCCTCAGTTCACAGGCTTCTTCTTTTTTATAGAGCACTTGCTGGGTGTCAAGCATTGTTCTATTCTTTTTAATCCTAACAACAACTTCATGCGTTAGGTTCTACTATTGTCCCCATTTTACAGGTGGGGAAACTGAGGCACAGAAGTAAAGTGACTTGCTCACTTATGGTCACACCATGATGATGCTTGGATTGAATGAAATTTAACAGCCTTGGCCAGGTGCGGTGGCTCACGCCTGTAATCCCAGCAGCTTGGGAGGCCAAGGTGGGTGGAGCATTTTAGGTCAGGAGTTCGAGACCACCCTGGCCAACATGGTGAAACCCTGTCTGTATTAAAAATATAAAATTAGCTGGGTGGTAGTGATGCATGCCTGTAATCCCAGCTACTCGGGAGGCTGAGGCAGGAGAATTGCTTGAGCCTGTGAGGCAGAGGTTGCAGTGAGCTGAGATTGTGCCACTGCACTCCAGTCTGGGCAAGAGAGTGAGACCCTGTCTTAAAAAAAAAAAAAAAAGGAAATGTTACAGCCTCATTACTGAGTCCAGATGACTCCAATTTGCTGCCTCTCATAGGTGTTCATTCAACAACTTCTATAGGCAAGGAGAAAAGTTACATTTCAAAAGCCCACTACCTTCACTGTATCCATTTACACTTTGTGTGTGTGTGTGTGTACTTAACCAGTTAAGAGAGAGAAAGAAAGAAAGAGAAGAAAAGGAGAGGAAGAAAAGGAAAGAGTCAAAGGGGAATGGGTGGAAGGGAGAAAGGAAAACGGAAAGTTGAAGTGTGCAAGAGAGTGCCTGGGGTTTGAGGTTGGAGGTCAGATGAAATCAACGTAAATGTCACAACCACACTTCCTCTTGGGAGTTGGTGAATGAGTCATCACCTAGTATGCTGCCCTTTTAATTCCTGATTAGTTGGTTAACCACCATTTCTAGGTCTTTAAAAAATAGTTAATATTTTTTTCTTTATTGAGATGTTATTCACATAACGTAAAACTCAGCTCTCTACAGTATACAGTTCAGTGGTTTATAGTATATTCACTGTGTAGTATTCTAATAAATTCACTAACTGCAGAACACTTCCATCACCTCAGAAAGAAACCCCTTCCCTGTTAGCTGTCACTCCCCATTCACCCCATCTCCTTACCCCTAACAACCAACAACTACTAATCGATTTCTGTCTCTGTGGATTTGCCTATTCTAGGCATTTCATAGAAATAGAATAGTGTTACATGATATCTGGCCTTTTGTGTCTGGCTTATTTCACTTAGTGTAATGTTTTCGAGGTTTATCTGTATTGTAACATGCATCAGCACTTCATTCCTTTTCATGGCTGAATAATATTCCATTATCCCGATATGCCACGTTTTACCTGTCCATCAGTGGATGGACATGTGAATTGGTTATACTTTCTAGCTATTGTGAATAATGCTGTGACAAACATTGGTGTACAAGTTTTTTTGTGGGACATGTTTTCAATTCTCTTGGGTCTCTAGCTAGGAGTGGAATTACTAGATTGTATGAGGACTCTGTGCTTAATAAAGAACTGCCAAACTGTTTCTACCTCTCTTCCACCTCTAATCCTCAAATGGAATTGATGGAAAGTCACAAAAATATAAGTTGGTTTTTGTGTTCTTTGGCTGCAGTATCCTAAAATTCTATAAGGTGAGATATGTTATTTCAAAATGGGGCTGGGCACGGTGGCTCACGTCTGTAATCCCAACACTTTGGGAGGCCGAGGCAGGTGGATCAACTGAGGTCAGGAGTTTGGGACCAGCCTGGCTAATGTGGCAAAACCCTGTCTCTACTAAAAATACAAAAATTCGTTGGGCATGGTGGCGGGCACCTGTAATCCCAGCTACTCTGTAGGCTCAGGCAGCAGAATCGCTTAAACCCAGGAGATGAAGGTTGAAGTGAGCCAAGATCGCACTACTGCACTCCAGTCTGGGTGATAGAGCAAGACTCTGTTTCAAAATAAATGAATAAATAAAATAAAATAAATACATAAAAATGAACAAAAATGGATCCTCTTCTATTTAGGCTGACATGCCTTGTAGCAACCTTCTGGAGCAGGAAGATGGTTTATTGGATCATATGGGCCAGGGTTCTCCATCATTTATTCATCATCCAGTTGACCTGATACTGTTCTGTTCAAGAGAGGATTCTTTTTTTTTTTTTTTTTTTTTTTGAGATGGAGTCTTGCTCTGTTGCCCAGGTTGGAGTGCAGTGGCACCATCTTGGCTCACTGCAAGCTCCGCCTCCCAGGTTCATGCCATTCTCCTGACTCAGCCTCCTGAGTAGCCGGGACTGCAGGCACCTGCCACCATGCCCAGCTAATTTTTGTATTTTTAGTAGAGATGGGGTTTCACCGTGTTAGCCAGGATGGTCTCGATCTCCTGACCTCGTGATCCACCCGCCTCAGCCTCCCAAAGTGCTGGGATTACAGGTGTGAGCCACTGCGCCTGGTGTTTTTTTTTTTTTTTTTTTTTTTTTTTCTTGAGTGTTGCTCTGTTGCCCAGGCTGGAGTGCAGTGGTGCAGTCTTGGCTGACTGCAACCTCCGCCTCCCGGGTTCGAGTAATTCTCCTGTCTCAGCCTCCAGAGTAGCTGGGACTACAGGCATGCACCACCACGCCTGGCTAATTTTTTTTTTTGTAATTTTAGTAGAGACGGGGGTTTCACCATATTGGCCATGCTGGTCTCGATCTCCTGACCTCGTGATCCACCCACCATGACCTCCCAAAGTGCTGGGATTGCAGGTGTGAGCCGCTGCGTCTGGCTCTCAACTGAGAGAGGATCCTTAACCAGCAGCAAACAGTTATCCAAGGGATGCAGGTGGAGAAGGGTCTAGGTTAACCGAAACCAACGAGGCAGCTTTTCACCCCACGAAAATAACCTCCAACAGCAGAACACAACCAAGAAACTTAAAAATGCAAAAAAACTGTGTTCTTTTTTTGACTCTCTCTTTCTCAAGCTCCTAAATCAAAAATGCCTGTGCTAGCCAATAATTAATGTTCACGTGTGCTTTATGATTTTTCAGGTGCTCTCACATGAGATACATGATCGGCTCTCACAGCAGCTCCTTGAGCTCCAACAAGCAGTTACTATTTCCCTCATCTTGATTTTTCAGCTGGGGACATGGGAGGTTCAGAATTTGTGATTTGCGGCCAGGTTAGGAAGTGGCAGTTGGTAAAAGACAGACTTGGCATTCAGACCTTTTGACTTGGAGTTCTGTACTCTTTTTATTATGAGCTCTTGGCAGTGTTCACGCCGTTTTAAAAATCTAGATAAAGGTACTCTGATTTTTTCCCCCAAGATTCACATTAATAGAGTTTGAGCTTGGCTTTGGGAAGCCTTGATAAACGTCATATTTGGATCTTTGGCGTGAGAGAGAAATGCCGTGTTGTACCCTTGATCCCAACACGTGTGTACAAGCCCACTTGCCCAGTATATTTTTACAAGTGTATTTTCTGTGTTCATGCATGTGAGGTTTCTTAGCCCCCTTGGCTGATCTAAAAGCCTTACTTTTGAGCTGTAAGAGGCAATATTAGGATGTTCCTGTTATTTTAAGTAGCTAGTAAATTCCAGACTGTTGGAGAGGCTCAGCTGTGGGCTCAAAAACCGTTTACAGAAACTTTGAGGATGTTTCCTTTTGTCTGCGTGTTTTAGAAATCAGCTTAATTGAGGTTGTCTGAGCATTTTTGTAAATTTCAGAGAGGCAGTTGTGTATTATACTTCGCTGTGATTAAACACGTAGACACATACACGCCACCCTCTGCCCCCACGCAGGCCCCACTGCCGGCTTTGCCTGGAAGTGTGAAAACACCTATTTGTTTATTCAAAAGCCATAAACCAGGCACACAGTGGAATATGTGCAAGTATGATGAACAAAGTACTTTTCAGTGCTTAAAAGCTAATTGAGTAGGTATGGATCAGTAGTTTGTAATTAACATATTAAAAAAAATGGCAAACCATGTGACTAAGCATTTGAAGAGGGCTTTTGGCTTCTTTCTTGCTTACTGTAATTCTTGACTTAATAGGTAAATCTCAATTTCGAATGCCCACAGGAGCACAGATTCAGAGACAGTAGGTCCTAAATGAAGGAATTTTTATTGTCTAACTACAGGAAGACAGAGATCTTTTTTTTTTTTTAATGAGACAGAGTCTCGCTCTGGCGCGATCTCAGCTCACTACAAACTCCGCCTCCCGGGTTTATGCCATTCTCCTGCCTCAGCCTCCCGAGTAGCTGGGACTACAGGCACCCGCCACCACGCCCGGCTAATTTTTTGTATTTTTAGTAGAGATGGGGTTTCACCGTGTTAGCCAGGATGGTCTCGATCTCTTGACCTCGTGATCTGCCCGCCTCGGCCTCCCAAAGTGCTGGGATTACAGGTGTGAGCCACTGCGCCCGGCCAGAGATCTTTACGCTGTTAACCCTTGAGCATGGTTTAGCCTGTTTCATACTGAGGTGGTCAGTTTTGAAAGCGTCCAAGCTGAGAGAGCACCACAGTCTCCTGGAGGGAGTGTTTAAATGCTGATTGCTGGGCCTCCTCCTAGAGCTGCTGGTTCAGTAGGTTTGGAGTGGGGCTTGAGCAACTGTACTTCTGGGAAGTTCCCAGGTGATTCTGGTGCTGCTGGTCTGTGGTCCACACTAAGTGGCGAGGCTCTAGAGGATTCACTCCCTGACTCTTGCGGGGACTTTGCCTTGTAAAGAAAGATGTGAAATGCAGTCATAATTGGGAAAACTTGGCCAGGACTTGCTCTCCAAGGCTGTCTTTGAGTGAGACATCTTTTCTAGGGTTGCCCTGGGAAGAAGGTGGGTTTGATGGACTGGTTGGGCACACTGGGCTATAAAAAGTGAAAACATTCCATTTCTTATCCGCGCCTTCAATTTAATACTAGTTTTGGGCCCACATACCTCAAAGTTCTGGGATTATCTAACTTGGTTCTGTGGAAGTTCAGGGTGCCTTGGTGCTCGATGTGGACAGTTTTACCCCTGAGTTTGGGGAGTACCAGATGCTTCCTCTGCCTTCTTGCATGTGTGTGGATGCCTTTTCTGGATTTGTCCTCTGTAGCCACCATTCTCTCAAGGTCCATCAGCGCAGGACCTGATCCATGACAAGGGTCTGCTGGTTCAAAGGGCCTGGGCCTCACCCTCTGGAACCCTCCCACGAAGATCCTGGCTTTGGGACTACAGGGGCAAGTTCTCATTGTTGAGATGGTTGTTCTTGCTCCCACAAAAACAAAATAATGAGCCATGCCACTTCATTGAACTCCAGGGTTACTGCCCTTAGAGAGCTGGGAGGTGTCTCTCATTTCTAGGGGGGGGTCTTAGAATATATTGCTGTTTCCCCCTTCCCAAAGACCCCCTCCCTCAGTTGACTCCTGGGCCATCTGTCCTGACCCCTAAAGCCCACCTCCCCCACCTGGCCCAGCTATACTGTCCGTTCAGCAGCAGGCGTGGTTGTATCCCTGGCAGAAACAGCAGAACTGCCAATGCCCCCTGAACCCATGCCAGGATTGGGGCACAGATCCGGCTGCTGCTGCTGCAGGAACTCAGAACTTGGTCCTGGGGGGCCTGAGTGCTGTTTATCCTCAATGTTGCCCAGGACAGGCCACCAGGGCCTGGTTCTATGGCCTTGTAAGGTTTCATCCCAGCCTCTACTGCCTCCTTCCTAGAGCTAACTTTTCTGACAGTGAGCGCCTGGAGAGCTCTTCTGGTCTTACACACTGCCTGAGCTTCCTCCAGTCACCTTTTCTTTAGATTCACCCAGGCGTGACTTGCTCCAGAGGAACCCTGAAGTTCCATTTTCCTTTCTGTGTACTTTCCCCCGTGCTTCTCTGATATACAGAGAGTTTTTTCTTTCCTTTTGATGTGCACTTGAGCATTGAATGCAGGCGTCTCTGTGGTTCTTTTCCTTAGCAGTACCTGCCCCGGTGCTGCTGGCTGTCAGCCCCAGACACCAGGGCGTCTGCAGCCCTGAGCTGAGCCAGGCTGTCTGCCAATGTGGGGCTGTGGATTTCTGTTGGTCTTCTCCCTTCTGCCTGGGGGCAGCAGCCATTCCTGCACCATGGCCCAGCCACCGTTTGGAACCTACTAACTCCTTCTGTCATGTATTGTTCCGTCCTTCCTCATCCAGTTGCCTGTCTCTGATTATGGTTTGGTTTCTAGAAGGTTCTAATCAGAGACGGGCAGGAACTATTGATCTGGCCTGTTGTACCTGCCATGCAGTTCTTACCTAGCTCAAAGACATAATAGACTTTTTTTTAGAAATGTAACAACTGGCCAGGCACAATGGCTCACACCTGTAATCCCAGTGCTTTGGGAGGTCAAGGTGGGAGGATTGCTTGAGCCCGGGAGTTCAAGACCAGCCTGGGCAACATAGCAAGATCCTATCTCTAGAAAAAATGTTTTCCAAAATTATCTGGGCACCCTGGTGCATGCCTGTGGTCCCAACTACTTAGGGGGCTGAGGTGGGAGGATTGCCTGAGCCCTGGAGGTCAAAGCTGCAGTGAGCCGTGATTGCGCCACTGTACTCCAGAGCCTGGACGAGACAGCATGTCTGTCTTAAAAGAAAAAAGAAAAAAAAGAAATGTAACATCCACAGAAAAGGATTTGCGTAATAATTTACCAGATCCTTTCTTACCTGATACTGGGGATCTGCCGAGATTGGCCACTCATTTTGGGTTGATCTTAAAACTGATAGAATTTAAGGGCCCCAAAAATGCCTCTTGGGGCCTGTCCTGCTCTGAGCATGGTTGTTCCCCTTCACTTTGGGATAATATCACAGGCCCGACACTGCCTATGAGAAGCAGAGGCTCACCTGTCCTCCTGGGCATCTTTCGGCAGCCATGGTCAGAACACATACCTGGCTTTGTTTTAGGGAGAGTAAAACGAGCAGGTGGGCACAGCTGCAAAGTCCCCAGCTTTGAACAGGACCCCAAAGGGGAACCAGTCACTAGCCTCCTCTGTACCCCGCAGTCCTTGAGTTACTAGAGTCTCCTGCAATCACATCTTGCCAGCAGGCCTTGCTTTTCTGCCGCTCCGAGTCCCCCGTTCCCTGCTCCAAGCTGCTGGAATATGGAGCCCACTGCCTGGCAGAGCTCTGAGTATTCTTAGCCCTCCCTGCCAACAGCTTTGAGGCTCTGGGCTAGGTGGGGAATGGGTGGGGATGGGCCTACCTTAAGCCCCCTCCTTGTCACTTCCATTTTCCAGCACAGTCACCTGCTTGGCACTAACTGTGACACCCTCCTTGCGCATGCAACCCGACAGACACGTGTGAGTTTGCTAGGGCCACCTTAACAAAGTGCCATGGATTGTGGGGCTTAAACAACAGAATCTATTTTCTTGCAATTCTAGAGACTACAAGTCTGAGATCATAAATGTCAACAGGTTAGTTTCTTCTGAGGTCGCTCTCCTTGGCTTGTTTTCTCCATGTGTCCTCACGTGGTCCTCCCTCTGTACCTGTCTGTATCCTGTATCCTAATTTCCTCTTCTTATAAGGACACCAGGCATGTTGGATTAGGACCACTCTCATGACCCCATTTTAACCTAATTACCTTTATATCCAATTTTTTTTTTTTTTTTGAGACGGAATTTTGCTCTCATTGACCAGGCTGTAGTGCAATGGCATGATCTCGGCTCACTGCAACCTCTGCCTCCTGGGTTCAACTGATTCTCCTGCCTCAGCCTTCTGAGTAGCTGGGATTACAGGGGGCGTGCAACATACCCAGCTAATTTTTTGTATTTTTAGTAGAGATGGGGTTTCACCATGTTGGCCAGGCTGGTCTTGAACTCCTGACCTCAGGTGATCCACCCACCTCTGCCTCCCAAAGTGCTGGGATTACAGGTGTGAACCACCACGCTTGGCCGCCTATCTCCAATTATAGTCACATCTAGAGTTACTAGGGGTTAAGACTTCAACATACAGATTTTTTTTGTCTTTTCTGAGACGGAGTCTGTCTCTGTTGCCCAGGCTGGAATGTAGCGACACAATCTCAGCTCACTGAAACCTCCGAGTCCCGGGTTCAAGCGATTCTCCCACCTCAGCCTCCCAGGTAGCTGGGATTATAGGCACCCACCATTATGCCTGGCTAATTTTTTTTTTTTTTTTTGTATTTTTAGTAGAGATGGGGTTTCGCCATGTTGGCCAGGCTGGTCTCGAACTCCTGACCTCAGGTGATCCGGCCACCTTGGCCTCCCAAAGTGCTGGGATTGCAGGCTAGTTTTTTTTTTTTTGGATTGGGAGGACACAGTTCAAGTTCATGACATACTCCCTGTTACTGATGTCTGAACCCCCCGTGAGTTCAGCCTGCATTCTCATATAGAACTGTTTGGGTGGATCAAGATTGCAACCAATTAAAAAATTATCTAAGTTTGAAATATACTGGGGATACCTCAGAATCTTTTTCTATAAGGGTTATGATTGGTTTTAGTTCTGTCATTTTATGTTATGTTTTCTGTTTTTAAACCTTTAATAGGCCAGGCATGGTGGCTCATGCCTGTAATCCCAGGACTTTGGGAGGCCAAGGCGGGCTGATCACCTGAGGTCCTGGCCAACATGGTGAAACCCCGTCTCTACTAAAAATACGAAAATTAGCTGGTAGTGGTGGTGCGCTCCTGTAGTCCCAGCTACTCGGGAGGCTGAGGCCAGAGAATCACTTGAACCTGGGAGGCAGAGGTTGCAGTGAACCAAGATCGTGCCACTGCACTCCAGCCTGGTCAACAGAGTGAGACTCTGTCTCAAAAAACAAACAAACAAACAAAACCTTTAATAATATGTTATTTACTATATGATCAGTTTTATTGACTTTGTGTGTACATTTCTTCCAATAATTTGAAAGATTTACAATCTGCTTTTAATTCTGGTAGTTATCTTTGTAACTACTATGTACCTTTTTTTTTTTTTTTTTTTGAGACTGAGTCTCGCTGTGTCGCCCAGGCCGGACTGCAGTGGCCCTATTTCGGCTCACTGCAAGCTCCGCCTCCCGGGTTCACGCCATTCTCCTGCCTCAGCTGGGACTACAGGCACCTGCCACCATGCCCGGCTAATTTTTTGTATTTTTAGTAGAGACGGGGTTTCACCATGTTAGCCAGGATGGTCTTGATCTCCTGATCTCGTGATCTGCCCACCTCGGCCCCCCAAAGTGTTGGGATTACAGGCGTGAGCCATTGCGCCCGGCCTACTATGTGACTTTTTAATATATGCCATCCTCAACTTTTTAGGCAGTGCCTACTGACTCATCACCATGAGCTTGACAGAGTTATTCTGAAAAGTGTTAATCTTAACAAAAATAACATTTATTATACTTTATTTTTAAAGAAAATGTAAAAGTTTAACCCTTTCCACAGTGTTGCATTGTACGGTATCTATCATACACATTTTAAAGGTGGGGAATTCAAGGTGTAGAGAGGTACCAGAACTTGCCTGAGGCCATTTATGTTAGTATCTAGCAGAGCTGGAATGTGCCCTGGAGTCTGTGATTCCAGAGCTTTGGCCTTGATGCTGCCTTGTTGGGCCTGCACATTTTAGGAAACTGCGTCTCCTCCCTCTTTGGAGCCGGGCTCTGTGGAGGGAGTACCTGAGAGCTGCAGGTCTTAGTGGAACTTGGATCTACCCTGGGAATCTGGGTGTGTCTGTTCAGGGGTGCTCAGGCACTCATTCAAGCAGTGGCCTTTTTTTTTTTTTTTTTTGGCACAGTCTTGCTGTTGCCCAGGCTGGAGTGCAGTGGTGCGATCTTGCCTCACTGCAAGCTCCGTCTCCCGGGTTCACGCCATTCTCCTGCCTCAGCCTCCCGAGTAGCTGGGACTACAGGCTCCCGCCACCACGCTAGGCTAAATTTTTGTATTTTTAGTAGAGACGGGTTTCACTGTGTTAGCCAGGATGGTCTCAATCTCCTGACCTCGTGATCCTCCTGCCTCGGCCTCTCAAAGTGCTGGGATTACAGGCGTGAGCCACCGCGCCCGGCCCCTAAGCATTGGCTTTAATATCCCCTTGATGTGGCCTGTGAGCAGCTTCCCAAGGCAGGAAATTCCAGAAGTGAGTCAGGGCCAGGGCCCTGGAGCCACTTCCCTGGGTCCCCAGAAGCAGCCTTTCTGTGGCTGTCAGAGGGGCATAGCTGGGTGCACACCAGGGTGGGGCCAGTCCAGAAGCTGGCAGTATTGACGGAGACCCCTCTGTGTCCCACTCCCTGCTTGGGGGAGCCATTGAGGCATAGTGGCCAGTGTGGGACCCTTCATCTTTAGCATTTGTATCTGCAGTGTTGTGCACATACAAGTGACTCTTTTTGTTTTAATCTGTTAGCATAGAGGGGCAGAGTAGCAGACTGAGTCTCCACGGCTTTCCACTACCCCAGCCTTCAGCATTCCATCTCCAGCTTCTCTAGGGACACTCCCACTCCATGACCACCGATTCTGTGGACTTACAGTGAGGAGCAATTAGCTGTGTCAGTCAGGGTTTGCATGGAGAAGCAGAATGAGTAGGAGAAACACACATAAACATAGATGTAGGCATATTCATGTACATAAACACACATGCAGTTGTAGACACATACACTAGCTATATAGACATATGTGCATATAGCCACAGACACACATGTATATACACACATAGACATAGACACACAGGTACACACACACAAATGCAGATATACACATTTTTATTTATTGACTTATTTTTGAGACAGGGTCTCGCCCTGTCACCCAGGCTGGAGTGCAGTGGCAGTCACGGCTCACTGCAGCCTCAACCCCCGGACTCAAATGATCTTCCCACCATAGCCTCCCAGGTAGCTGAAACCACAGGCATGTCCCACCATGCCTGGCGAATTTTTAAATTATTTGTAGAGATAGGGTTTCCCTATGTTGCACAAGCTGCTCTTGAACTCCTAGGCACACGCAGTCCTCCCGCCTTGACCCCCTAAAGTGCTGGGATTGCAGATGTGAGCCACCATGTCCAGCCCCTGCATTTTAAAAGAGAGTTTTTACAGAATATTAGTCTTATGTCGTTGTGGGGCTGGCTAAGTAGTCTCTGTTGGGCTGTCATTTCAATGTCTGATGCTGGAGCTTGAAGTCTACGGGAAAGGTGAAGTTAAGAAGAGAAGATCATGAGCAGGCTAGAACCTGTGGGCATGAGCTGGAACCCCACAAGGATGGAATAAAATTGTCTTTGACTTTGATAGTGTGGGTATCCTGCAGAATCTGGGGCCCTGTGTCATGGACCTAACCAATGTATCCTGGCTCAGGGGTTGGATAAGCTGACAAAAGCTCCAGGAGAGGGTGGAGCAGTTGTGGGCCTAGCCACTGCTTTATGCCAGTGAGGCAAGTCAGCAGATCAGCAACAATGTGTTTGAGCTGCAGAATCTCTGCTTCTTCCCTTTCCCGCACCATATCTCCCAGAAATCTTCCTGTGGTCTACCCTAAGCAGAATGTATAAGGAAAGGAATTCTGGGAACTGAAGTTCAGCCTAGCCATGTTGACACAGTAGAAAGCCATCACATTGCTAGAAGATTGAGTGAGCTGGTAGGAAGACAGTAGGCTTGGGAGTCAGAACTATTTAAATTGTAATCCTGACTTCCTTGCTGTGTGAAATTATCTGATCTGTGCCTCTTCATTAGTGGGGAATAATAATACCAATTGCAGAGTTATTAATTAGATTAAATGGAATTAAGAATGTTGAGTATCTCACTTTGCTCGTGGACCTGGGATAAGAAATCTCAGACCTTTCACAGTTCTTGATACTAACCAGGAACATAATATCTCTACATAATTAAGTTTGACTCTGTCCCCTGGACAAATGGTTTCTTCACGTAGGGCTTGTATATTCCTTGTGTTAGGTTTATTCTTAGGATGTTGATAATTTCTTCTTGTTATTGTGAGTGAAATTTAGTTATGTTTTAAAATTGGTTATAGATGATACATGGTTCCAGAATGTTGCTAATAAATAGCTGTGTTCCTGTCTTTAGTGGGAATTCCTCTGGAGTTTCCTCATAACTCCGATACTGGCTGTTGGTTTTAGATAGCATTTATATTTTCTATTTAGCATTTTAATGTCCTTTTTGTGTCTGTTTTTCAATGTCTTCCTGGAGAATATAAAACTAGGCTGGCACTAATACCAAGAAGAGGTATTTTTAAAGGCACAAATAGATGTGGGATTTTATCAAATGATGTCTTGTCAGCATCTCGCAAGATGATCATATATTTTTTTCATTTTTGAAATATTAATATGATTAACAATATGAATAGACTTTCTAGCAGGATAGAATATTGAAATCCAAGGTGACTTGATGGAAAGAGCATAGGACAGAGTGCCTGGAAACCTCGATTCTAGTTCTAGGTTTGTTTTTTTTGTTTTGTTTTGTTTTTTGTTTTTTTTGAGACGGAGTCTCTCTGTGTCGCCCAGGCTGGAGTGCAGTGGCATGATCTCGGCTCACTGCAACCTCCACCTCCCGGGTTCAAGCGATTCTCCTGCCTCAGCCTCCTGAGTAGCTGGGATTACAGGTGTGCACCACCATGCCTCGCTAATTTTTTTTGTACTTTTTAGTAGAGACGGGGTTTCACCATGTTGGTCAGGCTGGTCTCAAACTCCTGACCCCATGATCTGCCCACCTTGGCTTCCCAAAGTGCTGGTAATACAGACGTGAGCCACTGCGTCCAGCCTCTAGTTTGGTTTTTTAATTTCAAATTTGACCTGGACAAGCCAGTATGTT
Source organism: Gorilla gorilla gorilla (assembly GCF_029281585.2). NCBI lineage: Eukaryota > Metazoa > Chordata > Mammalia > Primates > Hominidae > Gorilla > Gorilla gorilla. The sequence continues at coordinate 25,411,129 of NC_073243.2, read as the reverse complement.
TTATTATTCCCTTTAACAAATATCCCACATTCATATTTCCTTTTCTGTAAAATGGCGATAGTTATGCACGTCCTCCCTTCCTTACTAGGGAGTTGGAAGGATAATCATGAGTTAAGAAGTCCTTCCTTTACATTTATTTAAGTGCCTTCACATCTGTAAAAGAACTTTGGCCGGATGTGGTGGCTCACGCCTGTAATCCCAGCACTTTGGGAGGCCGAGGCAGGCGGATCACGAGGTTAGGAGATCGAGACCATCCTGGCTAACATGGTGAAACCCCGTCTCTACTAAAAATACAAAAAAAAATTAGCTGGGCGCTGTGGCGGGCGCCTGTAGTCCCAGCTACTCGGGAGGCTGAGGCAGGAGAATGGCGTGAACCCGGGAGATGGAGCTTGCAGTGAGCCAAGATTGTGCCACTGCACTCCAGCCTGGGCAACAGAAGCAAGACTCCGTCTCAAAAAAAGAAAAAAAAAACCTTGAAAAAGTATAAAATGAAGGGACCTGATCTTATTTACTGTACCTTGGTCAACCAAAAACTCTTTCCTTTCCCTCCCTCCCTTCTTCCAACAAATATTTATTAAGAAACTTCAATGTGGTCTGGCGCGGTAGCTCATGCCTGTAACCCCAGCACTTTGGGAGGCCAGGGTGGGCAGATGACCTGAGGCCAGGAGTTTGAGACCAGCCTGACCAACATGGCAAAACCCCGTCTCTACTAAAAATACAAAAAATTAGCTTGGTGTGGTGGTGTGCACCTGTAATCCCAGCTACTTAGGAAGCAGAGGCAGGAGAATTGCTTGAACCCAAGAGGCGGAAGCTGCAGTGAGCCAAGATCCTGCCATTGTACTCCAGCTTGGGCAACAAGAGCGAAACTCTGTCTCAAAAAAAAAAAAAAGAGAGAAAACTTCACTGTGCTAGGAATTGTTCTAGACACAGGGAATACAGCAGTTACAAAGCAGGCAAATTCCTTGCACTGTGCAGCTTACATTCTAAGAAACACTCATATACATGTCAGCTAAGCTATACATACTATGAAGATAAATAAAGTGGGGGAGAGGGGTGAGGGTGAGGGGGGCAGGTTGTGGGGAAGTTTACTTTAAATGGGGTAGTCAGAAAAGACCTCTCTGAGGTGACATTGGAGCAGAGAACTTAATGGAGAGGGAATGAGCCATATGGAAATCTGGGGAAGAAGGTTCCAGGCAGAGGGAACAGCAAGTGCAAAGACCCTGAGGAATGGCGGTGATGCCCACGAAGCTCGAGTTGGGTGAGCAGGTAGGAGAGGGAGAGGATTTGCGGTCTCTCTCTCTCTCTTTTTTTCTTTTTAAGCTGGGTCTCGCTGGGTTGCCCAGGCTGTAGTGCAGTGGCGCGATCTCAGCTCAGTGCAACCTCTACCTCCCGGAATCAAGTGATTCTCCCACCGCAGCCTCCTGGGTAGCTGGGACTACAGGTGTGCGCCACCATGTCTGACTAATTTTTTGTGGAGATGGGGTTTCGCCATCTTTCCCACGCTGATCTTGAACTTCTAGACTCAGGTGATCCTCCTGCCTCAGCCTCCCAGAGAGCTGGGATTTTTACAGGCGTGAGCCACGATGCCTGGCCAGATTTGAGGTCTAAGAGGTCAAAGAGGGTCAGATAATGGAGGAATTTGTGCCCCTCCCACTGTTTTTTTCTAAGCGTGAAGGGAAGCCTTTGGAGGCTGGTGAGCTGTGGGCGACACAATCAGTCTTCGTGTCTTGCAGGATTACGCTGGCTGCCCCATGCAGAATAGGTTGAAGCTGGTTTTAAATTGAGGCAGACGGACAGGCGCGAGGGGTCACTCAGTCTGGGATGATAACAGTGGAGATGGTGTCATGTGGAGGATTGGAGTCCCTTTTTGCAGGAGGTGCTGTCTGGATTTGCAATGCATTGAAGATCTCATCTTTGGGACAGCTAGTTGGCTTTTCCTGTGAGAAGAAAATGCATCAGCTGCGCTGCCTTCCCCAGTCTGGGAAATCTGGCTTGCCTTTTCCACAGCATCGTTGATGCGGAGTTGGGAGAAACCCCGAGCTTACCCCCAGCAACTCTCCAAACCTCTGGCTGGACTAAGTGTCAAAAATAACTAAAGGGTTTGGATGTCCCCAGGAGAAATTCTTTTCTGAGGCCCAACCCAGAAACAGATTTCATGGTTTGATCTGATACCCAGAGGAAGTGGCTCCCCACTCACCCAGCCTCCCCCGTGGATCTGGGGAGGCTTGTTCAGAAAGGAAGATGAGCAAGTTGGCCTCATGCCACACAGTTACACTTTGCATTAGTCATAGGACACTTCGCCATGGGGACATTGTGATTAATTAATAGAAGACGGAGACAACATTTGGGAGGCATTTGTTTTTATTTGGGGTGTCTGGTCCCTTCAGACGGTCCTTGGTGCTGTTCCGAGCTGAACCACCCCCCTGCTCAGTGGGGCCAACTCGCTAAGTCATGCTCTTATTCTTTAAACTGTCTCCCCACATCTGAACTCCAAAAAGTCTCGTCTTCATCTCTCCCTAATATTACAGCCTCAAGTCTTCCTCTACTGTTTTCTGCTAAGTTGAGTTCTCTTTTGATCTTCTGCTGACAATTTATTTCCTTCTCAGAGCATAGGCATCCAGGCCTGAGCATTGAAAACACCCTCCTTTGCTGGTGGGTACCCCCCTCCCCCCAGTTCAGAGGTCTGTGGATGTCTGCAGTGGGTCTCACAAGCTTATTGGACATGGAGCTCAGAGGTGGTACCAGAGCTGTGGGTGGATAGGAAAGAAAAAGAAGGCATTGTGCCCTCTCTGCTGGCTTATTCCTACCACGTGGAGATGGGAAACCACACATTAAAAACAACATTAAAAGACGAGATCAGGAACTTAAACAGATATAAACCAGCAGAGCGTGATGGGGGCATTTATAGCTGCTCACCCCCTTAATAGAAGAGAAATCTCTCGGGCTGGCTCAGTCCCTGGACTTTCTGGTGAAGAGCCAGTCTGAGTAATGGACAGAGGGACAACATTGCAGAGGTCTGAAAAGCTGGTTTTGAAGCAGAAGGTGGGACTTGACTCTGGAGGTGGGCCTTGGACACCCAGCCAAATTGAAGACTAGCTAAAACAGAGGCAGGGTGGAAGCAGCTTTCCAAAACACACACCCACCACTGTGCCAGGTCATTTTACCATTGCCATGGCAACACCTGGGGATTACTGCCCCTTTCCATGGCATTTACTGAGGACCCCAGAATTACCACCTTTTTCCTAGAAATTTCTGTGTAAAGTGCCCTTTAATCTACATGTAATTAAAAGAGGATGTAGGCTGGGCTGCGTTGGCTCACACCTGTAATCCTAGCACTTTGGGAGGCCGAGGCAGGTAGATCACAAAGTCAAGACATCAAGACCATCCTGGCCAACATGGTGAAACCCCGTCTCTACTAAAAATGCAAGAATTAGCCGGGCGTGGTGGCACGCACCTGTAGTCCCAGCTACTTGGGAGGCTGAGGCAGGAGAATCACTTGAACTTGGGAGCCGGAGGTGACAGTGAGCCGAGATTGCAACTCTGCACTCCAGCCTGGTGATAGGGCGAGAGACTGTCTTAAAAAAATAAATAAATAAATGGATGTAAATATGAGTGCAGAACTGCCCTGAGCTTCTACTGTCTGCCCAGGGGGTAGCCCTGCTCTGCAGCGGCGGTCACAGGGCTATAACCCTGTGGCTTCAATAGAGTTGTTTTCTTCCATCCTACCACATGGATTGCCCTTGAATTCCTTCCTGGGGGAAGCCAAGAGCCCTTATGGGGTAGGCCCCACTTTGGGGCTCACCTGTCCTAGATCAATTTCAGGATAAGAGAAAGGGCCAATCCTTGTAGAGCAAAAGGGATCCTTGCACAGTGTTGGTGGGGAATATAGATCAGTTCAGCTATTATGGAAAACAGGATGGAGGTTCCACAAAAAATTAAAAATAGAATTACCATACTATCCAGGGATCCCACTACTGGGTATATATCCAAAGGAAATAAAATCTGTATGGAAGAGGCGTCTGCGCTCCTGCGTTCATTGAGTCCTGTTCACAATAGCCCAGAGAGGGAATCCACCAATGAATGAATGGATAAAGAAAATGTGGCTCACACCTGTAATCCCAGCACTTTGGGAGGCCGAGGTGGGCGGATCATGAGGTCAGGAGATCGAGACCATCCTGGCCAACATGGTGAAACCCCGTCTCTACTAAAAATACAAAAAAATTAGCTGGGCGTGGTGGTTGGCGCCTGTAGTCCCAGCTACTCGGGAGGCTGAAGCAGGAGAATGGCATGAACCCGGGAGGCAGAGCTTGCAGTGAGCGGAGATCGCACCACTGGACTCCAGCCTGGGCGATAGAGCGAGACTCCATCTCAAAAAAAAAAAGAAAAAAGAAAATGTGGTACAGGTCAGGCATCCCAAATCAGTGCTGTCATGATGCTCTAAGAAAATGGTCATTGGAGCATTTTGGTTTTGGATTTTTGGGTATGGAATGCCCAACCTGTATATATACACAATGGCAAACTATTCCGCCTTAAAAAAAAGAGAAAATCCTATCATTTGTGACAACATGGATCAACCCAGAGGACATTATGCAAAGTGAAATAAGCCAGGCCACAGAAAGATAAATACCATGTGATCTCATTTATATGTGGACTCTAAAAAAGTTGAACTCATAGAAGCAAAGAGTAGAATGGTGATCACCAGGGGCTGGGTGGGGGGGGAGGCTAGGGGTTGGGGGTGGGGAATATGCTGGTCAAAGAACACAAAATTTAGTTAGGAGGATTAAGTTCAGGAAATGGTGACTATAGAGTTAATAATAGCATATTATATTTTAAAAATTGCTAAAAGAGTGGATTTTAACTGTTCTCACCACAAATAAGTATGTGGAGTAATGCATAGATTAATGAGCTCAGTTGAGCCACTCCACAGTGTATGTACACCATAAATATATGTTGTACACCATAAATATATACAATTTTAATTTGTTAATTAAGATAAAATCTGGCGAGGCGCAGTGGCTCACACCTGTAATCCCAGCACTTTGGGAGGCCGAGGCAGGCAGATCACTTGAGGCCAGGAGTTCAAGACCAGCCTGACCAACATGGTGAAACCCTGTCTCTACCAAAAATACAAAGTTTAGCTGGGTGTAGTGGCACCTGCCTATAATCCTGGCTACTTGGGAGGCTGAGATAGGAGAATCACTTGAACCCAGGAGGTGGAGGTTGCAGTGAGCTGAGTGCCACTGCACGATCTCAACCTGGGCGACAGAGCGAGAATCCATCTCAAAAAAGAAAAATAAAATAAAATATAAAAATATATAATCTAATTATAAAATTTGAAAAAAGTAGACAGGACTGATTTTGAAGGGAGGGGTATATGTGAGAGAGTTGGTCTGTCTGTTGGTCTGTGTGTCTTTCAGAGAAGGATGCCTGCAGGGGAGAAAGACCAAGTCAGAGGGGCTTGGGAGGAATTTAAAGTCTTTCGGTGAAAAGAAGGAAAGGGATGTTGGGGTGGAGGTCGGAGGTGCAGCTGCTAAGCCTGTGAGTCAGTTTGAAAGAAGGGGATGAAATTTTAAATGTTGCTACATGTTATGAATGAAGCCCCTCCCCCAGCCTTTTTAAAAGAGACTTTAAAGATTAAATTGCTTTAAAAATAATTTTTTTTTTAGTTGAGACAGGGTCTTACTCTGTCGCCCAGACTGGTACAATCTTGACTCACTGCACCCTCCACCTCCTGGGTTCAAGCGACTCTTGTGCCTCAACCTCCCAAGCAGCTAGGACTACAGGTGCGCACCACCATACCCGGATAATTTTTTTGTATTTTTAGTAGAGACAGGGTTTCGCCCTGTTGGCCAGGCCAGTCTCAAACTCCTGGCCTTAAGTGATCCACCTGCCTCGGCCTCCCAAAGTGCTGGGATTATGGGCATGAGCCACCGTGCCTGGCCAAAAATAATTTTTGAATGATGCTTGAGTGATGTTTCTTTAAATGTGATACCACATGGAGACGGAGTCAGGCCCGAGTAGACAAAGACTGAGATGATGGGTGTGCACGTAGGGTGGTGGGGTGAGGTTGAAGATCAGGAAGTTAGACCAGGTTTAAAAGGAAGAGGCATTCTTCAGGGGGAGAAGGTGCCAGCTATCATCACCTGAGCAAAGATCAGGTAAATCTGAATAAGAAGTATTTAGTTATGGGCACCAGATGTTTAGGAAACAAAAGGGGTAAGTGAAAGAATTGTGAGTACGTGAGCATGTATCCATACGTTCACGAGTACATGTATTCATACATTCATGCGTACATTTTCATGCAGTACTCATGCAATCATTGAGTACATTTTCATACCTTCACGAGTACATGTATTCATTGAGTACATGTTTTTATACATTTGTCAGTACATGTATTCATATGTTCATGAGTATGTTTTCATGCATTAACATGTTTTTATACATTCATGTTTTAATACACTCATGACCACATGTATTCATTCATGAGTACATTTTCATGCAGTCAGTACATTTTTATACATTTATGACTACGTTTTCATGCATTCATGAGCACATTTTTATACATTCATGTCATGTTTTCATACATTCATGAGCACATGTTTTCATAGATCATGAGTACATGTATCCACTGAGTACATGTTATATGTTCATGAGTACATGTATTCATACATGCAGGAATACAGGAATACATGAGACTTTGTTTTGTTTTGTTTTGTTTTTTTGAGACGGAGTCTCGCTCTGTTGTCCAGGCTGGAGTGCAGTGGTGTGATATTGGCTCACTGCAAGCTCCGCCTCCCGGGTTCAAGCGATTCTTGTGCCTCAGCCTCCCAAGTAGCTGGGATTACAGGCATGTGCCACACGCCTGGCTAATTTTTATATTTTTGGTAGAGATAGGGTTTTGCCATGTTGGCCAGGCTGGTCTCAAACTCCTGACTTTAAGTGATCTGCCTGCCTTGGTCTCCCAAAGTGCTGGGATTACAGGCATGAGCCACCACACCCTGCCCAGGAATACATAAGACTTTGAAGTTCTGATTGCTAACCCAAGCAATGTTGGCTGTAATTATCAGGCTCCCCTGTGTTCAGAAACTTAAAGTTTAGGTGGGAAAGTAAAACTCAGTAATCATAGGTAAACAGAGACCAAGTAAGCGCTGCTCTTCGAGGTCTAGATGTAGCTGTGGCAAGAGGCACGCTGGGGAGGAAGAAAAGTTCTGGGTAACCTGGAGGGGTCAGGGAGGAGTTTCAGAATGTAGTTGTGGCCTTGGCTTGGGTGTGGAAGTAATAGCAAACTCAGCAAGATACCTTTTATGTTTTGATAACGGCTTTATGGAGATATAATTTGCATACCATTCAATTCACCCCTGTAAAGTGTATAAATCAGTGGTTTTTAGTACATTCATGGAGTTGTGCAATCATTACCATCATCAATTTTAGAACATTTCCAGCACCTCAAAAAGAAATGCCATTCCTATTAGCAGTCACTTCCCGTTCCCCCCAACCACGCCTTCCTTAGGCGGCCACTTATCTATTTCCGTCTGTATAGATTTGCCTATTCTGGGGATTGCTTATAAATAGAACGATATAATATGCGGCCTTTTGTGTCTGGCTTGTTTCACTTAGCAGAATGTTTTTGAGGCTCTTTCTCCTTGTAGCATGTATTAGGACTTCATTTCTTTTTATTTCTGAATAATGGTTCATTGGTTTGGATAGATCACATTTTGTTTATTTGCTCATCAGTTGGTGGGCATCATTTGGTTGGTTTCTACTTTTTGGCTCTTTAGGAGGAATCCTGGTATGAACGTTTGTGTACATGTTTTTGGGTGGACATGTGTTTTTAATTTTCTTGGATGTATATGCAGGAGTGGAATTGCTGGGTCACGTGGTAAGTATGTTTAACCTTTTGAGGAATGGCCAGGCTGTTTTCCAAGGCTGCTGTACCACCAGGATCGTATGAGGGTTCCAATGCCTCCATATCCTTGCCAACATTTGTAATTATCTACTTTTTTTTTTTTTTTTAATCATAGCTGTTCTAGTGGGTGTGAAGTGGTATCTCACTGTGGTTTTAATTTGCATTTCCCTGAAGACTACTGGTGTTGGCTGGCCATGTTTTCTTGTGCCTTATTGACCATTCATGTTTTTTTTGTTGTTGTTTTTTGTTTTTTTTTTTGAGGCTGAGTCTTGCTCTGTCATCCAGGCTGGAGTGCAGCGGCACGATCTTGGCTCACTGCAACCTCCGCCTCCTGGGTCCAAGAGATTCTCCTGCCTCAGCCTCCCAAGTAGCTAGGATTACAGGTGCGCGCCACCACACCTGGCTAATTGTTGTATTTTTAGTAGAGACGCGGTTTCACCATATTGGCCAGGCTGGTCTCGAACTCCTGACCTCGCGATCCACCTGCCTTGGCCTCCCAAAGTGCCAGGATTACAGGCGTGAGCCACCGTGCCCTGCCTCATGTATCTTCTTTAGAGAAAGGTCTATTTAGAGCTTTTGCCCATTTTGTAATTGAGTTACATTATCAATGTCTTTTAATTATTGGGCTGTAAGTGTTCTTTATATATTCTAGATAAAAGTCCCTTATCAGATATGTGGTTTGCAAAATTTTTCTCCCATTCTGTGGTTTGTCTTTTCACTTTCTTAATGATGTCCTTTGGAACACAAAAGTTAGTAATTTCAATAAAGACCAGTTTACCGATTTTTTCCTTTGATTCCTTGTGCTTTTGGTGTCATATCTATGAAGGCATCACCTAGTCTAAGAAGGTCATGAAGATTTACACCTATTTTTTTGAAGAGTTTTTTTGTTTTGTTTTTGAGATGGGGTCTCACTGTCACTCAGGCTGTAATGCAGTGGTGTGATCATAGCTCACTGCAGCCTTGACCTTCCTGTCTCAAACAATCCTCCCACCTCAGCCTCCCAAGTAGCTGGGACTACAGGCATGTGCCACCCTGCCCGGCTAATTTTTAAACCTTTCATAGAGATAGTGTCTTCCTGCGTTGCCCAGGCTGGTCTCAAACTCCTGAGCTCAAGTGATCCACCTACCTCAGCCTCCCATCGTTGCTGGGATTACAGGCATAAGCCACGGTGCCTGGCCAAGAGTGTTCTAGTTTTAGCTCTTACATTTAGGCTTTTGATCCATTTTGAGTTAATTGTATGCCGTGTGAGCAAGGAGTCCAGCTTCATTCTTTTGTATGTTTGTATCTCTCATCGCAGCAGTTTGTTGAAAAGATGGCCCTTTCCCCCATTGAGTGGTCTTGGCGTTTTTGCTATCAAGGCTCCTCTTACCTATGTTATTTATTTAAGTCAAAGGGTGAAAAAATGTCTTCTCATATATGTCTGCTGACCCACAGGGAGATACCAAATCAATCAGGATCATTTAGGTTAAAAGATCATTTGGTTTGGAATTTGAAAAAAGAAAAAGCAGGCGGGGTGCAGTGACTCACGCCTGTAATCCCAGCACTTTGGGAGGCCGAGGTGGGCGGATCACGAGGTCAGGAGATCGAGACCATCCTGGCTAACACGGTGAAAACCCATCTCTACTACAAATACAAAAAATTAGCTGGGCGCGGTGGTGGGCGCCTGTAATCCCAGCTACTCGGGAGGCTGAGGCAGGAGAATGGCGTGAACCCGGGAGGCGGAGCTTGCAGTGAGCCGAGATCACGCCGCTGCACTCCAGCGTGGGTGACTCTATCTCAAAAAAAAAAAAAAAAAAAGAAAGAAAAGAAAAAGCAAAACGATCACTTATTTCACTGAAAATGAAAACAGGCAAGGGATGTTGTTGCATAAATGTAAGTAATGAAATGCTGGGTTTTATGTTCTGGCCTAGTTAAGGGGGTGAGAAGGGGAGGCATTTGGCCTCAGCTAGCTTTGGAATTCAATGATCTGTGGATTGATACTCAGAACTGATTGTATCAAGTATGGAGTCCCGGGCTGTGGGTTTGTGGGTCTCCCATCCACCCCTCCCGTCCACTCCCTCTAATGGCTCCTGGGAGCAGCCAGAGGTCAGCACAGGGACAACCAGGCAGAGGGAACAGTCGTCTGTGGACTCTCCACAAGTTGTTTCTTGGCCTTGATTTAGGAAGGGGATTAGGAAATTGTTTCCTCTCGAAGTCTGCACCGCAGAGTGGAATCCTGGAGCACTGTGGCCTCCACCTCCCATGTGTGGGTTGGGCACTGGAGCCGCCCCGGAACTGCTGGTGTGGGCTGGGGAGGATGCACGCATGGCCTCCGTGTGTGACTCGGGGGCCCCAGCCGGGGCAGGGCCGAGCGCTGGCTCCCAGGCCTGGCTGGGCTCCCTGGAAACTGGACCGAATCCCTCGCCGGCGCTGCCTCTCCTCGGAGTCCATCCAAGCTGAACGCCTGAGAGCAGAGGATTAGCTAAGCCCCAGATGTTTAGGGGTCTGACTCAGTGTGTGTGTGTGCTCCGTTGAGAGCTTATGTGGCCCGAGTGGTGGTCCTGGAATTTGCTCAGATCTTTGCGCGGGTTCTGGTGTTTAATCAGCATTTCCAAGGAGATGCTTAGGATTCCAGGATTTACTCGATTTACTCAGAGATTCCTCTCCTAGTCCCCTTCGCCTGGTTGGAGCTTGCCCAGTCTTGGGGTTTAGGGGGACAGAGACTGGGGTCGGTTCACACCTTGGAGGGGGCCTTCTGCCCCTGCTTTCCATCAGAGCCCTGGAATCGGGGGATTTTCTGTGCAAGATCTGGTGTTTTCCTGGTTCAGATTAGCATCTTTAAAATTAAAATTCTTGAATGAGGATGGTGTCCTGCGGCCCTGAGTCTGTCCCTCTGTGAGTGCACAGCTAAAATACTTTCAGGGCTGCTGGGTGGGACTGTTTGATGAGGTGCTGGGGCAAAGAAAAATGGAGCGTTCCCCACAGGAACTTGAGCCCAGGTCTCCTCCAGGCCGTGGACTCGGTGTGCAATACTCCCCGCCTCCTGACCTGCTCGTCCCCAGCTGGCACACTCACCTCCTGGGCCATGTTTGGTTCATCTTTACACAGCAGGCTGTGCAAAAGTGAGAGGGCAACATGGGGCCCCTGGAAACCAGGCGTTCCCCTGACGCAAGCTGAGGCTGCATCTGAGGAGGGGCTCGTGGAAGCACTGCTTTCTTCTTCCCAGAGCTTCCTGTTAACTCACTGTCCAGAGCCGTGGAAGGTTAAACTAACTTGATTTAGGGCTCAAAATGCAGGGAGCATCAGCCAGTCATTGGGAACACATGGCCAGCTGGAAATCCACACTCTCCCAATTGTGTAATGTTGCCAATTGATTTAAACTAACAGCAACAACAACAACAACAAATGTAAGGTGCTGGCTAGCACCTACCAGCAGGCTGGCTCCAACCTTCAGGCCAGTAAACAGCCTGCGCTCACACCCAGGTTTCTAGACTCCCAGCCTCTGATGCAATCTCCCTTCGAGGATACCAGGACTCTCTAGGGGAAGAAACAGAGACCCAAAGAGGTTAAAAAAGGTCACACAGCTTAAGCGGCAGAGCTGGGGTTTGAAGCCAGAACTGGTTCACTGTCTGCTGTGCTCTCACTGGGACTAGAGTCGGAGCCGGCTTGGTTCCGGAGCATAGTCTCTTCCCCGTGCCCCACGCTGGGACTGGCTCCTAACCCTCAAAAGAAGGCTGTTGTTTAACAAGTGAGTGGCTTCCCCGAATTCTGGGCACTTCTCAGGAGCAGGAGGAAGATCTTGAGAGAGTGTGTGTGTGCGCGAGTGTGTGTGTCTGCATGTGTGTGAGCGTGTGTGTGTGAGAATGTGTGTGTTTTCGAGAGTGTGTGTGCATGTCTGCGTGTGTGTGTGCGTGTGTGATACGTGTTTGTGTGTGCATGTAAGTGGGTGTGAGTGTGTGCGTGTGTGAGTGCATGTGTGTGAGTGCGTGTGTGCATGTGTGAATGTGTGTCTGCGAGTGCATGTCTGCGTGTGTGTGCTTGTGTGTGCATGAGTGCGTGTGTGCGCGCGTGTGAGTGTGTGCATCTGCGCGTGTTTGTGTGTGTGTTTGCACGTTTGTGTGTGCATGTGCATGAGTGTGTGGGTGTGTGTGCGTGTGTGTGCAAGAGTGTGTGAGTGTGTGTATGAGTGTGTGTGAGCGTGTGTGTGTGGCATGCACACATTCATGTGCATGTGATTTCTCTTTCCCTCACACCATTCATTAAGGGTTTCTTCCCTGAGAACTCCAGGAAGTTCCAGGAGAACGGACAGGATTAGAGCAAATACTTTCTCCTGTCTGAGAAGCGACTCCCCCATTTAACCCTTCCCCTTCCTTGAGTCCCTGGGACAATCACTGCTGGAGATTTGGTGGCCAGGGAACCCAAATAGTGTGGCCACCACCCCCGACCCCTGCTGTGGGTCCCTGGCAGGTCAGAGGGCTGCTCTGCGATGGGGGCCAGGGAACACGTCAGTGCAGGCTTCATACTGCACAGATGGGCTGCACCCGTGGTGGTCAGAACGCACATGGATCCAGCCTTGTCCAGCTCTCTCGGGCTCTGCTGATTCCAAGTCTGTGATAGGAATCGGGGCGGGTGTATGTGAGGGTAGAGAGGAGTGGAAGGGAAGTGTTTATATAAATAACACAGGGTGGAGGGGCTTCTGAAAGATTTACGAGCTAAATATTTTCCGGATGTTTTCATCGTCCTTTAAGGCCCTTCCAGAGGAAGGCTAAACAAGACTTAGTCTAATTCCCCCAGTGGCCAGTGGCTCCCACCCACAGCTGACCCCCTCACACCTGGGCCTCATTCTCTACACCACCCTGCTCTCCTCCCTCCTCATCTCCCCATCACCCTTTACTCTCCTCTTTCATCCAACTGGGAAAGAAAGAACAATCCCCATTTTATCCTTTTATGATCATATTATACACACAATTGTTTGACCTTTTTTTTTTTTTTTTAAGATGGAGTTTCGCTCTTGTCACCCAGGCTGGAGTGCAAGAGTGCAATGGCACCATCTTGGCTCACAGCAACATCCGCCTCCCGTGTTCAAGCGATTCTCCTGCCTCAGCCTCCCGAGTAGCTGGGATTACAGGTGCACACCACCACACCCAGCTAATTTTGTGTTTTTAGTAGAGATGGGGTTTCACTATGTTGGCCAGGCTGATCTTGAACTCCTGACCTCCAGGAAGCCATCTGCCTTGGCCTCCCAAAGTGCTGGGATCATAGGCATGAGCCGCTGCGCCCAGCCTTGACCTATTTTTTTTTAATTTAATATTCTCAGAGTATATTTCTATCATTAAATATATTTACAGGTTTGTTTTAGTGTTTTGTTAGTCACAATTTGGATAAACTATTAATTTGCAATCCCCTTATGATGGACACTGAGGTTGCTTCCACACCCCGCCTTTTTTTTTTTTTTACTGCTATTAAAAATTACTGAAGATAACCATTCCTTGTGATGATATCTTTTTGCACGGAGAGTAATTTCCCGGAAATGTGGACCACTCAAGTGCACATTTTGACCCATGGTGTCATACTGCTCTTTATTTTTATTTATTTATTTAATTTTTTTGAGGATTCTCACTCTGTCACCCAGGCTGAAGTGCAGTAGCGCGAACTCGGCTCACTGCAATCTCCACCTCCCGGGTTCAAGCGATTCTCTTGCCTCAGCCTCCTGAGTAGCTGGGATTACAGGTGTGCACCACCATGCTCAGCTAATTTTTGTATTTTTAGTAGAGACAGGGTTTCACCATGTTGGCCAGGCTGGTCTTGAACTCCGACCTTAGGTGATCCACATGCCTCAGCTCCCCCTCAAACTGCTGGGATTACAGGCATGAGCCACTGTGCCCGGCCCCACACTGCTCTTTAGAAAGGTTGTACCAAGTCCTTGAGAATATCCAGTGCCCCATTCGCTGGCTAAGCCTGGCATTTGCAGGCCGAAAGAGAGCCAGCAAATCATGAGATCTGTTGCCACCTGCAAATGGTGTGCTGTGGGAGCTAGGCAGGCCAGAGCCCCAATCTGCCAGTGGGGATTTGTGTGCATGTGTGGGGTGCCTAGGATGTCTGGGTTTCTTCCTTCGAGATTTAGTAAGGAACTGTGTTGTGGAGGCTGCGCTTTCCTTTAGGAGCCTGTCCCATTGGGTCTCTCCAGGGAGTGAGTGTGTGTTTCTGGTCAGGCCTCACGGGCTCAAGTCTTGCAGAGTGAGGGAGGGGCAGTTTGCACTGGGCTCTGGACGGTCATTTCCATGTCCACCTTCAGCTTGGCCTTTTCTTGTTGAGTGCAAGGCCCCGCCACGAGGGGCTGGTTGGAGCTGGGAGCCGCGCGGGGAGCCCGCCCAGGCACAGTGGTGGCTCTGTTTCCCACTCCGCCTCCTCAGGGGCCCCCATTCACGGGAAGGAGAGTCACACATTCCCCCTTGAGATAAGAATAGAGCACGACTGTGCCCCAGGACAGAGTCCAGCTTCTTCAGCCAGCCCTGCGAGGCCTGGCAAGGGCTCCCAGATGGTACTGGCATGAGTGGGCCCTGGCTGCCTGCCCCACTGGCCTCTTGTGCATTGTGTGGCCCGGACACTGGGTACAGTGTGTGTCTGTCCAGGGCCCCCTCCAGGAAAACCACTGTCTCCAGGCTCTGCTCAAGATGGAGGGGCTTGTCTCAAATCGGCTGTTCCAGGGCTCTGCTGCGCCCCTCCTCTTACCTGTGGGCCTTGGACTCCAACCTGCTCAACAGCAGGACTGGACCAGGCAAGAGGCATGGGTACATTCTGGCTCCTCTTGGAACCATTCTGGGTGAGCTTTAATGTACTTTACAGCCTTCAGATTCTAGGGTAGGGCTTCTTAAAGTGTGGTCCCTGGACCAGCAGCAACAGAACCAGCATCTCTTGGGAACTTGTTGGATGGAGCTGCATATTCCCAGGTCCTGCCCCAGACCTGCTGGCTCAGAACCCAGCAGTGGAGCCCAGCTGTCTGTGTTTTAACATGCTCTGGACCACAGCTCTAAGTAGGATGACAAACAATGCTTTCCAGAGTCTGACAGGTGACTCCAGTGAGTCTTGAGGCCCACCACAACCTGGAGAGCACATGCCCCACCTGAAGGCCGGATGCAGTGGCTCATGCCTGGAATCCCAGCACTTTGGGTAGGCCAAGGCAGGCCGATTGCTTGAGCCCAGGAGTTTGAGACCAGCCTGAGCAACATGGTGAGACCCCATCACCTCAAAATCTAAAAAAATCAGCCAGGTGTGGTGGTGTGCACCTGTAGTCCCAGCTACTTAGGAGGCTGAGGTGGGAGGATTGCTCAGAGCCCAGGAGGTTGAGGCTACAATGAGCCATGATCACGCCACTGCACTCCAACCTGGGTGACAAAGTGAGACTCTGTCTCAAAATCAATAAATAAAAATATATAAAAACTTTATTTATTTTATGTTTAAACATGGGGTCTCCCAGCCAGCCTTAAAAAAAAGATCTTCAGCTTGCACTGTTCTAGATATTTCAGTTAATTCTACAACTGTCTGAGGTAGTGTTTTGGGTTTATGGGTAAAAAACCAAGGCTCCGTGGAGGTAAATAACTTGCCATATGGAGGAGTTGTGATTGAAAGCTGGGGCTTTTCACCACAAGTGGGGGTAGGCTTCCAACCCCCCTCTTCATGGCTGTTAATCAAACCAGCAGTCAGCCAGGGAGGGTGAGGGAGGGCGCCAGGGAGGGAGAGGCTCCTTCTGCTAGGGAGTTGTTGTTGAGTCGGGTCCCAGGTGGCCTTTCTCGCTTTGTTCTGAGAAAATGGGTGTGTTTTTGAGTATTTGAATAGGGCCATCATATAAACTGACTGGGAAAGTGCCTAGAATGGAGGCTGTCTGGGTCTGGATCTCAGTGTGCACGTGTCTGGGAGGGAGAGGAAGGATGAGGGTTTCTAGAAGATGCTGGCATGGGCACTGGCTAAAGACAGAGCTCTGTTTGCAACCCCTCAGTGGGAGGGAAGGATGAATGAAAACACAGGGGCTGGCTGGTTTTGGGGCCTTAGGAGTTTCAGAAGCATCATCTCCCGGGTGGGTACCACTGGTGTGCACAGATAAAAGTGTGCTCCCGGGAGATGCAGGTCACACTGTACGAGGAGGAGTGAGTTGTGTCCTCCCTCTGTTTACATCTCGTTGGTGATGGTGCTGATGCCATTTTGGGCCTTGGTGTGTGCTGTTTGAGTGTGGAAGTTGTATGGCTGGCCTTCGGATTGTGCCTCAGTGCCTTTGTTGGAGGCGAGGCGCGTGTTTTTGGAGGTTCCAGGTAGCGTGGGCCCACTACCTTCCAAAGTCCCCCATGAGAACTGGTCTCAGTGGTTTCTGAGATGACTGTGGGAGGGGGTGCGTTCCATGCTGGGGTGCTGGTGGCACCCAGGCATCTTCTGAGCTTGTGAGACTTGGTTGGGAGGCTTGGGGCTGGGGAAGCCCAAGGGAGAGGTTGACGGGGAACAGGGAAGCATGCTCGGTGGTCTGAGGTTGCATCTTCAATACCCCACGCTTTTACTTATCTCCTCAACCCACAGGTGAGCATATCGTTTCGTGGGTGGAGAGAATATTTAAAAACAGATCTGTCTATTCAGGAGCATTTAATAATAATAGACAGCATGTACATAATATGATTTTCCAGACACTGGCCTAAGCACTGGACCTTCATTCACCCATTTAATCCTCACAATAGACCTGTAAGTAGTATTCTTATGCCTGTTTGACCCATGGGGAAACTGAGGCACAGAGAAGTTTAATAATTTCCCCAGCATCACCCAGCCGGTGAGTAGCAGAACCAGGCCATCTCTCTCCAGAGCCCAATTTCTTTTTTTAAATTTTTAAATTTTTTATTTGTTTTTTGAGGCAGAGTCTTGCTCTGTTGCCCAGGCTGGAGTGCAGTGGCCCAGTCTTGGCTCACTGCAATCTCTGCCTCCTGGGTTCAAGCGATTCTCCTGCCTCAGCCTCCCAAGTAGCTGGGACTACAGGTGCATGCTACCACGCCCGGCTAATTTTTGTATTTTTAGTAGAGACAGGGTTTCACCATGTTGGCCAGGCTGGTCTCAAACTCCCGACCTCAGGTGATCCACCCTCCTCGGCCTCCCAAAGTGCTGGGATTACAGGCGCGAGCCACAGTGCCTGGCCTAGAGCCCAAGCTCTTAACCACTGGCCGCTGTATACATTCCAATCTTCTGCACTCCAGCCCGTAGAGAGGAGATGGAGGACCGTCGCAGCTCCTGCAGCTCTGCCACTCCTGCCATCCGAAACTCATCTGCATGCCCACCTTGGGGTTCCAGTGGGCCTTTGCTTTCATGTAGCAGTTGTGAAGGAAGGAAATGGTGAGAAAGGATGAGAGGAGGGGTGGGGGCAGCTGCCGTAGCTGCCATTCTCCACCCTCCCTCCCCCTAGCTGCCTGCCCTTTCCTCTCCCCCAGCTGCCCACGCGGGAAGCTGTTGGAGGGTGGAGGCTCCTGAGCAGCCCTCCTGAGAATCTTCGCTGTGCTTTTTTGTTGTTGTTGTTGTTTTGTTTTTGAGACAAAGTCTCACTCTTGTCCCCCAGGCTGGAGTGCAATGACGTGATCTTGGCTCACTGCAACCTCCGCCTCCCAGGTTCAAGCGATTCTACTGCCTCAGCACCCCGAGTAGCTGGGATTACAGGCACCTGCCACCACACCCGGCTAGTTTTGGTATTTTTAGTAGAGACGGGGTTTTCACCATGTTGGCCAGGCTGGTCTTGAACTCCTGACCTCAGGTGATCCACACGCCTTGGCCTCTCTTCACTGTGCTTTTGAGAACAGACCTTCTACTCGTACTCTTAGGATTGAGTCCTGGTCTCGTGGAACCATTTGTGGGAGACTCAGTAGAGGAACCAGGAGGAAAGGCAGTGGCCCCCCATCCTCCACAGCTAACACTCTGGCTGCTCTCAAATCCTCCCAACTTTTGAGGAAGATGAGAGCGGAAGCATTTCTGCAAGAATGGAGGGAGGTGGCTGGTGGCTGGCCTGGCTCCTGGTGGCCGTACCTTCTGTTGGTAGCTGTGTCTTCTACTGGGGCCTGGACCAGCACTTCCAGCTGGATATGGAGTGGGAAGAGACGGGTGGGTCCAGAGCCGGGGGGATTGTCACGGGGCGGGGGCGGGGGGACAGGCATGAAGGCCAGCCTTGCATTTCTTCCCAGCAGGAAAACCCTTGGTGCTCTGCTCACTAGCAGTCCTGCCTGTGGTTAGCACTTCCGAAAGCGAGTGCCAGCTTGTGGTCAGAGGCTTGAGCTGCCAAACAGGTTTGGCCTCCTGGTGTGCCTGGGTGTGACATCCTCTTCTGCTCTTCCTCTGTCCCCAGGCTGCCTGGCTCTGGGTGTGAGCATAGTCAGGCAAAAGGAACCAAACTCGCCCAGCAGGTGCTTGGATCAGCACTGCCAGGAGAAGACAGCCTGAAGGACCCACTCATTGAGCTTGGTGCTTCTAAAGAAGATATGCTGGGTCTGAAGCATGGAATGTCAAGTTAGCTGAGGAGGCCTAACACCAGCAGGTGCTTTGGGGTGGCACCAGGGAAGTTCTAAGGACAGTGGGCAGCTTCTAGAGAAACCACTGAGTTGTGATTTCCTGTAGCTGAGAAGACAGCAGTTCTAACTAACTCAGGGTGTGGTGTGTTGGGAGAGGAAGGAGGAGAGAAGTGGGCCTTGGACCTTAAACAAGAATCAAGGACACTTTTGGGAGCATCCCCCAGCTTGTTTAGCATGTTTCGTCATGATTGGCATGGTCGTAGGAATCCCGAGACATGCTCTTTTCTAACCTTTCTATAATTAGTTGTCTTAACCTCTGTCTCCTTAAATAAAATGTCAGCTTCATGAGAGCACTGAGGGCCTGGGGCAGGCCCACGGTGAGCACTCAGTAACTACTTAATGAAGGAATAAATCAATACAGTGAGCAGAAGAGCTAGAAAGATCTTTAGCAAGGGTAACATCTTGAACTCTCTAAAATTGCCACCCACACTCCAGTCTACCCTGAACTCCTGATTCCCTTTACCATGTTCTATTCCCCCGATCACCTTCTGACATTCTTTAGAATTCACTTTTTTATTGTGTTTAGTGTCTGCTCCCCGCAACCCATTCCCACCTCATGCTGGAGCCGTCACTCCAGGAAAGCGAGGGTTTATTTCACTTCTGCTTTTTTCATTGATGTGCCCCCAAATACTTAGAAACAGCGCCTGGTGCATGGTATATGCTCCATAAGTATTCGTCAAATGAATGAATGGCTGAAAGTGCCCGGGAAGCACTCAGCAGTGCCATCTGTCCCTGGGAATCCTCTTACAGTGCATGTCACCATGTGAGCATGTGTACGTTGTGCTGGTGTCCAGTGGGAGGGGAACACTTGCCTCCTCTGGGAGGTGCTGCACAGGCTGGCCACCTGCCCTGGGCCTGCTTGGTCCTCATGGTTAACTGGGCCCCGGGCGTAGGACCACCCCCTTGATAAGTTAAGACAGCCCAGAGATACACAAGGGCTTTTTTTTTTTTTTTTTTTGGAGACAGAGTCTCACTCTGTCGCCCAGTCTGGAGTGCAATGGCGCAATCTCAGCTCACTGTAACCTCGGCTTCCCGGGTTCAAGTGATTCTCCTGCCTCAGCCTCCAGGGTAGCTGGGACTACCGCCATCACGCCTGGCTAATTTTTGTATTTTTAGTAGAGACGGGGTTTTACCGTGTTGGCCAGGCTGGCCTCAAACTCCGGACCTCAAGGGATCCACCAGCCTTGGCCTCCCAAAGTGTTGGGATTACAGGTGTGAGCCACTGCGCCCATCCCACGAGGGCTTTTTGGAATTGACTGGCAGGGCAGTAAGGGCCCCCAGGGCAGGCCAGAGAGGCTGACCAGGTAGTGAGTGGAGCTGTTCACAGATGAGGATTTCGAGCCTGTGGTTGGGCTGCATTCCAGAATCCAGCTGTGCTCCCATGACTTCCTTCCCACCTTGTGCGCTGTGAGAAGCGGAAAAATGCCTGGCTGAGAAACTGAGGGCTCAGACGATATCCCTGTTTACTCCATCTCTATCATCTTGTCTTGCAATGAGTGACTGACTTAGAAATGTAATCCAGGATGGTCTTGGCTGTCTCCATGCCCTGGAGAGCAACAGGGTCCTGGTGCTGCCTGTTACCCTCGGGGAAAAGTGCAGACCCAAGTAGGTCCAGCTGTGTCCTTGACATCTCCACTTGTCCTGTCCAGGACGCAGTTGCCTAGCCCAGGTCTGGGCTACAGTGGCTTCTCACAGCTCAGTAAATGGCTAGTTTGTCCTTCCAGCCACTGGAGGCAAAAACCTTGACTCCCCTTTTTTTCTCACATTCCACATTCAGCATGTTGAGAATGCAGGTTGGCCCTTCTTGCAAAACAGATCTTTAAACACGGGATCACTTCTCACCACCCTACCACTGTAGCCTTGGACTGAGCCACAGCTGCCACCACAATGCTGCCGGGTGGTTGCAGGCGCCTCCTGGCTGCTCTGCTGGTCCCTAGTCTGTTGTTTTCACAGGAAGGGTCTGAACACATCGTGCTTCTGCTTACCACAGGCCAGTGGTGCCCCATGTCGGCAGAGTGAAGACACGGAAGCCCTACAGTGGCTGATGAGGTGCTACGTAATTGGGTCCCCATTGCTGTCCTGACCTCAGCACCTGCTCCTCCCTGTTCGTCTCACTCCTGTGTCACTCCTGCCTCTGTCCTCCGCCTTCCATGGTGTTTCTTTAAGTGTTCCAGGCATGCTTCCTCATCAGGACCTTTGCAGCCCAACTCCCTGTGGGAGCTGGGTAATGGTCCCCTGAAGATGTCTACCTTCTAATCTCTGGAGCCTGTGAATATGTTACCTTCTGTGGCAGATGGGATTTTGCAGTTGTGATTAAGTTGAGGACTGGAGATGGGAGATAATCCTGGATTATCCACGTGGGCCCAGTGTAAGCCAAGGGTCCTTATGAGAGGGAGGCAGGAGGGCCACAGTCAGTGTTAGGAGATGTGATGTTGGAAGCAAGAGGCTGAGTGACGAGAGGAAGGGGCCGAAAGCCAAGGAAAGGGGGTGGGCTCCAGAAGCTGAGAAAGGCAAAGAAATGGATTCTCTCCTAGAGCCTCCAGGAGGAACCAGCCAGCCCTGCAGACATCTTGACTTTAGCCCAGTGAAACCCATTTCAGATTTTGACCTCCAGAACTGTAAGATAATAAATTTTCATTGTTCGAAGCCCGTTAGTTATGGGAATTTGTTACAGCAGCCTCAGGATATGAATAGACCACTTTATCTCCTTTAAGTCTCTCACTCACTCTGGCAGGTCCACCCCTTTGCTCTGTTTTTTCTTTTTCCCCCCTCATCATTTATCACCTTCCAGCAAAACTGGATCATTGACCTGTCTGTCTGGCTTGTTGTGGGTTGTGTATCTCCCCTGCTAGAATGTAAGCTCCCTGAGGCATGGATCTTTGTCTTGTTAACTGATGTATCCCAGTATCGAAACCTGCGTCTGGTGTATAAGAGGTGTTCAAGAAACCTGTGTCGAATAAATAAATGAGTGAATATGAATGAATGATTCCTTGGTCTGGAATACCTTCTCTTCCCATTGTCTCTGCCAGCTGCCCTCTAAGTCCACTTCAGACCCACTCCCTACCTGCAAGAGCTCTCCTGTAAGTGACTTCCCTGGCAGGATGCGGCTGGTGCTATCTACTGGTCGCCTTTCCTGAGCACCCAGTGGCTGTGAGCAGCCCGGCCAGTTGCAGAGACCCGCTCAGCCCAGGGCACTCTTCTTCAGCTTGCATTCCCCGGGGTAAGCCCTGCAGCAGCCAGGTACTCTGGAGAGTATTCATTTTGTTCCGTGCATTTCTTACAGATGAGCACTGTCAGAGTCTAAGGGACTCAGTTGATCTCTAAACCCAACTTTGTTTTTTTTTTTTTTGAGACAGAGTCTCACTCTGTCCCCTAGGCTGGAGTGCAGTGGTACAATCTCAGCTCACTGCAACCTCCGCCTCCCGGGTTCAAGCAATTCTTCTCCTGCCTCAGCCTCCTGAGTAGCTGGGACCACAGGCACACGCCACCACACTCGGCTAATTTTTGTACTTTTAGTAGAGTTGGGGTTTGGCCATGTTGGCCAGGCTGGTCTTGAACTCCTGACTTCAAATGATTCACTTCCCTTGTCTTCCCAAAGTGCTGGGATTACAGTCGTGAGCCACCATGGCCGGCCAACCCAACCTCATTTTGATGATGACCTGGAGAGGTGAGGGGTCCCACCAAGGTGCTGAGCAAATTTCTAGAGCTTCCAAGTCTCAGAAGTCCTGGTTGGATGATCTGTTTGGGAGAGCTCCTTCTCTCCACTGCCACCCCCAGGGACAGCGTGCCTCACTCGTAGAAGGTACTTAGAATTTGCGTGGATATTGGAGCTTTGGAATCTGTCATGGCTGGGGAGGTTGGTGAGTGGGGCATGGTTTTAAGGGAAGGTATAAGGTTCTCCCCAGGGACTAGGGGCGGGGGAGACCAAAGGATTTGTCTCGTTGTTAACAACAGTAGTATGGAGGATGGGGAGTTTGGAAAAAGGAAAGGAAGAAAAGACAAGAAATGGTAATGAGTATGGGCAAGAGTTGTGTGCCCACAATGGGCACCTCATGCTAGGGGACCCCCAGGTGTATGGACACTGCCAAGAAGGGGCAAGGAGGGATGAGAGAGGCCTTCTCTGTGCTGAGGTGTGCTTCCCCGGGGCACAGCTGCAGCCTGTAAAGGGTGAACAGTTAGGAACACTTCTTTCTGCCGTCTTCTCTGGGGAGGACACGTTTTGCAACACTTCCTGAGTTGGGGAGGAGGTGACACTTTGCCCCCCACCCTCCTTCAGACTGCTGATGAAGTGTGCTTAGTTATGAACCTACAGCTGTGTTTTTGCAGCGCTCCCCCTGCCTGTGCACCCGCCAGTCCCACTGGGGGCTCCCCTCCCTCCTTCCGTCCCTGGTCCTTCCCTCTGCTGGCTGGTGACTCACTCAGCTCTTGTGCAACAGCCCAGGCTCTCACTCAGAGAAGAGCTGTTTTCCTCCATCCCATAAGCCCCCGTCCTAATTTATGTCTTTTCATTTGGGTTAATGCTTTCCACATTTAGGTCTGGAGATTACCATGTGGCTCATTGATGCAACCACCAAAACCCCAGTGCCAGCTTGGGTCTGGCACAGAAAGGCAGCCAGACAGACAGACAGACAGAGGACAGCTTGGAGCATGACCCCCAACCTGTTGGTCTGCAGCTGGCCCAGCCCTGCCAGCCACAGAGGCAGAGCGAGGAGGCAGCCCTGACTCCTGGTTTTGCCAGAGAATCATTCTCATGCCAGTTTCCTGTGAAGGACACGCATCTTGGAATGGCGTGAAGAGGAGACTGCCCCGAGCCTGTGACTTCTCATTGAGGAAACTGTGTGTCAGGAAGTGAGAGGCACAAGTTGTAGGGTGTGGAAAAATGCGATCTCTGTGGCTTTCAAAGCTGTCACACAACACAGTGTGTGTGTGTGTGTGTGTGGTTTTTCTCTTCTCTTTAGAACAATAATATTACCTTTGTTGCTATGGTGTTGTTATGGGGGTGGCTAATTGGACACAGCCCTGATGCTGGCTGGTGTGTGGTGTCCATAGTGATTATCAGACGGCAGCCATGGGACCTGCTTTGATTTTCTTCCCTGGAGTGAGAAGCAGGCAGAGGATCACTCGGTGGCTGTGTATACCCTGCCTTTGGTGGTGGCACCCCAGTCAGAAACGGGACCCTGAAGCTGGGATTTAGGTAAGGGGAGGACCTTTCCAAGGCTCGTTTACAGCTCAGATTTGCAGAGGACCAGGTATTTGGGAACTCCTCTTCTGAAGAATCAGGTTGCAGGGCAGGGCACAACGAGGGGCCTGTTGCATCTTGGGAGCACAGGGCTGCGTACTCTGGTAACCTGGGCCCACTCACCTGGCAGGCACTGGCTTCCTTCCCAGTGAGACTGTAGCATTGACGGAAAAGTGCATGGTGGCTCATGCCCGTAATCTCAGCACCTTAAGAGGCTGAGGCAGGAGGATTTCTTGAGCCCAGGAGTTTGAGATCAGCCTGGGCAACATAGGGAGACCCCCATCTCTACAAAAAATAATGAAAGAAAAAAAAAAGATTAGCCAGGCATGGTGGTGCATGCCTGTAGCCCCGGCTACTTGGGAGGCTGAGGCAGGAAGATCACTTGAGCCCGGGAGGTTGAGGCTGCAGTGAGCTGTGATCACACCACTGCACTCCAGCCTGGGCAACATAGCAAGACCCTATCTTGAGAAACAAAAGAGACAGAAGTGTGTTTGCTCAGTATGTATACCCAAAAGTATATCTGTTAATTTTATACTTATCAAATAGGTAATATATGCTCAGGTCTGATATCTGAAAGGTACAAAAAATGTAGAGTGAAAAGTTGGTCTCCTTCCCATCCCTGTCCTCAACCTATCAGTTCTCTTCCCGAGTGGCAAACAAGTGATCAGTTTCTTGTGGGTACTTCCAGAAGTAGTCCAGGAATTTCCAAATATGTTTCATTTTATTTTCCTTAACCCAGGAAACCGTGTGTCGGGAAGTGAGAGGCACAAGTTGTAGGGTGCGGAAAAATGCGTTCTCTGTGGCTTTCTGAACACAGATGTCCCCTCTATACTTCTGCACCTTGCTGGTGCTACTGATGCTTTTTGTTAAATCATATAACATATCTTGGAGTTTAGTCAATAGAAAGAGCTTCCTCCTCCTGTTTAATGCCTGCCCCACTCATTTCACCAATGGGCATAAAGGTTGCTTCTAATCTTTCTCTGTTACCTTTACCTGTTGCTGCTGTGGATAGCCTGGTATATCCATCATTCTGCACGTGGGTGAGTGTCTCTGAAGGGCAAGTTTCTGAGGTTGAAAGGTTGGAGCAAAGAATATATGTGTTTGCAGTTTTGACAGAAAGGGCCAGATTGCCTCTAACAAGACTGTTCTAGCTTACACTTCTGCTAGCAGCGAGTAGGAGTGCCTGCTTTCCCACAGCCTTGCCAGCATCGTGCACTTTCAGATTTTTTTTTAATTTCTGCATGGAAAAGTTTCTCTTTACTTTCTGTTGAATTTCTCTCCCATGGCTCCCCCACTCTATTGCAGCCTCCCATGCAGGCAGTGAGTGGATGGGGTCCCTCTCTGCTTCCCTGGGCCATAGGGAGTGGACCCTCAGAGGACCCTCTGTCTTGCAGATCATTGGGTGGACTTGGTCTAGCCTCTCTGCAGGCCATTAGGTTGTTTTACGTATAGATGTTAAGGGAAAGAATCCTTTGCAACACTTGAATTTTCTACTTGTGATGACACTACTGGACTCTCTTTTCTCTTTTCTTTTCTTTCTTTCCTTCCTTCCCTCTTTCTTCCTTTTCTCTCTCTTTTCTTTTCTTTCTCTTTCTCTCTTTCTTTCTTTTTCTTTCTGTCTTTCTTTTTTCTTTTCTTTGTTTTTGAGATGCAGTTTCACTCTCATGGCCCAAGCTGGAGTGCACTGGTACGATCTCAGCTCACCACAACCTCTCCCTCCCAGGTTCAAGCAATTCTCCTGCTGAATTCAGCCTCCTGAGTAGCTGGGATTACAGGCATGTGCCACCATGCCCGGCTAATTTTGTATTTTTAGTAGAGATGGGGTTTCTCCATGTTGGTCAGGCTGGTCTCGAACTCCTGACCTCAGGTGATCCACCCACCTCAGCCTCTGAAAGTGCTGGGATTACAGGCGTGAGACATCGCGCCCGGCTAGATTCCATTTTCTACATGCTACTCCTATTATCTTTTCCTACTTCCCTCCTCTCTCATCTCCATCTGCCCTACCTTGCTCCTGCCTGAGTCTTCCTCTTGTTTTCCAGTGTTCTGTGTCTTCTGCCTCTCACTTTCCAAAGATAGTGTCTTTTCAGTGAAAAGCCCCACACGTGGGCAAACACCCCTGGAAAGCATCCTCGCTGTGTGTCTTCGGTCACGTGCTCAAGGATGCATCCACGGTGGAATTGGATGCAGTGACAGCATTTCTCTCCTCCCAGGTTTTTCTAAGTCAGGGAGCTGGAGGTGAACTGTAGCAAAGAATGCCTGGAGAGATGCCCTCAGGCAGCACAGCCCAGTAGAACTCTCTTTGAGGATGGCAGTGTTCTACTTTTGTGACGCCCAGTACGGTAGCCACTAACATGTGGCTGGTGCAACTGCGGAAGTGGTTCTTTCATTTGGATTAATTTATATCGAGGGGCTGTATGTGTCCACTGACTACCATATGGGAGAGAGCACAGGTCTAAACTGTATGCTTTTAGCATGAAAATAAGAGTCTAAGAAGCAGAGTGTATCTGGTCTAGGTTTCCTCAAGTCGAAACACGGCAGCAGTTCTTCATCAGGGTATCCAGGCCCCATGACCTGGTCCAATTTTGGAACTCCTGAATTTCGCCTGTTGGAAACACAACTGGGGTTAGGCTGCCAGACCCACCAAGGAGGGTCGCAATTCCAACTTGGAATATAGGCCTCCCTTAAAGACTTATTTATTTATTTAGAGACGGAGTCTTGCCCTGTCTCCAGGCTGGAGTGCAGTGGCGTGATCTTGGCTCACTGCACCCTCTGCCTCCTGGGTTCAAGCGATTCTCCTGCCTCAGCCTCCCAAGTATATTTCTGTTTTTTTTTTTTTTTTTTTTGAGACAGAGTCTCACTCTGTCACCCAGGCTGGAGTGCAGTGGCACAGTCTTGGCTCACTGTAAGCTCCGCCTCCCGGGTTCATGCCATTCTCCTGCCTCAGCCTCCCAAGTAGCTGAGACTACAGGTGCACGACACCACGCCTGGCTATTATTTTGTATTTTTAGTAGAGACGGGGTTTCACTGTGTTAGCCAGGATGGTCTCAATCTCCTGACCGCGTGATCCACCCACCTGGGCCTCCCAAAGTGTTGGGATTACAGGCGTGAGCCATTGCGCCTGGCCATTTCTGTATTTTTAGTAGAGACGGGGTTTCACCATGTTGACCAGGCTGGTCTCGAACTCCTGACCTCAAAGGATCCTCCCATCTCAGCCTCCCAAACTGCTAGGATTACTGGTGCCAGCCAAGACACCCGGCCCCCTTAAGGACTTTTGATATCCATAGATGTACACAGCAGTTACTGACCTACAAGTTGTGGACACCAAAGCACACTAGCCCTGTCTAAATAGAGCATCTTGTGTTATTTTACTTTTTAATCGACGCGTAATGTTTTACATATTTATGGGGTAGATGTGATATTTGGTTGCATGTATAGAATGTATAATAATTGATAAGTCAGGATATTTGGGGTATCCATAACCTTAGCGTCGGTCATTGCTGTGTGTTGGGAACAAACATTCTTCTAGCTGTTTCAAAATGTGTGATATATTGTTGCTAACTATAATCCCTCTGCTCTGCTATCCAACTTTAGAACTTGTATCTTCTGGCTGGGCGCAGTGGCTCATGCCTGTAATCCCAGCACTTTGGGAGGCTGAGGCGGGCAGATCACTTGAGGTCAGGAGTTCGAGACCAGCCTGACCAATATGATGAAACCCCGTCTCTACTAAAAATACAAAAATCAGCCAGACGTGGTGACACGCGCCTGTAGTCCCAACTGCTTGGGAGGCTGAGGCTTAGACAGGAGAATTGGTTGAACCCGGGAGACGGAGGTTGCCGTGAGCCAAGATTGCGCCATTGCACTCCAGCCTGGGTGTCACAGCGAGACTCCGTCTTAAAAAAAAAGAAAAGAACTTATATCTTCTGTCTAACTGTATGTTTGTACCCATTAACCAAACTCTCTTCATCCCCCCTCTTTCCCACACACCCTTCCTAGCCTCTAGTTAACTATCTACTCTCATCTCCACGAGAGCAACTTTTTTAGCTCCTACATATCAGTGAGAACACTGATCTTTGTCTTTCTATGCCTGGCTTATTTAACTTAACATAATAACCTCCAGTTCCATTCATGTTGCTGCTAATGACATGATTTCTTTCTTTTTCATGCTGAATAGAATTCCACGGTGTATATATACTGCATTTTCTTTATCCACTTGTCCATTGATGGACACTTAGGTTGATTCCATAATTTTGCTATTGTGAATCGTGCTGCATTAAACATGTGAGTACAGGTATCTCTTTGATATCTTTTTTTTTTTTTTTTTTTTTGAGACGGAGTCTTGCTCTGTCGCCCAGGCTGAAGTGCAATGGCGTGATCTCGGCTCACTGCAACCTCCACCTCCCGGGTTCAAGTGATTCTCCTGCCTCATCCTCCCGAATAGCTGGGATTACAGGCGCCCACCACCACGCTCAGCTGATTTTTGTATTTTTAGTGCAGAGGGGGTTTTACCACGTTGGCCAGGCTGGTCTCAAACTCCTGACCTCGTGATCCACCCGCCTCTGCCTCCCAAAGTGCTGGGATTACAGGCATGTACCACCGCGCCTGGCCCTGTTTTTGTATTTTTAAGTAGAGACGGAGTTTTGCTATGTTGGCCAGGCTGGTCTTGAACTCCTGATCTCAGGTGATCCACCCGCCTTGGCCTCCCGAAGTGTTGGAATTACAGGCATGAGCCACTGCTCCTGGCCTGATGTCTTTTGATATCCTGATTTCTTTTTGTTTGGATAAATACCCAGCAGTGGGATTGCTGGATGGTATGGTTGTTCTATTTTTAGTTTTCTGAGAAATCTCTGTACTGGTTTCCCCAGTGGCTGTACCGATTTGCATTCCCACCAGTAGTGTACAAGAGATCCCATTTTTCCTCATCCTTGGCAGTATCTGTTATTTTTTATCTTTTTAATGATATTTTTTATCTTTTTAATGATAGCTGTTCTAACGGCTGTCATTAGCAGCAACATGAATGGAACTGGAGGTTATTATGTTACCTTAAGTTAAATAAGCCAGGCATACCCGTTCTAACTGGCGTAAGATGATAGCTCGTTGTGGTTTTAATTTGAATTTCCCTGGTGATTAGTGATGTTGGGTATTTTTTTATATGCCTGTTAGCAATTTGTATGTCTTCTGTTGAGAATGTCTATTCATGCCCTTTGCCTACTTTTTAATGTGTTTTTTTTTTTTTTTTTTTTTTTTTTGCTGTTGAGCTCCTTGTATATTCTGGCTATTAGTCCCTCGTCAGATAAATAGTTTTCAAATATTCTCTCCCGTTCAATAGATTGTCTTTTCACTTTGTTGATTGTTTCCTTTGCTTTGCAAAACCTTTTTAGTTTAATATGGTCCCATTTGTCTGTTTTTGGTTTTGTTGTCTGTGCTTTTGAGGTCTTAACTGTAAAATCTTTGCCTAGACCAATGTCCTGAAGTGTTCTTTCTAGTAGTTTTATAGTTTCGAGCCTTAGTTTAGGTCTTTAATCCATCTTGAGTTGATTTTTGTATATGGTGAGAGATAGGGGTCCAGTTTTATTCCTCTACGTATGGATATCCAGTTTCCTCAACACCCCTGATTGAAGAGACTGTCCTTTCCTCAATGTGTATTCTTGGTGCTTTTGTTGAAACTCAGTTGGCTGTAAATACATGGATTTATTTCTGGATTCTCTGTTCTGTTCCATTGGTCTACGTGTCTGTTTTTATATGAACGTCATGCTATCTGGTTACTCTGCAGTGCAATTTTTAAATATCTGAGCTAAATACAAATACAGATCCTTCAAAATCTGCAACTTTTTCAGGACTATATGATGCTCAAAGAAAATGCTCACTGGGGCATGCATTAAATAGAAAATCACAGTGCATGGTAGACACACTTGACAGCAATAAGTTAAGCATACCCTGAGAACGACCCTGTGTGGTAGATGCACCAGAATGTGCGTGTGGATTTCCATGCTAAAGAATCAGGCAGTGGCCAACTCAGAGATTCATTCCTTACCTATGAGAAACATCTGAGCCCTTGGCCCGTCCAGTGGAACACAGGCCATATGGAGGACCAAGGCCCTTTCTTTTGGGTTAAATGAAGGTTGCCAGGTGGAGGTTGTTAGGGAGAGGATGCAAAGCGAAAATGCTCTATAAACTGCATGCTTCAGGCAAGTGCTTGCAGTTCTCCTGCCTAGCTGGCCACGCTGGGCCATGTGGTTCTCTGGCCCAGCCCGCCACTGGACTGTGGTACAGTGATTCTCTTGCCCAGACCCCCTCTGGACTGTGGTAAGGTGGTTCCCCTGCCAAGCCCTCCACTGGACTGTGGTAAAGTGATTCTCTTGCCCAGCCCCCCACTGGGACTGTGTGTAAGGCGGTTTCCCTAACCAGCTCACCACCAGTGGACTGTGTGTAAGGTAGTTCTCCTGCCCAGCCCGCCACCACTGGACTGTATATAAGCTACTTCTCCTTCCCAGCCTGCCACCACTGGACCACTCTGTATGTAAATTTCCCGCTGATAAAACCCTGTGTCTCATTGGCTGGCTCTGTGTCTCGTCTTTGGCCTCTTGAACCTGGGGCTGTTCCTATAAAGGTTAATGGAGGCCCAGCGAGACAGACACGTAGAACTTCACCTTGTAGTGTTACGTAAGAGGAAGTGTGTTAGTTTCCCATTGCTGCTGTAACGAATGCCACAAATGCAGCGACTTAAAATGCATTTATTTACTCATAGTTCTAAGGATCCAAAGTCTGAAATGAGTTTTACAAGGCTAAAAATTAAGGTGTCGGCAGGGCTGGTCCTTCTGGAAGCTCCAGGGAGAATCTGTTCCTTCCTGTTTTCATCCTCTTGAACTCCTTCCTTGGCGCCTGTTTCCACCTTGGTGTAAGGAACCACCTTACCACAGTCCAGTGGGACTGTGGCATCAGCCTCTTTCTTCTTTGACCTTGTCTTCCTCTTAGACCTTTGTGATTGCATTTAGAACCTACCCAGATAATCCAGAATAACTCCCCACCTCAAAATCCTTAACTCAGTCATGCCCTACAAAGTCCCTTTTGCCATGTAAGGTAACATTCACAGGTTCTGGTGATTAAGATATGAATATATTTTGGGGGGGCACTTTCAAGCCTACCACAGCGGGTACCTTTTAATAATTGAAGAAGAGCAGGTTTGTGTGAGAGGATGTTATTCGCCAAGTCGGTCACTCCCCAGGAGTTCTGAGTTGCTGGAATTGGTTAAGTGATCTTTAACTAGAGGCTAGGAAGGGTGTGTGGGTGGGAGGGAGGATGAAGAGAGGTTGAGCTATTCATGTTGAAGATCTAATGCTCTAAAGATGCAAATCTCAAATCTCCTAAGTAAGGTGGAAAAAGTACAAAGATTCAGACTCTATCCTGCTTCCGTGAGCCTGGACCTGTGTGTTCTTCATTAGCTCTCCCGGTGATTCTGATCCTCAGCAAAGTTTGAGACTGTTGAATTTTAGACATGGTCTTGGGGATTATCTGTGTGCCTGCACATGGGATGTGAGACTTCTTGAGTAAGAGCCAAAGCTGGACTGCAGACAGGTGCTGGAGAAGATCAGAGGAGGGGCCGGTGTCTGCGGAGGAGCCGCCACCCGAGCCACACCTGGAAGGTAGGAGAAGGTGTGGCCTTCCCTGAGAAGCAGGGCAGGTGCTCCAAGCAGAGGGAGAGGCCTTACCAGCAGCACCGAGGTAGGAATACGCATGGCACGTTTGGGGATGTGGAGGCCATTTGGGACCAGAAGATGGAGGAACCGGGAGTTGATTTGACAAGAGGAATGTTAGTAGGAGTAACCTGCTAATGTCTGCAGGGTTGACTGGA
Organism: Gorilla gorilla gorilla; assembly: GCF_029281585.2. Lineage (NCBI taxonomy): Eukaryota > Metazoa > Chordata > Mammalia > Primates > Hominidae > Gorilla > Gorilla gorilla. Next base: position 25,379,573 of record NC_073243.2, on the reverse strand, counting down.
GGGCAGAGGTAGGATTCTGTTTATAGTACTGCCCAGGAGGAGAGGATAAAGGCCCCGCCTGGGTGGTGGCAGGGAGAATGATGAAAAGGTGATGATTGTGAGAGACTCGAGAGGAAATACGAACATGGCATGGTCTGGCAGTCCACTAACACTTATTGAGCAGAGTCATCGGGCACATGCAGGAGGAGGAGCTGGAATGCAGTGGTGAGTAAGACTACCCAGGTCCCTGATCTCACGAGTATACTTTGGGGTGGAGAGGTGGGGTAGAGTTGGGGAATAAGCCGACAGATGCAAACAAGAAAGGCATGAGCTAGTGATACGTGCTCTGCAGAGTTACACGGGCTCATGAGATTGGGAGGAAGTGGGTGGCTTCTTTGGATTGGGAGCTTAGGGAAGGCCTCTCTGGAGCGGTGGTGCTTAAACTGTTGTCTGGATGACAAGAAGCAGCTGGCCACAGGGAGGGGAAGGGGAACAGCATTCCAGGCAGAGGTGACAGCAAGTGCAAAAGTGTGATGCAAGATCAGACCTGCCTCATCCTGGGAATGCTAGAACAGCACAGTCCAGTAGAACTTTCTGCAGGGACAGGGATGCTCTAGGCCTGTACCATCTAACATGGTAGCCACTAGTCACGTGGGACCGCTGAGCACTTGCAAAATGGCTAGTGAGACCGAGGAACTGAATTTTATTTGAGTTTGAATAAGAGTCAAAGCTGGGCTGCAGGCAGGTGCTGGAGAAGATCAGAGGAGGGGCCGGTGTTTGTGGAGGAGCCACCACCTGAGCCACACCACACCTGGAAGGCAAGAGAAGGTGTGGCTTCCCCCTAAAAGCAGGGCAGGTGCTCCAAGCAGAGGGAGACGCCTTACCAACGGCATCGGGTAGGAATACGCATGGCACGTTTGCATTCTATTTGAGTTTGAATTAATTTAATTTTAACTTTAAATAGCCGTATGTGGCCAGAGTCTCCTGCATTGGACAGCACAGAGCTAGAAGGTCAGGGTGGCTGGAGGGGAAGAGCAGAAAACGGTGTAAGGTGAGGTAGTCAGAGGCAGGCTTTATTGCTTTATGAATTAGGGTAAATGGTTTGGGTTGGTTTTTCTAGGAGTAGTGCAAAGCCTTGGGATGATTTTAGTTACAAGGCTGACATAATTTGATGGATGTTTTATAAGTTCCCTCTGGCTGCAATGTGAGAATGAATTGGAGGGGATGAAAAGTGGAACAAGAAGATCATCATAATAATGTAGGGAACAGCTTGGCAGCAGTGGAGAAGGAAAATGTGGATGGATCAGGATGTTTTAGAGATAGAACTGATAGGTGAGAGGAATTGGATGTGGAAGGTGTGTGGACTTGAGAATCCTAGATTTTGGGGTGTAAGCGACAGGATGATAGATGGTGGTACCATTTATTAAAATGAGGTATGGAGAGCAGGTCTAGTTTTGTTTTTGGAAGTGAAGAAAATGAGTCGTTAGATTCGTTAGATTCCTCCTGAGCATCAGCGTAGGGATGATAGGTAGCCAGGTGGCCATGGGTCTGGAGAGCTGGGACAGGTCAGGGCTAGAGATATTAATTTAGAGTCATTGGGAATAGAGAATGTCTGAAGCTATGGAACAGGGTCAGGCCACTACAGGGAGTGAGTAGATAGAAAAGAGGTGGGGCAGGAGTGAGCTCTGGGCACTGTGACATTTAAGAACACACAGAGGATGATCCAAAAAGGTGACTACTTGAGAAAACCCATGAGATGTCATGGGAGCCCAGAGCAGTCATGGTTTCTGGAAAAAGAGGACATTGAATGTTGCTGGCTGGCCAATGACTCTAGAAGAGAGACAGATGCCCTTGGATTTGGTGACAACATGGAGGTCACTGGTGCCATTGAGGAGAGTAGGCTCAGTGGAGTGGGAAGGAGGGAATTAGAGGTAAGAGATTCAAAGCCATGACTACAGGCAACATTTTTGGTGAAATTTTTTTCTGTTAGGAGAAGAAAATGAATAAAGGAATGGAGAACTGGGGTCAAAGGATATATTTATCTTTAATTTTTTAAATTTAAAGATAGGTATTATGTGCTGATCAGTAGAAAGCAGGTAAGTTGCCTTTGGTAGGAGGAGTTACTGTTGTGGGAGGGAAGGCTGCGAGCGTAGGCTCTGATGTGGGTAGGATAGGATGAATTTGGGCTATGGGTTAATGAGCAGCTACTATGGGTTCTATGGGTTTGCTTCTTTTTTTTTTTGAGATTTTTTGAGATGCAGCCTTGCTCTGTCACCCAGGCTGGAGTGCAATGGTGAGATCTTGGCTCACTGCAACCTCCGCCTCCCAGGTTCAAGCAGTTCTCCGGCCTCAGCCTCCCTACTAGCCGGGATTACAGGCATGTGCCACCACACCCAGCTAATTTTTGTATTTTTGGTAGAGATGGGGTTTCTCCGTATTGGCCAGGCTGGTCTTGAACTCCTGACCTCAGGTGATCCGCCCACCTCGGCCTCCCAAAGTGCTGGGATTACAGGCGGGAGCCATCGCGCCTGGCCGGGTTGCTCCTATCTTACTAAGTGAAGTGTGAGACAAAACATTTCCCATCATCTGAGAAATGAAATCGTTGTTTTGGAAAATGGAAAACAATCTCACTGGGCAGCTAGAGTAGGGTCGCTAGATGGCATGAACTGTGCTTCTCAAATTTAAATGTGCAAACCAACCACCTGGGGGTTGGTTGGTTTGTTTGTTTGAGACAGGGTCTTACCCTATCACCCAGACTGGAGTACAGTGTTACAGTCACAGCTCTCACTGCAGCCTCTACTCCCCGGGCTCAGGTGATTCTCCCACCTTAGCCTCCTGAGTAGCTAGGACCACAAGTGTGCACCACCACGCCTGGCTAATTTTTTTAGAGGAGGGGTTTTGCCATATTGCCCAGGCTGGTCTCAGACTCCTGGGCTCTAAGCAATCTGCCCACCTCGGCCTCCCAAAATGCTGGGATTACAGGTGTGAGCCACTACGTCCGGTCAGGATTTGTTAAAATGCAGATTCTGCATTTCTAACAAGCTTCTAGGCGACAGGAATGCTGCTGGTCCCTCCCTGGATCCCACTCTGAGGATCGAGATTCCACAGCCCTTCTTCAACGGGAAGTTTAGGAAGGGACAGTTTCCTAAAATGTGTCCAGGATATGCCTAATTACTCGCCCATTGAACATACATTTGGGTCAGAGTAAGCAAGAGTTGAGTGCCTGTTTGGGATTTGTGGCTCTCCATTTAAAATGGGTCTTGTCAATGTTGGAATTATCTGGGGAACATAAAAACCCGGAAACCAAACCAAAACAAAAAACAGGGCCTGGGTATTTTGATTTTGATGGAGGTTGTGAATTAATTGTTATAGAGTGTGTCCTGGGTACCCTACTTTTAAAAATCTCCTCTGGTAATTCAGATGCTCATCCAGGCTTGAGAAGTCTGGATTTAAAATACCAGGTCAGGGGATGACCACTGGAATAGGTAGCCAAGGTAGTGTGGAGGCAGGGCTGCCCCTAGAACGTGTGGGCACTTGTCTATGTAAGCAATGTGGGTCACCCAAAATCAGCATGTGGAGGCCATTCTAGCTGCCCAATCTTGTGTAGTCCCACCAAAGAAATACTTAGTCAGCTAGCCGACTAAGAGATTAGACTACTATGCTGGAAACTCTGATTTTCATGGCTGGGACAGTAGGAATTAGTTCTCCTTGAAAATTCCAGACTCTTTATACAAATTACCCTTAATTTAAGCTGAATTGGTGTAGCATAATTCAGGGGTCACCTTGTGCTCCCCTCTGAATTAGAAGGCTGAATCTCAGTGGTCAACAATGGGGAAGATTCTTTTTTTTTTTTTTACGGGCACTCTTTCTTTTCTTCCTTCTGGATTAATCAGATTCTTTCAGTGCGTTTTCAAAACTCATTCAGCTTGGATCTGGTTTGTTTTCTTCCTTGAAAAAAATGCATTAATATAATACCACAATCTCTGAGCTAAACAATGACCCTATAGGCCCACCGTTCAGAGCTCCTTGGGGTGTCTGGATTACCTTATGCATGGGCACTATTTGGGGAGGGAGTTGCTTAGATGGTTCTGCCAGTCTCTGCTGGTCCCAGACCCCTTAGAAAATTTCATAGAAGACAGGCAGAGGGCAGGGCCCCATGTACCAGGCAGCCTGGCCAGGAACAAGGGCAGAAGCACAAAGAGCGTGAAAAACTGAGAAGCCAACTTAGATGGGTCCTGGCATCCATTTGCCAAAACCCATGGTGGGAACAGTGATAGAAGTCAGGGGCTAATGCTTCTCTTTAACCAATGAGAGGGAGTGCCTGGAAGAGTCAGCCATGACTGTAACAAGGAGTTGTGGTAAAGTCCGAGGGACCCTGGGTTTTAAGTGGTAGCAGCCCAAGTCAAACCAGCTGAGCGACAGTCACAAAGTGTGGGGTGCAGGGATTTATTGGCCCTCATGAATGAAAAGCCCACAGGCGTGTGGCTATAGGTACAGCCTGTTCTAGAGATGTGTTAGGTGGCCTCTAAGATGGCTTTCTGTGCTCCCTGCCTCCTGGTCACTCATGTGTAATCCCTTCCCCTTGAGTGTGGGTGGGACACAGTAACTTGCTTCTAACAATAGATATGACAGAATGTCACTCCTGAGAGCAGGTAACAAAATGGCCGTGGCTTCCGCCATGCTTGTTTTCTCTTGCCTGCTTGCTGGTTGGCTGTCCTAGGGAGAGACGCATGTGGCAAGAAACTAACAAATGCCTCAACAGCCTCAACATGAATGAGTTTGGAAGCAGATTCTCCTCTGATTGAGACTTATGGTGACTACAGCCCTGGCTGACATCTTGATTGTAGCCTTGGGAGAGACCCTGGGTAGGGCTCAGGGTCTGGGAAAACCATGCGTGGATACCTGCTCCCCAGAAACTGAATCCATAAGTGACCATATTTGTTTTTTTTTGTTTTTGAGATGGGGTCTTGCTATGTTGCTTAGACTGGTCTGGCCCTCCTGGGCTCAAGTGATCCTCCTGCCTCAGCCTTCCGAGTAGCTGGGATTACAGGCATGAGCCACCGCACGTGGCCAAATGACTGTTGTTTTAAGTCGCTAATTTTTGGGCAAATTTGTTACACCCAGTAAATAACTAATAGAAGAAGCAAAGGCAGTGTCATCAGAAATATCCATCTCTAGGCTTTGCATCCCTCTGTTTTAGCTTCATTTTCTAGCTTAGCAATCTTCTCAGAAAACCCTTTTTATCCCGCTTTGGAATTATGAAGTTTTTAGAATCTTTCTGACTCTAAAAACTTTCTGATTCTAAAGACTTTAGAGTCTTTCTGATTCTAAAAACTTCGTAATTCCAAAGAGGGGAAAAAAACCAGGAAAGTCACCTAGCAGCTTTCAGATGGAGCCTGGATGGGGGGTTGGGAGGTGGATCAGCCCCATCCTCACCACCTGGGCTGAGAAGGGAGCAAGGGTGGTACCCAAAGGAAATGCAAGTCAGCTGATACCTGAGGGAGGAGAACGGATGTCTACCCACAATGGTAGCTGGTAAGATATGGTAGTGATGGAATCCTTGCTCTCACCTGGATGGGATTTGAGAGATCCGGTCTAGCTCTCAGGCAGAGATGGAAGCAGGATGGTTAGTTTTAGAGAAGCTGTAGAGACCTGAAGGAATGAGGGCAGAGAGGAGACCTCTGGGAAGTGGCATTCTGTTCTGAACTTTGTGTGAGTCCATGTGCCTGAATCCACACAAAGGGAGAAAGATGCTGAGGAAATCAAGATGAACAGATACAGATCATTTCTTTGAGTGTCCGGCAACATGTTTTTGATCATCTGTGCTAAATAGGAGATAAGGTTGCAGGTTGAGCTAGAAATATAATGAAATCAACCACAAAAAGTCAAGGATGTACAGAACCGTGTATCAATTGTTCAGTTCAATTATATTTTAAATCCGAATAATTCCACTGAGCCTTCTTTTAACCCAAAGTTTTCATTTCCTCTTTCAGAGCCTTTAAACTCCTAATAAGGAGGATAATAGATGGATCTCAACCTCCTCTTTTCTTGTCTCTTTCCATTCCTGATCTTCTGTGTAGGTGCTAAGGGAACTAGTCTAAGAAGCTAAGAATATTCCTTGAACCCATTAGGACAGAAGAGTGTTCTGGCCTTCCACTGTCCACTGTCCCTGTTATATGCTTTTAGAGATTGACACAGTCTTAAGTCTTAAGTGAATTTGGAAGAAAGGTAACTAATTACACTCTTAGGTTTTGAATATATTAGGTTGGTGAGAGGGTATACTTTGGGGAGAAGGCCAGGGCAGAGGGCACCTAAGGACTGGGACACTTAGGTGCTGCACCCAGGGTGACTAATCTTGCAAAAGTCACAGAGATTCAGCTTCCCTTTCAAAATGAAGAGTTGTATATGTACACACATTTGCATTGTTATATCTGGCTATGCCTTGCCCGGGATGGGTCTCTTTCCTATTGTGTGGAATGTCTCCACTCCCCCGCCGTCCAAAACAAAGTACAGTGGAGGAGAAATTAAGCAATGTAATTCGTTCTTCACTTTCGGCACCCCCAGTGCAGGGTGCCCTGCCAGAACCACTCCAGGGCGGTGGAAAGATGCTGCTCTCGGATCACTTAACAGCATGACGGGTGTTTAAACTTTTCACCGGCCAGAAAGATTTGCAAAGTCCCTGCCTGCTCTGGTTGTACCCTGCTGCAGGCAGATCTGCCTGTTTCGGCGTCTGTGGTAGAAGCCTCACAGGGCCATGTGGAACCTGTTTTGGGGAGAGCTCCCCAGGAATGCACCCTAAGCTTAGCAGTGGGCTGGTGGAACAGGCGCTGTTTGGTAAACGGGTGGGCAGAGGGAGGGTTTGGATGGGTGCGTCTCCACCTCTCTATGCATTTTCTGATGACTCACAGGCTTATTACTGGAAGGGGCCTCTGAGATAGATCATTAAATTCAGCAGGCCTATTTCACAAGCATAAGGAGACAGGGCTTAGACAAAGTCCTGCTACTAGCTAATGGAGAGCTGATATTCGATACCCATCTCTCGCCTCCATGCCCATGGCCACAACTCTGCCCCTCATCTAACCTGTGTTATCTGCATTCTTTTTTTTTTTCTTTTTTTGGGACGGAGTCTCGCTCTGTCATCCAGGCTGGAGTGCAGTGGCACGATCTTGGCTCACTGCAAGCTCTGCCTACCGGGTTCACGCCATTCTGCCTCAGCCTCCCAAGTAGCTGGGACTACAGGTGCCCGCCACCACACCTGGCTAATTTTTTGTATTTTTAGTAGAGATGGGGCTTCACCGTGTTAGCCAGGATGGTCTGGGTCTCCTGACCTCGTGATCCGCCCGTCTCGGCCTCCCAAAGTGCTGGGATTACAGGCGTCAGCCACCGCGCCCGGCCACCTGTTTTATCTGTGTTCTGAAGGAGAGTGCCTGGCTAGGGATATGCCCACTTCCCATGGCTCTGAGCCAATCCTTGTAGCTCCTGTCATACTTATTGTAGCATATAATCCCACTTTACACTCTTCCTCTGCTGTCTCGGCCACTGGGACAAGAAGGCCTGACCCACCTTTGGCAAACAAAGGCTTCTTTCTTGCTTGGAGCCTGAACCACCTCATCACCTCATCACCCTGCATCCTCGTTAGGTTCATTCTTTTGTGGTGGATGGAGAGATCTGGGCAAAAGCAGCCACTACAGGACAGCGTGGAAGACAGCAGTGGGCAGCCTGGGCTGCGTGGGGTGAGTGGAGAGTTGTGGCTGGAGGTGTCTTTTGGCAGCGGCTGGGGAAGCCACCTCCTGCTCTCCTGGCCAGGCTAGTCCTAGAGGGAGGTCCCCACAGCTGTCCCTACCCCTTGTAACCCGCGGCTCCAGCTCACTCTTTATTCCATGTGCTCTGGGTGCCCAAGAGTCTCCTGGGGAGAAGAAAAGGGTGGCATAAGGTGAATGGGGGCATGGAGTGGCACAGAAGTTTGGGGACACCCCAGGGTCTCTTGGGCACAAGGAGGCGAGTCCCAATGTACACTTTTTTTTTTTTTTTTTTTTTTGAGACAGAGTCTTGCTCTGTCACCCGGGCTGGAGTGCAGTGGCACGATCTTGGCTCATTGCGACCTCTGCCTCCTGGGTTCAAGTGATTCTCCTGTCTCAGCCTCCCAAATAGCTGGGATTACAGTTGCCCGCCACCACCTGCGGCTAATTTTTATATTTTTAGTAGAGACGGGGTTTCGCTATGTTGGCCAGGCTGGTCTCGAACTCCTGACTTCAGGTGATCTGCCCGCCTCAGCCTCCCAAAGTGCTGGGATTACAGGGGTGAGCCACCGTGCCCGGCCCCCAGTGTACATGTTTTACCACCCACCCCCTGACCCAGAGCGAGGGCAGAGGTTGCCTAGTGTGTACCTGCCGTACCTGCCATACCTGCCTGCGGATTCCGATAGAAGCACAGAGCCCACATGGGTTATTACAGCTCTGAGGTCTTGAGTTTGTAAAAATGTGAAAAACTCAGCAGCCTGGAAGGGAGCTCATGGAGGCCAGGGCTTTGTGCTTGTGCCCTGCAAGAGCTGCTGCACCTGCTTCACCTGATTTGTGTGTCCAGTGTGTCCTGCTCGCCCTGCTTTTTTGGAGGTGAGCTGTGTGCCCCGGGTCCTCTCGTCACCCTGGGAATGTGGCTGTGTGTAAGATCTATACCTGGCAGAGCCCCGAGAGACTGAGTAACCCCATCTGGGGAGTCTGTCTTCTGCTCTGCCATCTTCCTCTCATTCAGTCAAGCAAGTATTTTTTGAGTCACCTCCTGGGTTAATGCAGAGATGTTATGAGTGGGCCCTGACCACTGCCATAGGAGCTTGCGGTCTTGTTGGAAGAGCCGAGTTTAAGCAGGGAACTGTAGTAAATGTATTCAGAATGTTATGGGGGCTCAGAGAAGGGAGAGGAAGGTGAGGAGGCCTTACAGAGGAGTAGGATTCCTAAAGACTAGAGAGGGAAGGCAGCGCAGCGCCAGAGATCGGCGTGGGCAAAGGCACAGAGACATCAGAGGAATGCTTGGGAATTAAATAAGGCAGCTGGCTTGAAAAGTTTTTTGGGGTATTTGTTGTGTTTTTGATTTAGAAAATGTCTGGCATAGCTGAGGGGTGAGGGGATGGTGAGATGATGAGGGAAGGAAGGAAATTGCAGCCTCGGATGGGACCCTTTCTATTGCAAAGGCTAGAAAACCAGCCCAGTATGGCTTAAGCCAAGAAGGGCGTGTTTTGGACGCCACTCTTGGATCCGTAGGTTCTGTGGCTACAGGATCCAAAGATGTCAGGATGTGCGCTTTCTCACTTGAGCTGCACGTTGGAAACTGGCAGCTCCAGACTGGTGTCCTCCCTGCGCTGAGACCGTTGGCAAAAGACAGCTCCTTTTCCATAAGATGAAGCCCCATGAAATGGAGTGGCTTGTCAGAACCAGGTGCTGGTTCTGAATTGACTGGGTGATGGCCTTAGGCCTGGGTCTGTTGGGTGGGTAGTGCTGTCCATACCTGCGAATGGAGAAGTGTGGCTACCCACAGGAAAATGGAGTGCCATCCTTGGAAGAAGGCCACTGTGGGGTACGCAGGCCCAAGTGACAGATTCCCCATTGGCTTACCACAATGTGGAAGCTCCCTGAAGGACTTGTGCTTGGATTTTGCCTGTAGGGCCCATTAGAAGTTATTTTGAGTGAGGACACCCTCCCCTGGCAAACAGAAGAGGGGAGGCATTTGGAGGCACAGAAAAAACTTGGAGAGATCTTGGCAGTTGAGTACAGGGGATTTGGGAAGTGGTTGACTGTAGGGAATTTGATAAATTGAAAAGTCTGATTTTGGTTTGGCTTCTAGGGACTATAACATAGGAAATATATATATGTGGCAGAGACCGGTTGGGGCAAACAGAATTTGCCTTTGCACATCCTGAATTTGAGGTGTCAGTGGCCTGTGATTCTCAGACTGAGTGTGGTTTATCAGACAAGTTGGGGCCTTGGCGCAGACTTGGGAGTGATCTGCAGAGACGCTGCTGAGGGAGCAGATGAACCTGGCAAGAGAATGCTGTGGGGGAGAAAGCAGGACCAGGGATGGAGCCCCAAGGAACATACCCGCAATGGGCACAGCCAGGTTGAGGAATGAGGAGGAACAGGAAGGTGGATCAGTGACTTCAGAGAACACGTCATTCTGCAAAGGAAGGGAAAGGACTGGGTTAAAGAGATTTGTGCTGTGTGTAGGGGATGGAGCACACGGGCAGAGGTGTTAAGATCTGAGAACTTTTTTTTTTTTTTTTTTTGAGATGGAGTCTCGCTCTGTCACCAGGCTGGAGTGCAGTGGCATGATCTCAGCTCACTGCAACCTCTGACTCCCTAGTTCAAGTGATTCTCCTGCCTTAGCCTCCTGAGTAGCTGGGATTACAGGCATGCACCACCATGCCCAGCTAATTTTTGTATTTTTGGAAGAGACAGGGTTTCACCATGTTGGCCAGGATGGTCTCGATTTCCTGACCTTGTGATCTGCCCGCCTCAGCCTCCGAAAGTGCTGGGATTACAGGCATGAGCCACTGCGGCCAAGATCTGAGAAACTTATACATTTTACTGGGTGCGGCCAAGATCTGAGAATCTTACACATTTGTCATCAAACTGGACCTTCAAAGGATGAATTTTATTGTCTATAAATTCCACTGCCACAGGCCAGCCGTGGTGACTCACGCCTGTAATCTCTGCACTTTGGCAGGATCACTTGAGCCCAGGAGTTCGAGGGCCCAGTGATATCTGGAGAATTTGGGTTAGCAGTTCCTTCTGGGATAAAGAATGGTCAGATCAGGAAGGGACACTCAGAAAGCTTCATGGAGTTTACTTTATTATGCTACACATTTATGTTTTATGCAATTTTTGAATGTATATTATGTTGTCTAATCAAAGTTTAGAAAATAGATTTCAGGGAATACCAATATACCTTCATATGTGCCAGGTGTAATTTACACTTCTTGGCACATTCAGCGTCCATAAGAGCCCTGTAAGGAGGGTCCTATTATCATTGTCAATGTGTGAGGAAACCTAGGCACAGGAAGTTGTGCAGCTGGGACTTGAACCTAGGCCATCTGGTTCCAGAGCCCTTGCTGTTAAAGGCCGCGTGGAAAGATTGCATGTGGCGATCTGGAGGCCATCCAGTTGAGTGGTGAGGGGTGGAAATCATATTGCAGATGACAGAAATGGAAATGAAGGGAGAGTAAGGCAGTGAGAAGGTTGTTAAAAGACGGGATGATAAACTATATCTTCTTGCTCTGCCTGAATGGTGGTTACAAAGACTTACTGTTTTATTAAATTCTGTTAATCCCCTCGTGAGGCAGGTTTTTAGCATCACTCTTTTAAAGATCCAGAGAGTGGCTTTGCGCGGTGGCTCACACATGTAATCCCAGCACTTTGGGAGGCTGAGGCGGGCGGATCATGAGGTCAGGAGATCGAGACTATCCTGGCTAACACTGTGAAACCCTGTCTCTACTAAAAATACAAAAAATTAGTCAGGCGTGGTGGCGCGTGTCTGTGGTCTCAGCTACTTGGGAGTCTGAGGCAGGAGAATTGCTTGAATCCAGGAGGCGGAGGTTGCAGTGAGCCGAGATCGCACCGCTGCACTCCAGCCTGTGCTACAGAGCAAGACTCTGTCTAAAAAAAAAAAAAGAAAGAAAAAGAAAAAAAAATATCCAGAGAGTTCCCATGGCTCGCCTAAGGACAGAGGTAGGCAGTGGAAGGGACCTGGAGCTCTGGCCTTATGACCTATATTCTTTCAACTCTTGTGTTGATACTGTGACTGTGAGGTCCTGACAGCTGGCAGCTGAGCTCATATCCTTCAGGAATGACCCAGCTGTGCATTCAGGGAGATACCAGGTGTGTTCTCTCTGCTAAGTAAGTGGGTACCACACAGGGCACAGCTGCTCAGCCAACTGCCAGGGCTTGCTGAGTGCCTGGGGCCTGAAAGCTGCTGATCTTGGGGTCTTTGCCTTAGGTTAGCGATTAGCAGTCTGTAGCCCATGGACCATTGGTCGTATTCCTTAGGTTCATGGCAGCTGTCATAGGTCTGTGCTGAGGAAGAGGGATAAGCAGCAACGAGTTGTCCCCTATTTGCAAGCTGATTTGATGTACCCATCACTTAGTCCATGGGTTAAGGAAGTTCCCACATCTTTGCTTCTTATGCCAGAAGGGTACCTTGGTGGCTGTCTCCTGAGAGGGTGCTGAGCCATGTCTGATTTCTTGGGAGTGGCTAACCAGCAAAGGATTTAAAATGAGAGGTTTCAATAACACGTATTGAAATATGTAGTAGTAGATGAAATACATAGTAGATGAAATACATAGTAGTGTTCAGTGAAAAAAATGGGGTCAGCTGAACATAGAGTCTAATGTCAACTGTATTAAGAATAAATTTCATGAAATACTCATAGCAGGATTGTAGGTATTTGATTTTTTTCCCCGCATAACAACTGTTCGTAGGATTGCAGGTGGTGGGAGGGAAGCTTTTGGCCCCTCTTTCCATGGGAGCTCCTGATTTTGATTCTTGTTTTAAGCCCTCAGCAAGCTTTTCAGCTTTTTTTTTTGAGACAGAGTCTCACTGTGTTGCCAGGCTGATCTTGGCTCACTGCAACCTCTGCCTCCTGGGTTCAAGCGATTCTCCTGCTTCAGCCTTCTGAGTAGCTGGGACTCAGGCGTGTGCCACCATGCCCAGCTAATTTTTGTATGTTTAGTAGAGACTGGGTTTTACCATGTTAGCCAGGATGGTCTCAATCTGTTGACCTTGTGATCTGCCCGCCTCCCAAAGTGCTGGGATTACAGGTGTGAGCCACCATGCCCAGCTGCCTTTCAGCCTTTTAAAAAACTCAATATAAAGGCTCAGGATATTAGATATGAATGGACTCTTAGAAGTAACAGCTTCCTTATAAAGGTGAGATAATGGGGGCTTGATAAGGGGTTGGTCTTGTCCAAGGTTGTGTAGCATTGGGACTAGAGCACAGTCTCCCGAACCCTTTCCTAAAACCCTAAAACACAGCAACAACATTGACATAAGTGAGCAGCAGCACAGTTAGCGAGTATGGTGGACTAAAGACTGGCTCCTACAGATATTCAGGTCCTTATCCCTAGAGTCTGTGAACTTACCTTATATGGCAAGACGGATTTTGCAGATGTGGTTAAGTTAAGGATTTGGGGACTAGGAGGTTATTTTGGATTATCTGGGTGGGTCCTAAATGCAATCACAACTGTGCCTCTAAGAGAGAGATAGGGAGATTTTGCCAACACATACAGAGGAGAAGGTGATGTGACCATGGAGACAAAGATCAAGGTGATGCAACCACAAGCCAAGGAATGCTGGCAGCTACCAGAGAATCTGGAAGAGACAAGGAACGATTTCCCCCTACAGCCTCCAAGGGGGGCGTGGCCCTCCTGACACTTTGATTTTTGACTTGGTTTTGGACTTCTGACCTCAGAATATTGTAAGAGAAAACATGTGGGTTGAAGCCAAGAGGTTTGTGATTGTTACAGCAGTCATATGAAACTAATGCAGCAAGCACTTGTCAAAGTCAACCTGTTGAACGCTCACCTGCCAAGATGTCCCTTGGGGAAAAAATATGATCCCTGGACAAATAACTTTGAACCTTAGGGAACATCTGCACGGACATTCATTCATTTAACCTGTTTCTATTGAACAGCAGTTGTGTGTCAGGCTCTATTCTGGGTGCTGGCCATTTCTAACACAGTCCCTGCCCTCACTGTTTAGATTCTGCTGGGGAAAGCAGACCACTAAAAGCCACTAACTGTATAATGAAATATCAGGCTAGTAGTGTACTGTTTTCCTCTCTCAGAGCAAAGGGTGGCAGGAGATGGTATTTTAGATGCGGTTGGCAGGGACAGTCTTGGGTTGGTAACATTTGAGCAAAGACTTGAATGAAATGAGGGAGCAGCCTTGTAGGTATCGGAGGAAAGAATGTTCCAGAGAGAGAGAGAGAGAAGAATACATGTGCGAAGTCAGAGAGGTGGACACTGGCTTGACCTGTGTGAGGACTCAGAGGAGGCCATTGTGTCTGGAATAGGGGGAGAAACAGGGGAGACTGTTTAGGCCACTATAGACATGGGATTTTACTTTGAGGAAGGTGGGTGTCCACTGAAGATGTTTTAGTCAGGGCACATTTTTTTTTTTTTTTAAATTGAGACAAAATTTTATGACACAAAAGGTTTCATGATGGCTGGATCCCAGGAGTTTGAGACCAGCCTGGGCAAACATGGCAAAACCCTCTCTCTACAAAAAAATTACAAAACTTAGCCAGATGTGGTGGCATGTGCCTGCAGTCCCTGCTACTCAGGAGGCTGAAGTGGGAGGATCACTTGAGTCCAGGAGGTCGCGGCTGCAGTGAGCCGAGATGGTGTCACTGCACTCCAGCCTGGGTGACAAAGCTAGACTCTGTCTCAAAAACAAAACCCCGGCCAGGCGTGGTGGCTCACACCTGTAATCCTAGCACTTTGGGAGGCCGAGGCAGGCAGCTCACGAGGTCAAGAGATCGAGACTATCCTGGCCAATATAGTGAAGCCCCATCTCTACTAAAAATACAAAAATTAGCCGGGTGTGGTGGTGGGCACCCGTAGTCCCAGCTACTCGGGAGGCTGAGGCAGGAGAATCGCTTGAACCCGGGAGGCGGAGGTTGCAGTGAGCTGAGATCCCACCACCGCGCTCTAGCCTGGGGACAGAGCAAGACTCCGTCCCAAACAAACAAACAAAACCCAAAAAAGTCACCACTCTAAAGTAAACAGTTCAGTGGCATTTGGTACATTCGCAATGTTGTACAACCGTTACTTCTCTCTCATTCCAAACATTTTCATCATCCCCAAAGGAGACCTCATACTCATTAAGCAGTCAGTCCCCAGCCACTCAGCCCCTGACAACCACCCATCTGCTTTCTGTCTCTGTGGAGTTTCCTGTTGTGCTAGATTTTTAATGGGTCTTTTTGGAAGGATCCCTCTGGCTGCTGGGTAGAGGATGAATGGGAGGTAAAACATGGCCACAGTAAAAGCAGGGAGAGCATTGAGGGGAGCAAGAGCCCTGGGCTGTGCGTGGCCCTTGGTAGGGGTGGAGGAGAGAGGCGGTGAGAAGGGTTGGGAGTCAGGATGGGTTCCATCATTGCCTCTGAGAGTCCTGTGGGGAGAGAAAAGCCTGCTTGGCTTGGTTTGATCCACATTTGACAGTGGAACCCCACTTTTCAAGCGGCTCTCCAGCATGTCGAAGTGTTCAGAACACACACTGATGTGGTGGAAGGAGTGCTGGATTGGACTTGGAATAATCATGTTCTGAGGTTGCCATCCCGTCGTTTTGAGACTTTGGGCCAGTCACTCCCTATCTGGGCACTCCACGTCCTCATCCAAAAACTGAGGATGTTAACTGGCTTCAGTGATTTCATGCCCTGGCACGAAATTGCTGTCATTTGTGAAATGCACTGGCATTGAGGGAAAGCGGGTGTTTTTTTGCAACACCACAACCTGAATTTTTCCCTCTCTACCAGGCTCTGAAAGCCACGAGTGAGCTGCAGAGAGGGCTAGCATGATGGAGTTTGAAAGTGGACTCGAGTTCAGGATTTTAAAGAGCCGTTTAGATTTGCAGTTCCCCATTCTGATGGTGTAGTATGCTTATGTCTCTGTCGGCTGTGAGGTGTGTTGCAGAGATCTGTTCTTACTAATTCTGAAGTTTGTGAGAGATCTCCTTTTGTGTATAAATCAGGACAAACTCAAGGTTATTCCTGTAACACATACTCTTATTTACATTGCATCCTGGTGTGTGTTCTTTCCTCATTTTCCATGCTGTAAACTGAAAAGCCTTAGTTTTTATTTTAAGGGAAAGGAATAAAATGTCCATCGTTAAAACCAAAATCAAATTGTACTAAAGGACTTAGAATGCAAAACAGCACGCTCACACCTCACTCCTCCCCTTTCCAGCCATGCTGCTTTTTTTTTTTTTGGAGACGGAGTCTCTCTCTATTGCCGAGGCTGTAGTGCAGTGGCACGATCTCGGCTCACTGCAACCTCTGCCTCCCGGGTTCAAGCCATTCTCCTGTCTCAGCCTCCTGAGTAGCTGGGATTACAGGCACTCACCACCATGCCTGGTTAATTTTTCGTATTTTTAGTAGAGGCGGGGTTTCACCATGTTGGCCGGGCTGGTCTCGAACTCCTGGCCTCAAGTGACCTACCTGCCTTGGCCTCCCAAAGTGCTGGGATTGGAGGTGTGAGCCACTGCACCCGGCCTCCAGTCACACTTCTAAGGGTTTGCTTTTAGTTCTCCTGGTGGTTGCCTCCAGAATTTTAAATAAAACAATTGTATGTTGTTTCTCGATTTATTAACTTTGAAACTACCAGGTTCCTGTTATAACAGACAAGGAATGACTTCTTTACACTAAGCACTGCCTCTCCTCCTTACCTTTCTCCCCAAGTGTGATGGTTCTCTTGTTTTTACTCCTTCTGTGAGCAGGGCCTTTACTGACAACTAGGTTGTAGGAACTGTAGCCAGAATATGATACCCATGGAATGCTTCTGAAGGACTTAGTTCAAACTAGGGGTTAAAATAAACAGCACTATGAAACTCATGGTCTTTAAATACTTTTTTTTTTTTTTTTTTTTTTTTACTATGTTCTCTTTCTCTGAACCCGTAGGAGGAATTTCTTTTGGTGTTAGCACAGGGATGGTTGTGCTTCCCCGGAGCAGGTGGTTTATTTTATCTTGAGGACACTGCAGACCATGTAGCCAAGCACACTTCTCCTTTGGTGCTGGCTGCAAAGCTCCATGCCAGATTTGCGGGCTTGCATTTTGTGCTGGAGGATTGGATTGAAGAGGTCTCCAGTTCACCCTGACCTTATCTTTTTTTCTACTGTTATTTTGTCTTCATTTCGTTTTTCACTCTGGGTGACTGGATCGGGGAAGACAGCGCATGGGAACTTTCACTAATTCTTTTTTCTTTTCTTTTCTTTCTTTCTTTCCTTTTTGAGACAGAGTCTGCTCTGTGGCCCAGGCTGGAGTGCAATGACACGATCTCTGCTCACTGCAACCTCTGCCTCCTGGGTTCAAGCGATTCTCCTGCCTCAGTCTCCTGAGTAGCTGGGATTACAGGCACCTGCCACCATGCCTGGCTCATTTTTTTGTACTTTTAGTAGAGACGGGGTTTTGCCATATTGGTCAGGCTGGTCTCGAACTCCTGACCTCAGGTGATCTGCCTGCCTCAGCCTCTCAAAGTGCTGGGGTTGCAGGCATGAGCCAGCATGCCCGGCCTCCTAATTCTCTTTTCAAATCCTGCTTGTCTCAGAGAAGCTATGGTTCAGCTTGAGCCCCGCTCTCCTCCTAGCTTTTCCCTGCTCTGAAATGGGCCCTTTGAACTTGACATCCCTTCCCTGGGTTTTTTGTCTACGTTGCATTTTCCCTCCCTTCCAGCATGGGAAGCAACCGCTCCAGAAATAGAGACAGCATGGCAGCTCGCCCTGTATAATTGGGATGATTTATTTCCCTGTTAAAGACACCAGGCTGTGTGAGGATTTACCTTGAATCCATTTAGATGTCATGGCTGAGCCTTGTAAAAAGATGCTTGGCAATTAGTGCTGCGTGGAACTGCCCCTCCTGCCCGAGCTGCACAGATTTAACAAGAGTCAGAGTGGCCAAGGAACTTTATGTTGGGATGCTCGAGTCCCCTTTTCCTGAACCCCTCATTGCCTCAGCCTGGAGGCTCAGAGTATTGGAGTGTTAGAGCCAAGAATGATGGTTGTTGGCAGCCAGCTGCCTGGGGTCTTGTACCTGCCCCTCTGTCCCTCCTAAGGTCACCCATGGCCTGTCCCAGTGGTACCCCTAACAGAGCCAGGGTTGTGCTAGCTCACTCCTTATGCATATATACATATTTATTATTTTTATTATTATTATTATTATTATTTTTGAGATAGAGTCTCGCTCTGTTGCCCAGGCTGGAGTGCAGTGGCGCAATCTCAGCTCACTGCAACCTTCGCCTCCTGGGTTCAACTGACTCTCCTTCCTCAGCCTCCCGAGTAGCTGCGATCACAGGCATGCACCACCATCCCTGGCTAATTTTTGTGTTTTTAGTAGAGACAGCGTTTCACCATGTTGGCCAGGCTGCATCCATATATTTTTTAAAGCAGCCCAAGCCATTCTTCCCTTTTATTTACTGAAATTATGTAGCACCCTAGTGCATATTTGAGGTGAAGTGGGTCTTCCCTGGCTGGAGCGAGGATGGGGGCACCAAAGGCTCCCCTGCTGACTCCTCTGCTCTTGGGGTCTCCCTCCCCTCCTTCCAAATATGCAACTTAGTAGACAGTTTCCTTATTTTCGCTTACTTTCTTAGAGGATTCTGAGAGACCTGTGGATTTTTAGAAGTGAGAAGGGCCTTGGAATTCAGCACTGCTTCCTTTTCTCTATGATAAAGAGTTCAGAACTGTTCAATCTCCCCCAGGACCCCATTGCAGCCTTCTTTTCAGAGTTCAGTGGTAACAGTCCTGGCTGTGTTCGGGGAACCCTGACGCTTACTGCTTCAGTCCCCTGTGATAAGGAAGGCTTGCAAACCATTTGAGGAAACTGTCCAGAAAGCCTCCCCTGCCTCCTTCCTTCCTTTCTTCATTCATCAGTGAACTCAGTGAACCTTTATTGACTGTCTGCAGCATGCAGCCATGGCTGCTGGGTGCTGTGGACAAGGAAACTTGGCCCTTTGTGTCCCAAGAGCTTACAAGCTCATCGTCCACCTGGGACACACATGCCATACTCCCACCTAAGGAAGGCCTTTGATGATAAGAGCTACTGAGTTGGTGTTGATCATGAGTGTGCCTCAGAAAACATGCTGGGCCAGTTCTTCTCTATCAGTGATCTCGTCATTGTGGGGAGGGCTGCCTGCTTAGCAGAACTGGGGGTAGCTGAACCCACGTGCTCTTGTGAGTTTGCGTGTTGAGCTCTCCCGGCGAGCCCAGGCTGAACTCACCCTGAGATCTCAGTCTCCTGGTCTGGTGGATTGTCCCTTTGGGGTCTTCCCCATGCACACCAGAGCTTTACCACCTTCCAAGGAATTGAGTGGGAACCACGTATTTTCACAGACCCCGATCAGTCTCTGCTGATGCCCAGTGGAGGTCCTTTGTCAAGTTTGTGACATTATTTCATAACTGGGGAGCCACTCAAGATTTTCTAGGTTGATCTGATAGGCTCCTTGCAGCCTCTGGGCCCCCTCTTTTTGTAGGGACACTGGGGTTGCTTTGGCTTGTATGACACGGCTCTTCTGCCCTGACCTCAGCTCCCTCCAGTATCATTATCTGTGATGCGTTCCCGTGAGCTGGTGGCTAAGTAATGTCTCTTCCAAGATTCCTCTTCCTCCTCCCTGGAAATGCCTAGGACTGAACCAAATCACTCTGAGATTATACCTGACCCACGGCAGGATCTGCCAGAATTATTTCTTCCACATGCCACCCTTCAAGATGTATTAATGGATAAGCTTTGGTCTGAAATCAGAATTCTGCACCTCCCAGCAGTTCCTAGTGATTTTAACAGCTTGTACAACCCCAATTTCTTCCCTTTTCATGCCATGTTTCATTCCCTACCCTACCTTTGGCTTTCACTCAAACTCTGTCACCATTCTTTCTGCTGATTGAGGAAGCCCAGAACAAACCCAGATTCCTTAACAATGGTTCGGTAACAGAGACCATGCCAAGGATCGGGAATGCCGGGTGAAAATGAAGGAGACGTAATCCTGGCCTTCAGAGTTGCAGGGGGACACTCATAGACCCCGCTTATCTCCCCAGATATGATCAGTGCTGTCATGCACACATTCCAGGCTGATTAGCTAATGACTGTGGACGGGACTCCTGCACTGCCAAAAATGTGAGTCACACAGTTCCAGGTATGGACAACAGTGAGCATGCTTTGTTGCCATGGGAACACGAACATGTATTCATCTCAGTGCAGAAAGAATCCACTTCCACTCCTCCAGGGTAAGGATGTTTCCTACACCATTCCTCAGGCACCAAGGCTGCTCCTCACCCCCACCCTCTGCGCCCCCATTCATGGTCGCGCCTGCCTGGGTGGGTGCCCTGGCTCAGTGTACACAGTTGACCCCCCTCAATATGTTGTAGGTGCAGCCAACATCCAGTCATGCCTCTGACACTTCATTGAAGTCTCAGTGACTGATTGTTTCTTGAGGCGAGGCAGGAGGATGAAGTGACAAGAGCTAGGCTTTTTCAAGTTAGACAGATTTGGCTCCAATTCTGGCTCTGTCACTCAGGAGCTCTGCCACCTTGGGAAAACATTTTTCTTGCTCAGCGTCAGTGTCTTCATAGGTAAATTGGGATAATCCCTGTGTTACTAGGCTGTTGGAAGGACTAAATTAAAATGTGTCAAAGTGCTTGTCACATCACTCAGTAAGGGATGGTTCCTCTTTCTTTTTTTTTTTTTTTTTTTTGAGACGGAATCTTGCTCTGTCGCCCAGGCTGGAGTGCAGTGGCACGATCTTGGCTCACTGCAAGCTCTGCCTCCCGGGTTCACGCCATCCTTCTGCCTCAGCCTCCCGAGTAGCTGGGCTACAAGCGCCCGCCACCATGCCTGGCTAATTTTTATTTTTTTTTGGTATTTTTAGTAGAGACGGGGTTTCACCGTGTTAGCCAGGATGGTCTCAGTCTCCTGACCTCGTGATCCGCCCACCTTGGCCTCCCAAAGTGCTGGGATTACAGGCGTGAGCCACTGCACCCGGCTGGTATGGTTCCTCTTTCATTCTGTCTCCCAGCAGGCCTAGGGGATGGAGGTGGGGAAATCGAGATCCTGAGAAGTTGGCTTCGTGGCTGACACTCCCAAGGACAGGTGTCCATACTCCAGAACTCTGGGCTGTGGGCTTGGTCTCCCTTGGGCTGGTTGGGTGATGTGTCACTCAGGGTTCTTTGATTATAAATATTAGAAACTGATTCTGGCTGATGTAAGCCAAGTGGAATTTATTGCAAAGACACTGGAAGGGTTATAGAATGGGCAGAGACCAGGGTAACCTCCTGAAAACAGATAGAAACCAAGGTGCTTAGCAGTGTGAGGCCAGGAAGTAGGAATAATAAGAACAGTCTTATGGCAAAAACAGCATGGTCAGGCCTGTGGGTCAGGATGCATGCATCCCTTCCATGCATCCCTTTCTTTCTCCTCTTACCCATAATTTAAAGTATCAGCACAAAGTGTCCTGAGGGGGCCATCGGTCACACACCTGTACCCTGTGAAGGAGCCACCGGGGACCGCTTGGCATTTGTTGTGGAGAGCTGGCACCTGGATTAATAGCCCTACAGAGAAAGTGCCCAGTAGGGGAGAGAGAATCCCCTTTAAAAAGAGCGGGCTACTATTAAGATATAGGGAAAGGGGCCGGGCACGGGGGCTCACGCCTGTAATCCCAGCACTTTGGGAGGCCGAGGCAGGTGGATCACCTGAGGTCAGGAGTTCAAGACCAGCCTGGCCAACATGGTGAAACCCCATCTCTACTAAAAATACAAATATTAGCCAGGTGTGGTGGCAGGTGCCTGTAATCTCAGCTACTTGGGAGGCTGAGGCAGGAGAATCACTTGAACCTGGGAAGCAGAGGTTGCAGTGAGCCGAGATTGCACCATTGCACTCCAGCCTGGGGGACAAGAGCGAGACTTTGTCTCAAAAAAAAAAGATAAAGGGAAGGGATACTGGGCAGCTGAAATAACAGGTATCTGCTGTAGTGATCTTGGACAAATCTCACTTGGGGCCTCTTTTCTGAAAAAGAGACACCAGGACCAGCTGATCTCAACGGACCCTTTGACTTCTAATAGGACCACTATGATTATTAAATAGACAACTCTACCACTGGGAAGAAATGAATTAACATTATAAACCACCTTAGTTTTTTATTCTCCCCCTAAAAATTCCTGCCCCCACCAATATAGGCCATTGGTAACCCATATTTTTAAAGTCTGTTTATATTTATTTTTATTTTTTTGAGATAGAGTCTCGCTCTATTGCCCAGGCTGGAGTGCAGTGGCATGATCTTGCCTCACTGCAAATTCCACCACCCAGGTTTAAGCAATCCTCATGCCACAGCCTCCCTGTGAGAGCAGCAGGAGGCAGCCAATGCCTAGGTAGGCAGGGGCAGGTCCCTGGTGAAACCTCACCTCCAGGCCGAAGACAGCTTAAAGCCTGAAAGGCAAGCTACCATTTAAATCCTTGGACCAGACTGAGAACTTGTCTTCCTGTTTGGTGTGCTTTCCTCTGATTGATCCCTACCCTTCACCTATTTTACGTGTACCTACCCTTTCCTAATTGGTTTTCTGTACTGCCAGGCCCACTTTTGCGTGGTGTCTTTGCTTTAACCTTTTTTGCATACCCACAAACCAATCAGCATGCACTCCCCATTCTGAGTCCATAAAAGGCCCTGGACCCAGCCACATGGGGGACTTTGCTGCCTTCAGGTAGGGGGACCACCCCTGTGTCCCCTCTGTATTTAAAGCTGTTTCATCATTCAATAAAATTCTTCTCTGTCCTCCTCACACTTCAATGTTCAGTGCATCCTCATTCTTCTTGGATGTGGGACAAGAACTTGGGAATCAGTGCACAAGCCAGACTTGGCCTGGGAAGGCCAACTGGGCAGGGCACCTCCTGCGGCAGATAGCATGCCCTGGGCAAGGCCTCTGGCATCACCAGCCAGAAGTCCCTGACTGGCAAAGGGACCGAGAAAAATCCTGCATCACCGAGTCACTGGGATTACAGGCGAGCACCACCACACCCAACTAATTTTTGTATTTTTAGTAGAGACAGGGTTTTACCATGTTGGCCAGGCTGGTCTTGAACTCCTGACCTCAAGTGATCCACCCACCTCAGCCTCCCAAAGTGCTGGGATTACAGGCATGAGCTATCACACCTGGCCTAAAGTCTGTTTAATTTTTAATAAAATATTTAAGTCTACAGAAAATTACAGAGATGTTAACAAATGTATCTGCCATTCGTATTTTTAAAATCAACTTTACTGAGCTACAATTTCTCATGAAATTTATTACATGCGTACAGGCCAATGAGTTCACAAATGTATACACCCTTGCAACCACTACTTGAATTAGTCAGTGTGTAAGACATCTTCCCAGAAAGCTCTCCTTTGCCCCTTTGCAGTCAGTTTCTCTCCTCTGTACCCACTCATCTCTCCAGGTCACTTCTGAATCTGATTTCTATCCTCTAGGTTAGTTTTGTTTGTTCTAGAGTTTCACAGAAGTGTGTCATGCAGTATGTACTCTTGAATGTGGCTTCTTTTGCACAGGATAATGTCTGACATTCATCCTCATTGTTGTACCAATGGTTCACCCCTTTTTATTGCTAATGAGAATTCCATTAGTTGAATTTACTGCAATTTGCTTATCGTTTTGTCAATTGATGGACATTTAGGTTGCTTCCATGATTTAGCTATTATGAATAAATCTGCTGTGAACATTTGTGTATAGGTTTTTCGGACACATTTTCACTTTTCTGGCATAAGTACGTAGGAGTGAAATTGCTGGATCATATGGTAAGCATGCATTTAACTTTATAAGAAATGGCAAAACTATTTTCCGAAGTCACTGCTTCAATTTCCTCATCACAGCAGCGTATGAGCTTCTATTGTTCTACCTCCTTGCCGGCATTAAAAAAAATTCTTTTAGCCATTCGAGGGAGTATGATGTAGTTTCCCATGGTGCATTTATCTTGTATTTTCCTGAAGGTTGATGATGCTGAACATTTTTCATGTGCTTATTACCATCTCTGGATTTGACAAGTATTAACATTGGCCACATGTCAGTCAGAAATAACACATTATTTGACATTAAAAATCCTGTGTGTTCTTCCAATTCCTTTCACTTCTTTCCTTCTCTTCCTGGAGGCAACCACTGTTCTGGGGTTGGTATGTGTTTCCCATGAGCATGTTTAAAATCTTTATTAACGTGTGTATATCCAAAATACTGTTTAGCAATGTCTTGTTTTGAAACTTACATGAGATGTGCCATACGATATTTATACCTTGGTAATTTACTTTTTTCACATAATGTGTTTTTGAGTTTTTTTCATGTTGGTGCATGTAGAGCTAGTTCATTTTAACTGCTGCATACTGTTCTAGCATGTGCATGGGCCACCTTTATCTCCATCGGTGGACACTTTAGGTCATTCTAAGCAATGGCGTAATGCTTATCCTTGTCCCTGTCCCCTCGTGTACCGGCCTGGGTATTTCTTGGGTCCATATACCTAGAAGGAAAATATCTGGGTCTGAGAATGTACATCTGGACTTTCCTAAATAGTGTCAAATTGTTTTTCTGAGAGGTTTTGCAAATGCAGACTGCCACCCACAGAGTATCAGAATTTCCATTTGCCTTGCCAACACATCAGACTTCTTATTTTTGCCATCCGAGGGTGTGAAATACCACACCTTGGATTTAACTTGCATTTGCATTTCCTTCATTGCTAGTCAGGTCGTGTCTGTTTTCAAATGTTTATTTACCATTTGAATTTCCTCTCTTGTGGGTTTCCTGTGCATACTCTGCTCATTTTTCTATTTCGCAGTCTTTCAGTCATTGCTTTACCGTTTCATTCTCTAATGATGTATTTTGTCATGCAAAACTTTTTTGTTGCAATCTAGTCAAATTTATTAATCGATTACTTTATGAATTTTGCTTTTTATGCCTCATTTAAGAACTCTTGGCTGGGCACAGTGGCTCACACCTGTAATCCCAGCACTTTGGGAGGCTGAGGTGGGTGGATCACAAGGTCAGGAGTTCGAGACCAGCCTGATCAACATGGTGAAACCCCGTCTCTACAAAAAATACAAAAATTAGCTGGGTGTGGTGGCACATGCCTGTAATCCCAGCTACTCAGGAGGCTGAGGCAGGAGAATCGCTTGAACCTGGGAGGGGAAGGTTTCAGTGAGCTGAGATCGCGCCATCGCACTCCAGCCTAGGCAACAAGAGCGAGACTCCATCTCGAGAAAAAAAAAAACTCTTATGGTGAGGTCATATATGGTCTTAACTTTTCTGAAAGTTTTAAAGATTTTTGTTTGACGTTGAGATCTTTGATCCATTTGTAATTTCCTTTTATTGTTTGTTATAAGGTAAGAGCCCAATTGTACTCTTTTTCTGAGGAGCCTGTCATCTTATTACTTATTTTAAAAAATCCCTCTATTCTCACCTCGCTGATTTGATGACCACCTTTGCTGTATGTTTTTATAAATGTGTGTTCTGTTGCTGGGGTCTTTCTTCTGGTTTCATTGGTCTATTTGTCTATCTGTTCACTATTTTAATTGTAACTTTGCAAGAAGTTTTACTATCTGATGGAACAAGTCCTCATTCTTCTTCAAAATTGTCTTGGATGTTCTTGGCCCTTGACTATTTCCTGTGAATTCTAGGATTACCTCCTTGAGTTCTATGAACAACTATTGCATTAAAATGGCACTACGTTTTGAGATTAATTTGAGAAGAAAGATCTCCTTGGTAATATTGGGCTTCCTATCTAGAAACAAGTTGTATATTCCCATTGATCTAGATCTTCTTTATTGTGTCTCAGTGTTACTGGAAAGGGGTCCTGAACCAGACCCCAAGACAGCGTTCTTGGATCTTATGCAAGAAAGAATTTGGGGAGAGTTCATGGAGTAAAGTGAAAGCAAGTTTATTAAGAAAGTAAAGGAATGAAAGAATGGCTACTTCATAGGTAGAGCAGCTCTGAGGGCTGCTGGTTGCCTATTTTTATGGTTGTTTCTTGATTATATGCCAAATAAGGGGTGGATTATTCATGAATTTTCCAGGAAAGGTGGCAGGGGCAGGGGGCGGTTCCTGGAACTGAGGGCTCCTCCCCTTTATAGACCATATAGGGTAACTTCCTGACATCTGTCAACTGTCATGGTGCTGGTGGGAATGTCTCTTAGCATGCTAATACATTATAATTAGCGTATAATGAGCAGCGAGGATGACCAGAGGTCAGTTTTGTTGCCATCTTGGTTTTGGTGGGTTTTGGCCGGCTTCTTTAGCACAGAGCTGTTCTATCAGCAAGGTCTTTATGACCTGTATCTTGTGGCCACCTCCTATCTCATCCTGTGACTTAGAATGCCAAATCTACTAGGAGCGCAGCCCAGTAGGTCTCAGCCTTATCTTTTACCCAGCCTCTATACAAGATGGAGTCACTCTGGTTCAAACACCTCCAAAGTCAGTACATTACATTGTCTCCATATAAGTCTTTTACTCTTTAGTTATATTTACTCATAGCTCACTTATAGTTTTGTTGCCATTGTGCTTGGTGTATTTTTTTTCTTTAAATTTGATGTTGTCAATGAAAAGAGTGAAACTCCGTAGAATATTTGAAGAGTTTTATTCTGAGCTAAATATGAGTGACCATGACCGTGTCACAGTCCTCAGGAGGTCCTGAGAACATGTGGACAAGGTGGTCAGGGCACCGCTTAGTTTTATACATTTTAGGGAGATATGATCAGTCAAATACATTTAAGATATACATTGGTTTGGTCCAGAAAGGTGGGACAGCTTGAAGCTGGGGTTTCCAGGTTATAGGTAGATCTAAAATTTTTCTAATTGGCAGTTGATTGAAAGACTTATCAATAGAAAGGAATGTTGCAATAAGAGACCAAAGTTTCATCATTTAGATGAAGCCTCCAGGTAGCAGGCTTCAGAGAGAATAGATTGTAAATGTTTCTTATCAGACATAAGGTCTGTATTGAAGTTAATGCTGGAGGGTTGTAATGAAGCATGTCTGATCCCCATTTCCCTTCATGATCTGAACCAGTCTTTCAGGTTAGACTTTAGAGTATCCTGGCCAAGGAGGATGTCCATTCAGATAGTTGGAAGGACTTAGAATTTTATTTTTGGTTTACAGTGTTTATGTTTATTTTTATCAAAGTAATAGAGTTTTAAAAGAGCATTCTCCTACCATACTCCACCCCAAATGCTTCTCAGAGTCCACCACTTGTAACAATGGGGCTCTATCTCCATTTGGGGTTTTTCTTATTTTAGAGATAAGGGTTTGCTGTGTCACCCAGCCAGGAGTCCAGTGGTGTGATCATAGCTCACTGCATCCTCTACTTTGGTCTGTTGCTCTTCAAGTCTGAACAGTTGTCATCTTGATCTTTCTTCACCATCATCTGATTACTTTCCTTTCTTTCTCTTCTTTCTCTGCTCAAGCAATCTTCCCACCTCAGCTTCCCAAGTAGCTGGGACTACAGGAATGCACCATCACACCTGGCTAATTAAAAAAAATTTTTTTTGTAGAGATAGAGCTTTTGCTATGTGGCCCAGGCTGGTCTTGAACTCCTGGCCTCAAGCAATCCTCCCACCTTGGCCTCCCAAAGCACTGGGATTATAGGCATGAGCTGCTGCACATGGCCCTTTTTCTAAATGATATATTTATACTGTTGTCTATCCCCCACCTACCAATTTTACACACTGTCTATTGAACTTCTCATTGCAGAAGATTAGACCTGGCTTTTCCACCAACACTTTACTTTTTCCTTTCCTCCATATATAACCTCTTCCCTCACCTCCCACAATGGTGATACTATGGTGATATCAAGGTCTGGTGTTTATATTATTATGCCAGTGTAAATTACAGCTGAGCTACTGATTGCCTTCTACTTCTTTGGTGGAACAACAACAAGAAAGCAAATAAATAAAAACAAAAGCAATTGGTTTTATTTACTTGGTTTTCTCTGTCCCTTGCACCAATTCTTCTCTCTTCACTAGCCCTTTAAAAACTTCCACAGGCTAGGTGCGGTGACTCACGCCTGTAATCCCACCACTTTGGGAGGCTGAGGCAGGTTGATCTCTTGAGCCCAGGAGTTTGAGAGCAGCCTGAGCAACATGGCGAAACCCCATCTGTACTAAAAATACAAAAATTAGCCAGGCATGGTGGTGCACGTCTGCAGTTTCAGCTACTGGGGAACCTGAGGTGGGAGGATTGCTCAAGCCTGGGAGATCGAGACTGCAGTGAGCTGTGATTGCACCACTGTACTCCAGCCTAGGTGACAGAGATCCTGTCTCCAAAACAAAACAAAACAAAACAAAACAACACACACACACACAACAGAAAAAACAACAAACTTCCGCATGTACTGTCACCTGTCACCACATGAAATAATCTATCAGGTCTGTTTTTTCATCTCAGTAGAAGCATCTATTTGCTCTGTTCTGGTCTGTTGCTCTTCAAGTCTGATAAATAGTTGTCTTCTTTATCTTCCTTCACCATCATCCTATTTCTTTCTTTCTTGTCTGCTTTTTGGTCATTTCTTAGATCTCATGTCTTCCCCTTTTCTTGGTTTTCTCCCTTGTTTTATTGGATCACACCCTGCAGTAGCTTCCTGAAAAAGGAAATTGGTCTGATCTTAATCTGCAGTATGTAAACATTTGCCTCATTGCCCTGTTTTCAGTATGGCTTGTTACCTGTCCTCTACGTGTCCCTGAGTCCAGAAGCTCAGGACTAGTTTGCCTTGAGAGTCAACCCATTGTTTTCTGCCATTGGGATAGGGCAGTCACTTAGTTGCTGAGGGTGTGGAGGAATCTGTAAGCTCTCCTCCAGCCTCCTTTTTAAGTCTTTACCTCATAGATACTTTGTGCTGTGAGCCTTCCTGGGCCTTTCTGAGCTTCTGCATTATAAACTGGCTGATTTCTTGTCATACAAGAAGACATACAGGTTTCTATTCACTCATCTATGCTAAGTCCTTGCCATTTATCCATTTGTTTTCCATTGTCCAAAATTATGTTGACATGTCTCATTTATTGTCAACTCTTACTTTTTTCTTCTTTGTGGCTTTGTTAATGGGGTTTCAGGAGGGCATGGATATAAACAGCCCGTTTTCAATCAGCCATTTTAATCATAAGTATTTATTACATTTTCTGATTATTGTCATTTACTGTAGTGTAAGGGAACCAGAGATCACCTCCAACCTCCTTGTTAGCTCTTAACGGGCTCTTTGGCTGGATCTGGAAACCAAATTGACATCAGGCAGATTAACATGAGAAAAGTATATAAATTTTATTAGTTTTATGTGTACATGGGATCTTCACAAGACAGTGAAGCCCAAAGAAGTGGCCAAAGCAACATATCTTTATACTTTTTAGATAGAGTGATAAACTTGATCAGAAATAACAAAACAAAATATGGCAAAGGGCAGTCAATTTTCTGGTGGAGTCACTAGAAGATGTTTTAGAGGTGGGATAAAACAGGTGAAATGTAAGAGTTATTCTGTTCATGATGTTTATTCAAGTCCATTGCAGGCTTGATTCCAAGGCTCTGGTGATATGCGCTGTTTTCTCGCCCTGGTACTGGGAGGGCAGCCCTCGTACAGGATTCTCTATCGCTTGGTGCGTGCAGGAAGAGACAGTTCAGCTCGTCCGTTCTGAAACTACAGTTTCTCCAATGTTTTCAACTTGAAATCATCAGTATACCAATCTGGCATGTTTTGTGATGGCATATCCTTTACCCCTTCAGTAGTTAGTTACTGTAGAATATTGGTAATTTTTATCACTAGATCTTGAACTGTCTTATTAGTTCTGATAGTTTGTAGAGTTTCTTGATTGGAGGGGTAGACAATTATAATGTATGAAGATGTCAGCAGTTTCTTCCTTTGCAATCTCTTTTCTTTTTTTTTCTTTTCCTTTCTCCTTTCCTTTCCTTTCCCTCCCCCCACTCCCCCTCCTTCCCTTTCCCCCTCCTTTTTCTTTTTCCTTCCTTTCCCTTCCCCCTTCCCCTCCCCTTTTCTGTCCCCCTTCCATTTCTGTCACCTCCCCCTCCCCTCTCTTCCCCTCCCCTCCCTTCTCCTCCCATCCCTTCTCCTCCTCTCTCCCTCTCCCCCTCTCCCCTCCCCTTCCCCCTCCCCTGTCCCTCTCCCTCTCCCCTCCCCCTCCCCCTCCCACTTCTCCTCCCTTTCCACTTCCCTTTCCCTTTCCCCTTCCCCCCCTTCCTTTTCCCTTTCCCTTTCCCTTTCCCGTTCCCCCCCTTCCTTTTCCCTTTCCCTTTCCCCTCTCCTTCCCCTCCACTTTCCCTTCCCCCTTCCCTTCCCAAGGCTGGAGTACAATAGTGCATTCTTGGCTCACCACAACCTCTGCCTCCTGGGTTCAAGTGATTCTCATGCCTTAACCTCCCAAGTAGCTGGGGTCACAGGCATGCGCCACCACGCCTGGTTAATTTTTGTATTTTTAGTAGGGGTGGGGTTTCACCATGTTGGTCGAGGGGGGTGGTCTCAAACTCCTAGCCTCAAGTGATTTGCCCACCTCAGCCTCTCAAAATGCTGGGATTACAGGAAGGAACCACTGCTCCCAGCCTTTTTTTTTTTTTTTTAACTGAGATAAGGTCTCACTCTGTCACCCAGGCCGGAGTGCAGGGGGACAGTCATAACTCACTGAAGCCTCAATCTCCTGGTCCCAAGTGGTCCTCCTTCTTCAGCCTCCTGAGTAGCTGGGACCACAGGTTTATGGGACCACAGGTGTATGCCACCACACTCATCTAATTTCTTAATTTTTTGCAGACATAGGGTCTCGCTGTATTGCCCAGGCTGGTATTGAACTCCTCAGCTCAAGTGATCCTCCCACCTCGGCCTTCCAAAGTGCTGGGATTACAGGCTGAGCCAGCACTAATCCTTATATTTATTTCTTTTTGTTGCCTTACTGTGTTATAATATATTCAGTGCAGAAAGGAAACCATGATGGTGAATGGCATTGTCTTATTCCTGACTTTAACAGAAAAGCTTCCAGGGTTTTCCATTAAGTATGAAGTTTATTTTAATTTCCTTTTTTTTTTTTGTCTTTTTTTTTTTTTTTTGTGAGACAGTGTCTTGCTCTGTCACCCAGGCTGGAGTACAGTGGCACAATCACAGCTTACTGCACCTCTGCCTCCTGGGTTCAAGCGATTCTCCTGCCTCAGCCTCCTGAGTAGCTGGGATTACAGGTGTGTGCCACCACGCCTGGCTAATTTTTGTATTTTTAGTAGGGGTGGGGTTTCACCATGTTGGTCAGGCTGGTCTCAAACTCCTGACCTCGTGATCTGCCCACCTCAGCCTCCTAAAGTGCTGGGATTACAGGTGTGAACCACCGCTCCCAGCTCTTAATTTTCAATAGTTATAATTTATCAGACTTTAGTCCTGGTGTGTGTGTTTTAATCACAAATGAGTGTCGAGTTTTGTCCGGTGCTTTTTCTGCATCCAGATTATCCTATTTTTTTTGTAGTTTCTTTTGATATGGTGAGTTTAATAAGTTTTCTGGTATTTCAATATCTCTGCATTTCCAGGATTTGCTAATGTTTATTTAGAATTTTTACACCTATTCTCTAAGTGAGGGTAGGAGCTTTTACTTCCTTTCTTCTCCCATTGTTTTTCTTTGAACTTGATATCAGGGTATTATAAAAAGGAGCTGAATGTTTTCTATTTATGGAAGAGATTGGATTAAGTGTTTTTTTCTTAACGATTTGAGAAAACTTATCAGTAAAACCACACCGACAGGTACAGTTTTTTAAGGTAGATTTTAGACTGCCAAATCAATTCGTTTGAAGGTTATAGACCTATTCAGGTTTTCTATTTCCTCTTGAGTCAATTTGGAATTTTTATTTTCCTGGAAAATTGTCAGTGGCAGGAGAGAACAAATAACCAGGGAGTTCCAGAACTTGGGGGAAAATAGCATCTTTGTCTGATTCATGCTATCCAACACTGAGAAGGTAGGAGGGAGGAGATCGAAGTGAAACCCTTCCAGGGTTTTGTATTATTCAGAAGGAGAAAAGAGCTATTGATTAGCTTTCTGCTTGAAGTCAAGTGTACATGTTAAAAATGTCAGTGTAACCACCGAAGTAGTATAAATAGACTCTATAAATGCAAAGTTTGTGGAGGGAGGGGGAATAAAGAATATGCAATCAATCCAGCAGAAAGCAAGATGGGAGGGAGCAAGAAAAGCAGAGAAAAGCCTGGCAAGGAGAAAGCCTGTCCTTACGATGACCTTTGGGCAGCACCCCCCTCCCAGGAACTTTCTGGACGCCCACTCCTTTCTCAGCACCTGCTTTCTCCTGTTATCATTGCATACGTCCATCACACTGCTGCGTGGCTGCCTGCCATCTTTCTCTCTTCCAGAAAGTAAGCTCTGCCTGGGACAGGGCTGGGGTCATTCATCTGCATATTCTCAGCGCCTGACATATAGTAGGTGCCCAATAAATGTTTGAGTAAGCATGAAGCACAGATAAATAAGTAAACAGGTGGATAAATACATCCTGAGATGTTACTCTGCCAGGCTCAATGGCTATGGGAAAACATTTTCATCTGAGATCGCCTTGGTTGATAAGTGAGTTAGAGAACTGAGGAAGTAGCTGCAGCCTTGAATTCAATTGAGAAAAAAGTCAGGGTGAGATGCCTCGACTGAAACTGTCTCGAAATTCCTCAAGCGCCCGTGTAGCTGTCACGCACTTGATCAGTACCTTGTAGTACCTAGAAATTCCCTTGTGCACAGGTAAAATAGCTCATAAGCTTTAAATTAGTGCTGCTCAAACATTAATGTGCGCACGATTCACCTGGGGCACTTGTTAAACTACAGTCTGATGTAGGAGGTCTTGAGGGGAGCGGGGCGCAGATGCTGCGTTTCTAACAAGCTCAGCGTTGCTGGTCTATGGACCACGTCTTATATAACAGCAAGGCTTTCAGTAGCAAGGTGTAGATTGTCACCTGCTCTCCCCAGGTGCTTGAGGACAGCAAAATGATCCTGTGCTTGGAGAATAAGTCCTGTGCTCTGACTTCCAGGATTGTTACCAGTGAGTGTGAAGAATCCAAGCCTGCACTGGCTGGGGAGGAGTGCCCCTTGACTTTAAACTGTGCATCCCGAAACAGGCCTGTCTCCAGCTGTGTCAGAGCCCCTGGGGTGGAATTAGTTCACTGAGGTACCTGCATAGTGATTACATCTGCCCTCATTTTCTTGTTTCTCAGGCTGAGCCACACGGCCTGTTGGGACATGTTGAGTCCTGGGAAGCCCTCATCTGTGTGATTCACATGTCACTTGTCACTGTTCTCTGGCTGTGCCACGCTTTATGTATGCAATCAAAATCCCATTTCCTTGCCTCATTCCAGCGAGCCTTTGCCTTGCTGTCACTCTGGTCCTGGGCCGGGGAGGGCCACCTTTTCTATTTCCGTCGTGCTGCCTGCCCTGGGTTAGACATAGACCACTTCGCTCCATTTACTTAGAATGATGGAATGGGCCTGGGAGTGATGATGCCACTTTCTTGTTTTTTTGTTTTTGTTTTCTTTTTTTTTTTAGTTCCCCATTTTTAGAGAAATGGCACAAAACCAGTGGGAAATACCCCAAATTGCAGATAAGCCACTAATGCACCAATCCTGGGGCCAGACAGACCACGGGCGCCAGCACTTCCCCGAGCCTCTCTCCCCATCACATCTTGGAAACGGTGCTGGCAAGCCGTCTGGTCTGTTCTTTACCTTACATTTATGTTGACTCCTGTGGATCGGGGTAGGGTTGTGGACAGATAGATGCTTCTATCAGAGAGGGATGGAACCAGAGGTTTCTAAGGCGATGGTGTGGCTCTAGGGTTTTACAGAAAGCATATTTGAAGGCAGAAGCATCTGTTAGACAGCAGGAGAACCTGGAACTTGAATGCCCATTGGACTCCTGCCTTGGTTCTTCTCTACACAGAGTCTTGGCCTTCAGGAGCTTTGTCCTTCTCAGGGTGGACAGAGGTAATGCAGCCATGGGCAAAGGCTGGGGGAGGGGAACAGGGATGCCAAGCCAGCTTCTTATCCCCTCCAGTGAAGACATTGTGGAGTGGACTAAGTTAAAGCTGGGGCTGCCAGCAGGGGCCTGCGTGCTGGGTTTGTCTTCTGGGGCCCCAGTCTTTCCTTATTCCTGAATCTTGCCTGAACCAGGTATTGGGGCAGATAGTGTCTGGGCCCGGCAGGTAATAGCGCTGAGTGAGGCAGGTAGAGGTGCTTCCTCAGGGCCAATGACTTCAGATCAGCCCCTTACCTCCAGCCCTAGGGATCCTGGTTTAATGGGACAGGGGCTTCCTAGGGCATTTCTAAGCTCTCAGGTGATTCTCATGGGCAGCCAGGGTTGCAGACTACTGTGATAGAGAATGGTGGAGAATGTGGCAGCATTTCTCCTCATCCTGTTGATAGCACCTGCAGTATGGCCCACCTGACTTTTCAAGAGACAACTGAATCTTCTTTTCTTTTTTTTTTTCTTGAGATGGAGTCTCACTCTGTTGCCCAGGCTGGAGTTTGGTGGTGCGATCTTGGCTCACTGCAGCCTCTGCCTCCTGGGTTCCAGCGATTCTCCTGCTTTAGCCTCCCAGGTAGCTGGGATTCCAGGCACATGCCACCATGCCCAGCTAATTTTTGTTTATTATTATTATTATTATTATTATTATTATTATTTGAAGGGGTTTCACCATATTGGCAAGGCTGGTCTCGAACTCCTGACCTCAGGTGATCTGCCTGCCTTGGCCTCCCAAAGTGCTGGGATTACAGGCATGAGCCACTGCACCTGGCCTTTATTTATTTTTTCACAAGAACTTTCTTGGTTTTTGTATGCTTGAAGCTAAGTCAAAACTTTTTTTTAAAAAGGTCTGCAGGTCAAGCAAAGCACATCCAGTGGTCCTGTAGGCAGCCTCTGGTCTGCAGGGTGAGCCCTCGGCTGTCTGACGCTGCCTCCGATTGCACCCACCTCCTCATGTCTGGCTGTTCTCTGTGACACGGGGGTGACTATACTTGTACTTTGCCTTCACCCATTTTCTGTTCTTGTGGCCCCAGTCCCACAGCCAGCTCTGGGAAAATAATGTATCCTGGGCACAGACCCAGGGTGATTCGCGTCTTCCCACAACAACCCTGAGTAGTATATGATATTTTTGGTTCCATTTCTCAGATGTGTAAAGCCACTTGCCCAAGGGGGATGGTGGAGTCGGGACTCAAACACAGCTCTGTTTGCCTCATGAGCTTGAGCTCTCAAGTCGCCTCACTGGCTCTCTCTGCTTGGAGTTTTTTGGGGTCCTGCTGGCTGGGAACACCCCACCAACTGGCTTCTGTGTGGGACCCTCTGACCCAGTCAGGTGGCTCCTTTGAGTTCATGATTGGGCTGAGCAGGTGTTCCAGATGCCAGGCCAGAGGATTGTATAGGAATCAGACAGGGATGGGGATGTGGGAGTCCCTGGTTTCTAGAGAAATATTTAGGTTGGTGCAAAAGTAATTGCTATTTTGTCCATTTTTAATGGCAAAAAACGCAATTACTTTTGCACCAACCTAATAGCACATTTCTGACTTCTACTCTCTGTATGCTCTTCCTTTGCCACCACCCCAACCTCTGTCCCGTAGGTTGTGATGTCCCCATTCTGCCTCTGCCTCCCTCTCCCTAGACTCTAGATTTAGAATAGGGCAGGAGGGACGGCATCTTTGCTGGCATTTTCTCTCTGCAAGACCAGGCTAGTAGCCTAGTAAGCTGAGCAGAACCCATGAAAACAGAAAGAGAATGAAGGGAGGCCGGGCACAGTGGCTCATGCCTGTGATCCCAGCACTTTGGGAGGCTGAGGCAGGCAGATCACCAGAGGTCAGGAGTTCGAGACCAGCCTGGCCAACCTGGTGAAACCCCGTCTCTACTAAAAATACAAAAATTAGCGCGGCATGGTGGCGCAGGCCTTTAGTCCCAGCTACACTGGAGGCTGAGGCAGGAGAATCGCTTGAACCTGGGAGGCACAGGTTGTAGTGAGCTGAGATCGTGCCGCTGCACTCCAGCCTGGGTGACAGAGCGAGACTCCATCTCCAAAAATTAAAACTTAAAAAAAAAAAGAAGAGAGAATGAAGGGAGAGCTGGGCTGGGAAGCTGGGCAGCTGACCCGGGCTGGTGACTGGATGATTCCCAGGACTTAGTGGCCACAAAAGTTGGAGAATAAATGAGAATGAATGAGAGAGGAAGGAGATGGAACAAACCTCAAGACTGGGGATAGAGGAGTGGGGTGCATAGAAAGCTAGGAGTCCCTGCTGGGACTAATGAGCTCAACAGGGCAGGTCATCTAGTGCCTATGGTCTAGTATAGCATTTCCCGAGATGCTGTGCCAAGATGGGTTTAGGTGGTCTCTGGACGAGACTTTCAGTACCAGTGAATCACATCAAGAGAAGGGTATTCCTTTTGCAGTTCTCTCCTTGCTTCTGATTACATTGAGGAGAAAGTTTTGGGAGGTGCCGGGTGAGGGCAGGCCTCAGCAGGTAGCAGTATCCAGCAAAGATTGAATAACATTGCTTGGTGTTTGTTGTGGTTATTTTTATGGTTATTATAGATTTCTGGCAAATGTCACTAGTTTTCCATTCACAGACTCACATAAATTTTCTGTTCAGTGCAATTTTTAAAAGAAAAAAGTGAGTCAACTAAAAATATTAGCAAATAAGAGGAAAAAGTGGTATGAGAGTATGCTGAAAATTATAATGGTGATCAGTGAAAGATAGGCTCCCCGGAGATACTGGGTGTGGGAGGTTCAGGGTCTCCGGCTGTGGGGTCAAATGGACCAGAGTTCAAACCCATTAACACTGTGACCTTGGGCAAGTCGCTTTGCGTCTCTAAGGCATAGTTGACTCCATCATAAAACATTAATATTAAATGAGCTCATGCTTGTCATGTGCTTGGCCCAAGGCCTGACCCAGCATCATAGTAGTGGTGGTTATTATGTGAAGTGTTTATTGGCATGAAATACTGAACTCAGAGGCTGGTGTTCCTGGGCTAGCAAGGATCACAGGCCAACATGGAACAGGAAGCTTTGTGAGGGACTGAGCTCTCTGTCCACACAAGTGTTTGAGAGGCTTGTCACCTGTCGAGGATTTAGTGGCAGGATTCTGCCACTGGATGGGCAGACAAAAGGGGAGATACCTTCAAGTAACCGTTCCACGGACACGGTGCAGAGAGAGTCAACGTAGTAGGCCGGGGTGCCCTCCTTAGAAAGGCCTGCTGGCAACATTGTTCCTTGGCTGGTGTCTGGGAACTTGCATTTAGGAAGGGCTCCCACTATTCCCTGAATAGTAAGGGTGGCTGTTCTCTAAACTGTTCATGTAAGTAATACGGTTTGTGCTGAATACCTGGATTTCTTCAGGGAGTCTGCAATTCGTGTTTGTGCTAGGCAGGGGATGCCTACATGACCAGCTCCTTATAAAAACTCTGGGCACTGAGTCTGTAATGAGCTTACCTGCTAGACAATGTTTTACACATGCTATCAGGACTCACTGCTGGAGGAATTAGGCACATCCTATGTGACTGTTGGGAGAGGACTCCTGAACTTGCGCCTGGTTTTCTCAGGACCTTGTCCCAGGTTCTGTGTCCCTTCACTGATTTTGCTTTGTATTTTTTTGCTGTAATAAGACCCTTAAAAAAAAAATAGAGACAGGATCTCACTCTGTGACCCAGGCTGGATTGCAGTGGTATGATCCTAGCTCACTGCAGCCTCAAACTCCTGGGCTCAAGCAATCCTTCCATCTCAGCCTACTGAGAAGCTGGAACTGTAGGCATGTGCCACCATGCCTGGCTAATTTTGTGCTTTTTTTTTTTTTTTTAAGAGATAGGGTTTTGCTATGTTGTCTAGGCTGGTCTCGAACTCCTGGCCTCAAGTGATCCTCCTGCCTCAGCCTCCCAAAGTGCTGGGATTACAGGTGTGAGCTACTGTGTCTGGCCATAAGTCTTTACCAGAAGTAAAACATATGCTGAGTCCCATGAGTCCTTCTGGGAAACACCAGAGCTGAGGGTGGTTTTGGGAACTCCCAGCATAGCCTGCCTCTGTCTTCAGGTCAGGGAAGGAAACCCAGGGCTTCATCTGGGTCAGTGGGTCATCCTGGTTCAGTGGGTCAGGGGCTTTCTAGCAAGGTTCCGCAGAAGTTCTCCTAGGATCAAACTTAGGGAAGTGCCCTGAAGGAGCTGGTGATGCTTCTGGGAAGAGCCGGCCTATCAAGCGCATATGGGGGTGCCTGTCCCTCTTTGGGGTGCTGTGTGATGTCACTGTGCTTCGTACAAAGCAGCTTAAAAGGTTTGGGAGGAAGTATTGGGGTGTGTTTATGTGTGGCTGAAGTCTCAGGTATGGTTTGTGTTAAGCCTCTGAAGGACAGAGCACAATCCCAAAATAGTTTTCACGGGAATGACCAAGGTAGAGACCATTGGTTTGGACCTATAATATCAGAGAGGCCACACCCCGATTCTTTACAAAATGTAACAGTGACCACACCTCAGTGGTTAGTGTCAAGGTTAGGGAATGTTGATATCAACTTCCCTCTGAAGGACCTGATTCAGTTATGTATGAATCTATTTCTCCCGGTCTGAGCCTCTGTTTAGACTTACAGGAGATGGTTAATGGTCTCCGATCAGGCCCACCCTGAGCCAGGGCTGGGCAGGGTTAATGGATAGTGTCTGGGCTGTATTTTCAAAGAACTGTCATGGTGTAGGGGAACTAGGACAGGTGTTTGCAGACATTCCTAGCTTGAGGTTGGCTTGGGAGGCTGAGGTAGGAGAATCACTTGAACCCAGGAGGCGGAGGTTGCAGCGAGCCGAGATCGCGCCACTACACTCCAGCCTGGGCGACAGAGCGAGACTCGGTCTCAAAAAAAAGAAGTGGGGCACTTGTCTGCATGAAGAAGTGAAGGGAGTTGGAATAAAATGGAAGGCAGAGGAGCCTCTGCTGTGGTGGGCTGGAAACTCCACTCCCCCGACCCCATCCCTCCCCCAGATTTCATCAGAGCCTTTTGTAAAGGATGGCAGAACCATGGAGCTGGGAGAAGGAGCTATCACTTGCCTGCAGTGTCAGCAAAGAGAGGCCAATTTTTAATGCTTTGTGTACATTATTAACTCATTTGATCCTCGTAACAGGTATTATTATTAATACTTACATCATCATTATTATTTTTTGTCTTCACGGGAATTGCTGACTTGAGATTGTCCAGCTAGATCAAGCAACTTGTCCTGGCAAAGCATGGATTTGAACCCAGGCAGTCTGGCTCCCAAGTCTACTCTCTTCACCACTACACTGTCAGGACTTGGTGACCTAGAAATGCTCCCCCTGACTCCAAAATTCAGTGACCCCAGGAGCCAATCCAAGCAGAGAAAGGCTGTCCTGATGTCCTGCAGAATGACAGTCACAT
Source organism: Gorilla gorilla gorilla (assembly GCF_029281585.2). Taxonomy (NCBI): domain Eukaryota; kingdom Metazoa; phylum Chordata; class Mammalia; order Primates; family Hominidae; genus Gorilla; species Gorilla gorilla. The sequence goes on along the minus strand of NC_073243.2, from coordinate 25,340,474 downwards.
CTCGGGCTTTCTGAACTACTTATATGTTTTTTCCTAATTAATAGACCTTGAAATAAAGTTAACTGTTTTTAAAAGAATTGACCTTGTAGGCCAGGCACAGTGGCTCACACCTGCAATCCCAGTGCTTTGGGAGGCTGAGGTGAGGGGATGGCCTGAGGCCAGCTGTTCAAGACCAGCCTGGGCAATATAGCAAGAGTCCGTCTCTGCAAAAAAAAAAAAAAGTAGTCTGGCCAGGCTGGGTGTGGTGGCTCACACCTGCAATCCCAGCTCTTTGGAAGGCCGAGGCGGGTGGATCACCTGAGGTCGGGAGTTCGAGACCAGCCTGACCAACATGGAGAAACCCCATCTCTACTAAAAATACAAAATTAGCCAGGCATGGTGGCGCATGCCTGTAATTCCAGCTACTCAGGAGGCCGAGGCAGGAGAATCGCTTGAACCTGGGAGGCGGAGGTTGTGGTGAGCCGAGGTCGTGCCATTGCACTCCAGCTTGGGCGACAAATTAGCCTGGCCTTGGCTCCTTGTCACAGTCTCTCTTGCGCTTCTTCAATCCCTACTTTCCTCTCCATTTCCACTACAGATGGTGCCTTCCTACCCTACGCCATAGCAATCTGGTCACTGGGGAAATGGGGGTATGGAGAGGGGTATACTCTAATTCCCTTCATCTTATCTCAAGGTCAAGTTACATTTTGGCCCCAAGCATAGAGCCCCCTGACTTGAGCTCTGGATAGACCTCCTTTGGGACTCCCAATCCTGCTGTACCTCCCTGGCACTCTGTGCTCTTGCATATCTTCCACTCTGAGTCCAGCTCCAACATTCTGGCTATTTCTTCTTCCAGTGTTATGTGACTGGCACAGCTGGCCCCAGAGGTCCCAGCCAGGAGGACCTGGGGAAGCATCAGAGGTATTGACAGCAACATTTCTGATCCATGGTCCAACTTGGCCTGATGAGGGCAGCTGATAATGGCTCTCGAAGATTGTCTACATCCTAATCCCCAGAACCTGGGAATGTTATTTTATTTAGAAAAGAGTCGTTGCAGGTACAATGAAGTTAAGGATCTTGAATTGAGAAGGTTTTCCTGGGTTATCTGAGTAAGCCCTAAATGTAATCACAAGCACTTTTATAAGAGAGAAGCTGAAGGAGATTTGACTATAGATAGAAGACAAAGGGTATGATTGGGGAGGTAGGATTTGAGTGATGTAGCCACAAGCCAAGGAATGCCAGCGGCTACCAGGAGCTGAAAGAGTCAAGGACTGAGTTCTCCCCTTGACCCACTGGGAGGAGTATGGCCCTATCAATACCTTGATTTCAGCTCAGTGATACTAATTTTTGGATGTTTGGCATCCAGAACTGTGAGAGAATACATTTCTGTTGCTTTAAGACACCAAGTGTTATAGTGGCCAAAGGAAGGTTTTTAGAAATGCAGATATCTTTGGAAGAGAAGCTTACCCACAAGTGCAGGCTCAAGAAAGGAACCAAATCTCTAAATTCTCCCTGCTTTATGTTCTTTAGTTTTGATTGTTGCTATCTGTATACCTTGCCCTTTACCAAGGAACTATTAGCCAGGACTCTTTCTATTAAATGTTACAGAAATCCTATTCAGGCTTAGGCCTGTAATCCCAGCTCTTTGGGAGGCCGAGGCAAAAGAATCACTTGAGCCCAGGAGTTTGAGACCAGCCTCAGCAACGTAGTGAGACCCCATCTGTATAAATAAAAAATAAATTCACTAGGTGTGGTGGCACACACCTGTAGTCCCAGGTACTTGAGAGGCTGAGGATCACTTGAGCCTAGGAGTTTGAGGCTGCAGTGAGCTATGATTGTACGACTGTACTTTAGCCTGGGGACAGAGCAAGATCCAATGAAAAGAAATCCCACTCAAATTGGATTCCAACCAAAAAGGAACAGTCCCAGGAAGTTCAGCTTCAGGCATGGTTTGATCAAGTGGCTTAAACAGTGTCAGCAGTCTGATGTTTCTCTGTCTCTGATTCCCTGTCTTCCTCATCAGCCCCCTTCCTTCTGCATTGGCTCCGTTCTCAGTGAGACTTCTGCAAGTTGTCAGCGTGACCATCGGCAGCTTCAGGCTTGCATCTTGTCATAGTAATACATCTTTCCCCAGTAATTCCAAAACCAAATTCCAGGTATCCAGCCCCAGATGGGTAATATGCCCCTTCGTGAACTAGTACTGTGGTTGGGGAGAGGGCATGTGCTAATCGGCCAGGCAGGAGCCACTTGCTCCCGGAAACCTCGAGGGCTCAGAATGAGGTAAGGTGGTTCCACAGTAGAAAAATCAGGGTGCTTCTTTCAGAAGCCGGGGTATGTATGGCTGCTGGGCAGGCCCACACAGCATACAGATGCTACGAGAGCCTGCTGTGCTTTGTAGGTCACAGACCCCCAGGGTGTGCTTGGAAATGCCAGATCATGCTGTGAGGCTTTCCCTCTGCCCCAGCCTCTGGCACGAGACTCCCACGTGTGAAAAGCAGACTCACGGTCCTTGCGTGTTGTGGAGCCCGGGAAATGAAAACGTCAATCCGGGAGGCCCCAGAAGGTGTAGGGGATTGAGTGAGAGAGCCAAGAAGCTGCAGCAGCCACTGCCGCTGGGACTTCGTGTTTACAAATCACATTATCGGAGCATCTTTGAACTTCTGTTGGCATGTGTGTGACTAATGTTCGAGCTGGTGAGGGCCATGTTGGGAAATGGAAAAGGGAAGTGGGGACGAGCGCTCGTGCTAAAATGGGGCTGTCTTTGGCAATGGCCTTTGGAGGAGGTGACTCACTAGGGGCATTGAGGCAACAAAGGAACTGCTGTGGCTGGATGAAAAAAAGATGCTTCCTCTGCCCCCCTCACCACCCGTGCAAGGGGAAGCCCATGACCTGAGCGTCTTGAAGGAAGCATTTGGCCAGGGAGGGTGACCCAGGGTGGAGCCATACTAGACGGTGGTCAGGAAGCTGCCGTGGTGAACAGGTTAGAGTGGAGGTGATGAGTTAAGAGTTCCAGAGCCAGATGTGCAGGGCTCAGCCCTCAGTGTCGTATCTTGTTAGCAGCATGACCTTGGATGAGATCCTCACCCTGACACCCTGATCTCGGCACTGCCATTATTAGCTGTTTAAGTGTATGCACTCTGCCCCAGTTTGTCTGGGGCAAACTGCCGAACTGTTTGAACCTTGAATTCATTCTCTGGAATAAGCATAATCATAGAACCTAGATGATTTGTCAGGGTTTTGCCGGAGCTGCTGCTTCCCTGCTTTGGAGCAGAGATGGTAGCTTTGGCAGAAAATGGTGGATCATTGCAACTGAGAAGTTAAATAAGAGGTTTTCTCAGCAGAGAGAGCAGGATGGCAGGGGCCCTCCTGAGGTGTAGGACATGGGGACGTCTTTGTGAGTATCATGCGCACGCACACACACACACAGACACACAAACGCGTGCGTGCGCACACACACATGTGCCAGGTGCCACCATGCCGTTGCCTATTATTTTGATGGAGGTAGGCAGGAGCAGGAACTCCTTTTGCAAGAATGACAAAGAAGTGGCATTAGCAAGTTCTGCCTGTCTGTTCCTCTAGGGGAAACCCCATGAAACCACCACAGAGCCACTCTGCTTCCCTTTCTTGGCCCACTCTGGCAAACCCAGCCAGCAGGTAAGTGGGAGCACAGAGCGAGGCAAGGGTTGCCTTTGCTGCGGGGAGGGGTCCATCCTACTGTGTGCCCCCTAATGTCTGCACAGTGTGGATGGAGCTCCCTGGACATCCCTGCCTTCCCCTGGGCTGCCCCAAGTACTGCAGGCCTCACTCACGTGGTGCAGGACTGCTCGGCTACCCACAGGATCCTGGGGGGTGAGAGGGCATTTGCGGTGGGAGGTGAGATCTACAGGGTCATTAGGAATTAGTGTCAGCTAATGGTGGCTCAGCACTCCTGGGGGAGAGAAGAAAGGAAAGGGAGAGAATAGGGATGTGAGCAGCCCTGATTTGCTGGTTCAGGGATTTCTGAGACCAAAAAGCAACCCACCAGCAAAGCAGAATTAGCTGTGTTATTTAAAGTTATTCACATCAGGATATTTAAATGATCTGTGCCCACTGTGTTCGTGTGGTTTCTATGGGCAAGATGCGTTTTATGTTTTTAAAGTTTGTTTAACTTTTCTCTATATCCATGGAGAATCATTGGAAGATCAAATGGTATCTCGATCAGTTGTAGAACTTATTTTATTTTCTATTTTGTTTTATTTTTGAGACAGAGTCTCACTCTGTCGCCCGGGCTGGAGTGCAGCGACGCAATCTCGACTCACTGCAACCTCCACCTCCCGGGTTCAAGTGATTCTCATGTCTCAGCCTCCTGAGTTGTCGAGATTACACGTGTGCACCACCATGCCTAGCTAATTTGTGTATTTTTAGTAGAGACGAGGTTTCGCCACGTTGGCCAGGCTGGTCTTGAACTCCTGACCTCAAGTAATCCACCCGCCTTGGCCTCCCAAAGTGCTGGGATTACAAGCATGAACCATTGTGCCCAGCCTAGAATTTACTTTAAAGTAATTACCAGAATGGTAAATTTCCTCCTTCATGTAGGTCAGAACTTGTCTGTGATCTCTAAAAGTCCTGAGCTTGATCCCTCCGTGGACACGCACCTGGGTCGGGGGCACTGGGAACCAACTGAAGCCTGGTCAGTGTGTCTGTACCAGGGTTTTCGGCCATGTTACTGTTGACATTTCGGACTGGATGATTGTTTTGTTGTGGGCAGCGGTCCTGTGCATTGTTGAGAGTTTAGCAGCATCCTTGGCCAGTAAATGTCACCAAATATTGCCCCATTGGCCCCTGGGGGCAAAAGTGCCTCTAGTTCAGAAACACAGGCTACACATGGAGTGCCATATTGTTCCCCTAGAAACCGGGAGAGGAAAGAGTTCCTCTGTTCTGGCCTGAGAGGGAGGCTGGGAGTGGGAACGCCCAGCACAGTTCACTGTGGGAGAAATGAACCAGGGGCCTGAAAGGGGGTGGGTGCCACAGCTGCCCCCTCCCACAGCTTCCCCCCAGAGGCTCCAGAGCTGTCACACTGTCATTAACGACACAGCATTCCTGTCGGTGCTTGTGTGCATCTTTGGATGAAACTAGAAAAGAAGCTGAACTATCTTCAACTGTGCCATAAAAGAGGATATAAAAAAACTCAATAAAACACGAAAATGTCAGCCGAAGCAGGATTGCTTGCTGGGGCCTTGGCAAGGAGGGGCAGACAGCAGGCTGGACGCCCCTGGCGCTGTTTGTGGGAGTCATGGGTGGGGAGGAGAGGCCAGGAGAGCCCAGCCCATGCTGGGGGCCACCAAGCCTGGGCTCTGGGCCAAACACACGGCCCCCTGGTTTCTTGAGCCCAACCCCAATGCTGTAATTCTGTTTATTTTGCTGAATATGAAATCCATATGGTTCTGATTTCTTCCTTGTAATCCGTCATCTCTGTGTGGCTTCGGAGCCAGCAACCACGCAAAGTGGCTTTGAAGTTGTTGTTCTGGGTAAGTAGGAAGTTGTGTTCTTCCAGGGTTCAGTGGGGCAACCATGAGGTTTGCATTTGGTTTGGGAACTGCTCCAGGAGAGGGAAGCAGATTGGCACAGTCAGTTTTGGTCCTGGCTTAGGAGCTTGGGCTGGGTCAGAAGGGAGACCATTTACAGAGCCTTCAGTGGATTTGCACAGCCAAGGCCACTCTCTAGCCCTCAGCTTAGGTCAGAGGTACTCTTGGTTCTAGATGTCTCTTTGGAAACAACAGATGTCTCTGCAGGGAGCTAATGCACTCACTCAGCCTCTCCCATCTCCGTCATGACAACCCATAAATGTGTCCAAGGCTTGCCAAATGTCCTCGGGGGGGACAAAGTCGCCCCTGGTTCAGAAACACAGGCTACATGTGGGATCGCTGGGCCACATGGTAAATGTATGTTTAATGTTACAGGAAACTGCCACACTGCTCTGCAGAAGGACCATACCATTTTGTGTTCCCACGAGCAACGTATGAGAATTCCAGTTGCTCTGCATCCTTGCCGGCACTTGGTATTGTCATTCTTTTTAATTTCAGTCTTTCTAGATCACACTTGATTTTGACATTTAGAAATGAGCCCCAGAAAGGTCCAAGATTTGTTCAAGGCCCCTAGCCTTGTTAGGAGCTCCTTGAAGATCAGAATCTAGGCATTCTGTCTTGGGGACTGCGGGCTTTCTGGGTGGTGGCCAGGTGTATAGAATGAAAGTGACAGGGTTATTCCATGTGCCAGACCTGGGAATCAGTAACTTCTGTCTGGCCCTGGGGCTTCAGCAATATCCAAGAGGAATGTAGAAAAAGGAGGTGGTGGTAGCAGGTAAAAGTTGCACATCCCAGAGTCATGAGGTTGAAGACCCTAACGCTGCTGCTCCCTCCTCCCACTCCCAGCTCATTTTAAGCTGGAAGCTCAGAGAGGTACAGAAGCCTGCCCAGTGTCACTCGGCTAGCTGGTGGCCTCTCGACTCTTCGTTATGGCAGGCAGTGGCAGAAGGCCAGCCTTGTTTCCAGAAGCACCCTTACTAAAGCACCAGGGCTGCTTCTCCTCGGCGCTTTAAGGAGTAGAGTTTTTGCAAATTGCTCTACCTGGTTGGATTATCACACTCCCTCAGTGTCTTGGCTTCGGGTCTACTCCAGACCGGAAGGAGCATGTGCAGGAGATGATGGCTGCAGCTGAAAGCAGAGTGGGTGACCTAATGGGGAGGTGGAGGTTCATCAGGACCAGGCACTTCTCCAGAGGCATCCCACCCACCCTCAGGGGGAAGGGGCCCAGCTGCCCTGGAAGGCTGTGGACATGCTTTCCCGATTGCAGAATACTTCTCTTTCATTTTGAATATCATTTGTTTGGTTGCCACGGCAACGTCAAGTCTCTATTTTAATGCTAACCTGCGTGGCTGCAACTTTCTATATATAAATGCTGCTTTGCACAGTGAATTAGCCGATGCCACGGGGAAGCAGCGGATGGTGGGGATGGTGGCAGAAAATGACCAGCGTGTCCGATTTGCATAAGGACACACCACAAGGCTGAGGTGAGTTGGAACCAGGGCTCTGCTGGTTATCTTTGATGCAGATGCTCGAAGCTAATTGGACCAGGTTGAGTGCGAGGCAGCCGCCACTCCTGCAGGAGGAGAAATCTTCCTTGGATGACCTCTTGCTTGGCTAGGGTTTGGCTCTGCTCTGTGGGGATTTGGGGGTTCTTCTGTCTTCCCGTGTATCAGTCCTCCTCATGCATCCAGTGAGTCTGGGTCGCACCATGACCCAAGGGTCTGGAAAGAAGAGAAAGCCACTTGGGCAGGGGACATATCTGAGATGAGCTCTGTGGGAAGTGAGTTTTTCTTGATTTCCTGGGATTTACCTCAGTTTCCTGTTTTGGATCTTCTCCTCCTCAGTTTGTCTTTTCTTAATTCCCCAGTGTAGCGAGAATTTGTAGAGGCCACGTGGCTCCAGGTAGCATGGTAGAGTTCTCAGGAGAAGCCTGAAAAGGCCCTTGGGAACCAGCAGATACAGCTCCCCCAGGTTCTAGATGAGGGAGATGCTCAGAGAGGTGACACGCTCTGCCAGATGTCACACAGCCGCCCTGGGGAAAGTGGGACGGGAAACCAGGTCCACACCGGTCTTCTGACTTACTCATACATGCCACGTTTGTGCGCATTCTGTCATGGGACCAGGCAGCGTGTGGGTGTACACAACAGTGAAAGGGGGTACAGCGTGGACAGCATACCCGGATGTTCCTTTCTGGTTTTGCAAGCTGGAGACATGTAATGAACACAGGATTGTATAACTTGATCTGGATCGGCCTCTGGAAAGAGCATGGAAGTTTGAATCTACAAAACTTGGATTTGCGTGGATTCAGCCACTTTCTACCTGTGTGACCATTTTGTCAACTTTTCTGAGGCTCTATTTCCCCACCTAACCTCAAGATGTGCTAAATATCTTCCCCTGGCATTGCAATGAGTCGATGTTACGGCCAGTGTGAACCTATTGAGGACTGTGATAGGGGTGTGATGTGTCTGAGAGCAGAGTGGGTTGCAAACTATAAGGCATCCCACCATAGCAGGCCACAGCTCTGTTCTCCTGAGTCTGGGAGAGGATGGCACCGGTATCAGAACACTGGCCCAGCCAGAGGAGTTGTCCGAAGATGGAGTTCTTCAGACAGCTCCTCTGATCAGTATGGTGTGAAATGTAGTACAATTTTATTGCTGTCAGAATATGTCATTCAGGCTTCTCCTATAACATCAAACATTTGACAGATTTTTTTTTTTTTTTTTTGAGGCGGAGTCTCGCTCCGTAGCCCAGGCCCAGCCCAGTGATTTCGGTTCACTGCCAGCTCCACCTCTGGGTTCACGCCATTCTCTTGCCTCAGCCTCCTGAGTAGCTGGGACTACAGGCACCTGCCACCACGCCTGGCTAATTTTGTTTTGTTTTGTTTTGTTTTTGTTTTAGTATTTATTGATCATTCTTGGGTGTTTGGCAGGGTCATAGGACAATAGTGGAGGGAAGGTCAGCAGATAAACAAGTGAACAAGGGTCTCTGGTTTTCCTAGGCAGAGGACCCTGCGGCCTTCCGCAGTGTTTGTGTCCCTGGGTACTTGAGATTAGGGAGTGGTGATGACTCTGCCTTCAAGCATCTGTTTAACAAAGCACATCTTGCACCGCCCTTAATCCATTTAACCCTGAGTGGACACAGCACATGTTTCAGAGAGCACGGGGTTGGGGGTAAGGTCACAGATTAACAGCATCCCAAGGCAGAAGAATTTTTCTTAGTACGGAACAAAATGGAGTCTCCTATGTCTACTTCTTTCTACACAGACACAGCAACAATCTGATTTCTCTATCTTTTCCCCACATTTCCCCCTTTTCTATTTGACAAAACCGCCATCGTCATCATGGCCCGTTCTCAATGAGCTGCTGGGTACACCTCCCAGACGGGGCGGTGGCCGGGCAGAGGGGCTCCTCACTTCCCAGACGGGGCGGCGGGGCAGAGGCGCTCCCCACATCTCAGACGATGGGGGGCCGGGCAGAGACGCTCCTCACTTCCTAGACGGGATGGCGGCCGGGAAGAGGCACTCCTCACTTCCCAGACTGGGCAGCCGGGCAGAGGGGCTCCTCACATCCCAGACGATGGGCGGCCAGGCAGAGACACTCCTCACTTCCCAGACGGGGTGGCGGCAGGGCAGAGGCTGCAATCTCGGCACTTTGGGAGGCCAAGGCAGGCAGCTGGGAGGTGGAGGTTGTAGCGAGCCGAGATCACGCCACTGCACTCCAGCCTGGGCAACATTGAGCACTGAGTGAGCGAGACTCCGTCTGCAATCCCGGCACCTCGGGAGGCCGAGGCTGGCAGATCACTCGTGGTTAGGAGCTGGAGACCAGCCCGGCCAACACAGCGAAACCCTGTCTCCACCAAAAAAAAAAAAATACGAAAACCAGTCAGGCGTGGCGCTGCGCGCCTGCAATCCCAGGCACTTGGCAGGCTGAGGCAGGAGAATCAGGCAGGGAGGTTGCGGTGAGCCGAGATGGCAGCAGTACAGTCCAGCTTCGGCTCGGCATCACAGGGAGACCGTGCAAAGAGAGGGAGAGGGAGATCGTGGGGAGGGAGATCGTGGGGAGGGAGACGGGAGAGGGAGCTAATTTTTGTATTTTTAGTAGAGACGGGGTTTCACCGTGTTAGCCAGGATGGTCTCGATCTCCTGACCTCGTGATCCACCTGCCTCGGCCTCCCAAAATACTGGGATTACAGGCGTGAGCCACCGCGCCCGGCCCATTTGACAGATATTTTAAGTGTTGGAGCCGAAGACTGAGACCTTGTTCTTTTTTTTAATTTATTTTTATTTTTTATTTTTTATTTTTTCCAGAGTCAGAGTCTCACACTGTTCCCCAGCCTGAAGTGCAGTGGCATGCTCATAGTTCATTGCAGCCTTGAATTTCTGGGCTCAAGCGATCCTCCCACCTCGGCCTCCTGAGTAGCTGGGACTACAGGTGTGCACCATCATGCCTGGCTAATTTTAAAAGTTTTTGTAGAGACAGGCTGTCACTATGTTGCCCAGGCTGGTTTTGAACTCCTGGGCTCAAGCAGTCTTCCCACCTCAGCCTCTCAAGTAGCTGGGACTACAGGCACGCACCACCATGCCTGGCTAATGTTTACATTTTTTGTAGAGATGGGGGTCTCACTATGTTGCCCAGACTGGTCTCAAACTCCTTAACTCAAGCGATCTCCAAGTGCTGGGATTATAGATATCAACCACTGCACCCGGACATTGGACACTGTTCTAGAAAAGAGAAAAATTATATGACTATCATCTAAGTGCCCGTGAATGATATACAGTCTGCAGGGGCTGGGAGATTCAGAATTGGGGATAATTCACTTCTACCTGGCGGGTCAAAGAAAGTATCATGAAGGAACCTTTATAGGGGCTGTTGATTGAGATGGAGTTAAAAAAAGAGATTCTAAAAATGGAGATTGGGACCAGGTAAAGGATTGTTTTCCAAACCATACATCATCAGTCACACAGTGCAAGCAATCAGTGTCAACCTGCACAAAAACCAGAGCGGAAAAATATCAGAGCGCGTTATGTGTGGCAAGGGCAAGCATTGTTCCATGAAACTTTTGCTTTGTTTTTGTATATTGAGTTGTGAAGTAAAATGTGTTTTTTATTGTGAACCAGACTTTGAAAATAAAGTTTGAAAACTGCTGGCCTCCAGCGGTGGCTGAATGGGCCTGGACTGTCTCTGGGAGGTGGCTGCTGATTTCCTTGTGGGGGAAAACCTGGCCAACCTGGAAAGGGAGGGGACGGGTTTTCAGTGGGGTGGGGATCAGGATGCAACGTCATTTTGGGAAGCTGATGTGCAGTGCGGTACAGACAGGGATGAACAAGCCAACTGGAAAGCAGGAAGTCTGGGAACAGGGAGGTGGCCAGGGCCTGAGGTCCGCCAGGGGACAGCTCCTGTGGGCAGAGTGAGGATGCCTATGGCCACATCACCGTACATTCTTCCCAGCGGCCCCAGAGCACATGTTCCTACTCTCCCTACCTCTGCAGGTTTGAGTACCTTACATCTCCCACGAAGCATGGATCAAACCTTCCTTCCCACCATGCCCCATGTTCCCAGATGCTAGCTTCCAGCGCTTGGGCTTGCTACCCATGGGCATCTCTCTGCTCACCATGATGGCTGTGTCATTTCACATTCAGACCTGAGGATGTGCACCTATCCTACCCCAGGCCACTGTGCCTGGCTGGCTTCCTCCTCCGTTCCCAAATTCCTGCTCTTCTATCAGCCTGCTTGATGTGTGGTGTCGCCCCTGACTGCTTTCTCCTGGTGGTGTTTGCCTCATTCCTTAACCTGTTTCAGCTTTCTTACGCACCTCCTCCACTTCCAAACCTTCTCAGCTGATGAGCTGCTCCTCTTTCCAGAGACTGAGTAGGACAGGCTTTCCAGGGTCCCTTCTGCCTCAGGAATCTTGTCTTCTGCTTCCTTTCCAAAGAAGGTTAGGCCCAGGCTCAGGGAGCCCAGTTCTCAGGTGGGTGGGAGCAGGCCACACATTTGCAGCCCTTGGAAGGGGTTCACAGATCCCGTGGAAGCTGGCATCCAGCTGCACCCACCAGTGTAAGAGGTCCTGGCTAAAAGGATGTGTGGTATGGAGCAGACGTGCTGATTGGTACTTTAGTCTAAGGTGGGTGGTATTCAATTCGTTAGAACCAGGGAACCCCCTCTTCAAATGACTGCTTATAAAGGCCCCCGACAGTTACAATCAGGGGTTGCACACTGGTAGCCGGTGTGCAAAATCAAATACAGAATCATGGGGGGTTTTTAGTGGTTGTTTTGTTTTTGGTTGCCCATGGTTTCACTTAAAAATGTTTCAGTTGGTTGCCAACATCTTAAAATCTGCAGGTTTTACATTAAAAATCCAGATTTCCAGCTTCTCTTGCACAAACGAGATACTCTAGCAACACCAAGCCTGCCGCCCTGCTTGGCAACAATAAGTAGTGGGTTTCCAGTTTGCGCAGTCCCCACCCATCTCTGCTGTTACCAGCACTAAGGCCAATAGTGGAACAGTTGCCATTATTCATTTCATTTGGATTCCTTTTCTTATGGTTAGGGAAAGCAGGAAATATTCCCCGCACCCATGTCTATGAAAAGAAGGAAAGTAAGAGGGCCATGCTTTTCAAAAAAAAAGTTAAGAGTCTCTTTCTTTCTGAAAGTGAATTTATGTTTCCTAAAGATTAATCTTCTAGGTCCAGAGGTCGATGTAGAACAGACCGTCTTTGTTTTTCTCTTGAAACCAGTGATTCTCAAAGTGGAGTGCCTACGTGTGCAGCAGCTGCATCAGTTGGGGGCTTGTGAGAAATTCAGATAGTTGGATGGTACCCAAACCTACGGATCCAGAAGCTTGGAGGGTGGGCCGGGCAGACTGTGTCCTAACAGCCCTTCTGATGCATGCTGAAGCTTGAGAATCACTGCTCTGATGCTCAGGGGATGGATAGGACGCCAGCACCTCTTATTGTCACTTTCTCCTCTCCTTTTGAGACCCATGGGGGAGAGAGGTGAGGCTCCCTAGCCAAAGAGGAGTTAAGGATCTCACTGCCGTGCCCCTCCAGGCAGAGTCGGTACCTGCAGAGAGGGCTGGAGGAGTTCTTCCAGATTTTGAGATCTCAGCAAATCTCACTCCCGTTTTCTCTAGACGATTCAGCACCTGCATCTGTGGGCTCCACAGATGCCACATCGATGAAGAGGCCTGGTGCCTTCAACTGTTCTGGAGAGATGGTTCCTGGGCTCCCTTCCCATGGGGCCGGTGGTGTGTGACCCTACAAACAAGGGCTTCTCCAGGGTGACCAGTCATTCAGGCGCTGGGGGTCCTTGGGTGAAAATATGCCAGTTCTTTGAAATCATATAGGCAAAGAGCCAGCCACACATGTACATTTCAGATCTAGCATTGGTAACTCAGACTGCTGTTTTCATAGAAGATCACTTGGCCTCCTTCAGCTTTCTCTCTGTCTAATGGCTTTAGTTACTTTAGTGGGCAGGGCACGTGAGCCAAGAAACCACGTCTTTTCCAAATGTATTTACCTGGAGGGCCCCAGGCCCGCGAAGCCGTTGATGATCTTTTCCCCTTGGTCCATTTTATTCATTTGTGGTTTGGGGACCCCTGAGAGCATTTAAGTAGCCTAGACACCTCCTAGGGTAAAATAGATAAATGTGTGGGCAGTGCTTTTATCTCTGCCTTCTCGTTTCCCTCTCTTCCCCCACCTTGCTGCCTGGGTGACCACAGGAAAGTAAGAAACCCACTTGCTAGGTGAGCTGAAAACCCTACTCAGAGACCAGGAAGAACTCCATCTAGCCAATGTGTGTTTATTGTGTACATTTTCTGTGCCTGGGGATGGATTTGAGTATGACACTATTGTTGTTCTCAAGGAGCTCCCATGAGTAAGGGATGAAGGCCGCTTATCTCAGGCCATCCAAAGGAGAGCCGCTGTGGGGGTGAGGTGTGGCTGTGCACGGAGGAGGAGAAGCTGGGCATGGGCAGGGGCTAAACTGCTCAGGAGAAAGCCCCAAAGTGAGGAGCCTGGCCCACTAGACAGAGCAAGGTGGTTCCCCTTCTGGGCTGGAGAGTTGAACTCAAGCTCCCAGAATTCAGCCTACACGAGAGGGGCTTTCTGGTGACTGAGCGTGAGTGCGTGAGGGTGAGGACGGAGCCTCTGGCAGCCTGTGCCGCTTACTTGCTTTGCATGGGTGGGCAGGGGGTGCCTTCTGGGACTCCCAGCTCTGCCAGCTGAAAAACAAAACTGCTCACAGCTACGCAGCGTGTGGTACTCAGTTGGCATCCTTCTAGGGTGTCATTTCACTCGAGGGTGCTGGTCACGGCTCTTTGCTGTGGAGATGCTTCTCTTGGTAGTTTCCTACCCACCCTCTTAGACCTGTTTCTCCCCGCTGGGACCCCTCCCACTAGTTAATGAGGCTTCTCACTGGCAATCTCCTGTTACCTTCTACCTGATTATCAATTTGACAGTTGATGATCAAGGCCTTGGCAGGTCATGGCTTCGACTGTAACTTCAACCCTGGAGTATTTGCCTTTGGATATTGGATTCCTAGATGCCGCAGAGGAGTCTCAGGTATGATGGGAAAGTGTTTTGGGAACTGCCTTTTGCAGTTCTCGGTCAGGGACCAGGTTTGTTTCTGGGGCTCGTTTTCATTCAGCCCATCAGCTTTCTATGATTGTAGATGGAGGAATCGGGGGACAGTGTGGGATGAGATGGAATTAGCACCAGTCTTGGAGACAGACCACTGGGTTCAAGCTAACCCGATTATAAAATGAAAATAAATACTTCCCTCCCAGGGTTTTTATAAGGGTCAAATAAACTACTGTATATCAAGTTACTGGTCCACAGTAGTCCTTTAGCTACTAAAAACAACCAAAAGATAAGATCTAATGGTGAGATAAAGGCAGTGAATGTGATTTGGGGGATATCCAATGCTGGGGAAAAGGGGAAACTTAACCCGTTTTTCCTGCCTGTTATCCAGCCTGTCTCATTTTTGGGAGCTTGAGCGATCGATCTGGGGTACGAAATTTTCTTGGAGTGTCCTTGCCCATGTTCAAATGAAGGCATATGAGGCCATTTTCAGAAGTTTGCCAGGGTCTTGCACTGGTTTGTTTGCAGTTCTTGGTCAAGGACCATGTTTGTTTCTGGGTCTTGTTTTCATTTACCCCAGCAGCTTTGTATGGTTGTAGCCCTCGTGGACTTGTGTGTGTTCTCCGCCCTGTGAGTTTTACTGGCAGGTCTCCTTCAGCTTTCTCTTTGTCTAATGGCTTTAGTTACTTTAGGGGACAGTCCATGCGAGCCAAGAAACCACGTCTTTTCCAAATGTATTTACTTGGAGGGCTCTAGGCCCGCAAAGCCATTGATGAGAACCTATTCTGATGGTTCTTTGAATTCTAGTCTCGTCATTCACGTGCTCTTTCCTTCAGTCAGCTCAGTTTATGTCAGAATGGTTAGAAGGTATCATTCTGGAGAGTTTAGCCGTGCTGTTGGGAAAGTCCGGGCAACATGAGTGACTCAGCGTTGGTGACCTCAGTTGATGGCTTTTCTCAAGGGGATGGAAAAGTATGGGACGAAGCTAATATGTACCTACCATTGTTTCTACTGTCTTATTTAATCCCTGCAAAAATTCTATGAAGTAGGTGGTGGCATCTGCGTTTTCCTAGGTGGGAAAGAAAAAAGATGAGGTTTGTAGAGGTGAAGTGCCTTGGCCAGGGTATGGCTGAGAAGCTGTGGAACCTGCATTTGAGCTTCCTCTCTGCTTGGCTGAAGGGCAGAAGCTGGGTTTAGGGGTAAGCACATGGATGTCTGTGGTCAACTGAGTGGTTTGTGGGGCATCTATCTTCTGTTCTTAGCCCCGCCCACACCCCAGTGCAACAAGACATACCTTCTTTTGAGAATCTCTGTAGCAGAATGGAAGTTTTGGTTTCTAGAAGCTGCTGGAGTCTTCCAGGCCCCCTTGTTTGAATGGAGCTTTGCATCTCAATGATGTAGGGCAAAAAAAATTAGGCAGAAGAGGATTTGCCAAAAGGGAAAGTCAAGAGGGCTTATGACTTCACCCCTCTTGTATACACAGATGTTTCCTCCCTGGGCCCTTCCTTTCATGGGGTTTGCCTGGCTGCTAACAGACGGGAAGTAGCTTGTGCTTGAGCAGAAGAGAGCTGGGCCTGATGGAGAGGGTCACCTTTCCCAGCAGTGTGGAGGTCATCTTGGAGAGTGGTCCTGAATGGGGCCTTGGTTCTGCTGTGCCATCTGACCATGTGCTAGCCCTCTAGTCATGGGGGTGACATCTGCACCCAGGTTTAGGGTGGGCAGAGGGCAAGGAGAGGGCTCTGTGTGGGTACTGGGGAGACTCGGTGTCCAAGCTCTGTCTCTAGGCCTCAGTTTGCCCATCTGTAAAATGGTGAGATGTGATCAGATGATTACTAAGGTGCCTTCTGTCTCTAATTTTTGTGTTAGCGTTGCATTGGTTGAGAAAGTGATTTTGTCTTTGTTTTCTTAAAGATAAAGCCCCCCCACCCCACCAACTGTCTTGCCATTTGAAAGATAATACAATAAACCCTGATAAATAGTAGTCATTTTAGGGGATGTCAAATGTGATGGGATATGTCAAGGAGGGTTTTATTGGACTTGTTTAAATATTTTTAGTAAGGTGATATTCATGTACTAGCTGATAATAGAAAATAAGCTTAGAATTTTTAAAAGGCATTAAAATTAATATGCTCATTATAGAAAACGTGGAAAATATAGAAAAACAGAAATAAGAAAATAATTAGGGGCATTCTTTTTTATGCTGTGTATATTTTTCTCCACAATTGGGATCATATAGTATATTTAGGATTATATATGATGATTTGCTGATTGTAAAACTAATTTCAGGCCGGGCGCGGTGGCTCATGCCTGTAATCCCAACACTTTGGGAGGCCAAGGTGGGTGGATCACAAGGTCGGGAGTTCCAGACCAGCCTGGCTAACACGGGGAAACCCTGTCTCTACTAAGAATACAAAAAAATTAGCCGGGCGTGGTGGCGGGCGCCTGTAGTCCCAGCTACTCGGGAGGCTGAGGCTGGAGAATGGCGTGAACCCAGGAGGCGGAGCTTGCAGTGAGCCAAGATTGCGCCACTGCACTCCAGCCTGGGCGACAGAGCGAGACTCTGTCTCAAAAAAAAAAAAAAAAAAAGAAGTAATTTCAAAACACGTTTTAAAAATCAAAAAATTATTTTTAAGTATTTTTAAATAAAGTAAAATTTTAAAATTGGTGAAAGAAATAGAATTGAAACAACCGGAGAATCCCCCAATACAAAGATAAGCTTTGTTAATGTGTCTGTGTCTTTCTTTAGTACTTCATTTGGGTGAGGGAGTGCTATTTTCCATATTGAGATCATACTGCATACTTTGATTTCTAAAGCAGGGACAGCTTTTAGAGGGAGGATGATATAAAGAGGGTTTTGATGACAGAAAGCATTGCCATGGGGTGGTTTATTGGTCTTACCCGAATTAAGGAAGAAAACAAGACTTGGTCCATTCAATATGAGTTTTTAACATGCAGAAAATAAAGACTGAAGTTCCACGGCGAAGAAAATGGCCACTGTGGTGCCTTACATAGCACAGTGTTGCTTTGGTGGACACGAAAAACAAAGACTTCTTGTTTGTGGATCCTCCCAGCAGAGTGTCCCTAAAGCTTGAATAGTCCTCATTGTTGGTATGCGCCTGGACAGAAAGGGAACATCAGTTATGCGTGCTCCTCACACATGGCCCAATGCTTCATCTGCACTGGCCTTGTAGGAGAAACTCATATCCTGGTTCTGGGATGGACAGGAGCAGAAAAGGAAGTGAATGAAATACTAAGGCACTAATCTTCCCCCCGCAATGAGCTGGAAAATCCACCAGGCAGCACACAGTTCACTGGATTTTTGGATTGGGAGTTTGTCTGTACTGAGCAAGAAATGACTTACATATGCATTGTATTTGTATTATTACTTCCCCATGGCTGTGTTGTCTTCCTAATTTTCTCTCTCAGTGCCTGGAGGGTAAGGAGGTGGTGGCTTCACTTGCATGCCTCTAACAGAACCTTCCTATTTCTTTCATTTGAAATACTCATACAACTTGATGGATTTGTATGTCTTGAATTACAAAGTTTTGGGTAAAAATTCACATTTGCAGTTTAGCTTCAGCAAATATTTATTGAATACCCACGGCAATGGACGTAACAATGACTGTACCCCGTGAAGCTTTAAACTCAGTGGGGTTTGTCTTCTAGCACTTTCCAAGGGGTGATGCCAGGCCCTGTATGCACCGTGATAGAGCAGTGAGCAAAACAAAATCCCTGCTGTATGGAACTTTTATTCTAGTAGAAAGAGCTCTCTAGCCATTGGTAGGGTAGAGGAGAAGTCTGAGGAAAATCTGATTTCCTGGGTAACCCTTTCTCTTTTTGCCTGTTTATATGAATGATTTTTGTTGTTGTTGTTTTGAGATGGAGTTTAGCTTTGTCGCCCAGGCGCAACTGCAATGGTGCGAGGTTGCGATGGCGCGATCACCGCTCTCTGCAACCTCCGCCTGCTTGGTTCAAGCAGTTCTCCTGCCTCAGCCTCCCAAGTAGCTGGGATTACAGGTGCGCACCACCATGCCTGGCTAATTTTTGTATTTTTAGTAGAGACAGGGTTTCACCATGTTCACCAGGCTAGCCTTGAACTCCTGACCTCAAGTGATCTGCCCGCTTCACCCTCCCAAAGTGCTGGGATTACAGGCATGAGCCACCGTGCCTGGCCTATATGTGTAATTTTTGATTATTTTTGCAATTGATTATTACTTTTATTAATACTTGATAATTTTAATTGCAATCGGTTATTAATTTTAACCTATTCTGGTCTTTAATAATGGAATATTTCTTAATCATATATGTTACATAGACGCTTGATTTCCTTGCTTTTTGTCCTTTGCAATTTGGGGACACTTTTCCTGTTAGCCCCGCAAGTCACTGATTTAAATGTTTATATTTGCAGTTACCCACAACTACAACTAAATATGGATTTAAATGAGCAATTTTTATATAATCCTCACCTCGTCCACTATCTTCTTGGTCATCCTTTTTTATTTGAACTGCTTTTTTTTTCCTGTTATGATTTGCTGTTCCTCTTTCAAAGAAATCACAGCTTCTTACATTCTGACAGTTTCCTGACAGTTTTTCTTCTGAATGATTTTCTGAGACATGCTCTTCCTTTGTGATTTCAGGATGGTGCTTCCTCACCCTGCTTTTGCATATTTCCCCTCTTTATGCATTCTTGTACACGGCAGGATCTATGTAAACGTGGCATGTACCAACGGAAAGTATCGACTGTCACTAGCCTTGGCACACTGTCAGCTTGGGGGAAGGTTGACTTCCCCTCACAGCTACCTGCCTGTAGGTTCGATGGTGCACCCATCTCTCAGTCCAGTTTCTGTTTTCGAATTGGCCTTTGCCTGGTGAACTGTCACGTTACTATCTGGTCCTCTGATACTCCGAATTGATGGAGAACATGAAAACTCACAGTTCCTGGGGTCTCTTCTCAATGCCCTGCAGCCAGAGCATTGGCTGGGCTTGGCCTGTAGCATCTGTACCTCTCCGAACAGTGAGCACCCCTCCCACGCCCCTTGTTCTACCCTGCACTTCCTGCTCTCTTGTTTTCCGGGACTTGCTGTACCTAAATGGATGATGGGCAGTCCTCTCAGACAGCATCTGTGCTGCGAGGAGAGGGCTGGCTGCTCAGTGTTCAGGTCAGTGCAAATCCTGCATCTCAAATTAGAGACATGGAGTGGCAGAGGCATGAAGTGCAGCTCAGATTATGGGCAGAGAGTGGTGAAGGTGTGAAGTCTTATTTCCCCTTTTACAACTCATCTTGGTTTGCAAGATTTTCTTTTCTTTTCTCTTTCTTTCTTTCTTTCTTTCTTTCTTTCTCTTCTTTCTTTCTGTTCTTTTCTTTTTTTTTTTTTTTTTTTGAGACAGAGTTGCTGTGTCACCCAGGCTGGAGTGCAGTGGCGTGATCTCGGCTCACTGCAAACTCCAACTCCCAGGTTCAAGCAATTCTCCTGCCTCAGACTCCTGAGTAGCTGGGACTACAGGTGCCCGCCACCAAGCCTGGCTAATTTTTGTGTTTTTAGTAGAGACGAGGTTTCACTATATTGGCCAGGCTGGTCTGGAACTCCTGACCTCATGATCTGCCCGCCTCGGCCTCCCAGTGTGCTGGGATGACAGGCGTGAGCCACTGCGCCCAGCGGTTTGCAAGATTTTCTGCATTTCCTTCATTGGCCTCATGGTTCTCGAGTTTTTTTTTTTTTTTCCCCTCCGATTCTGTTTGTCATTTTTGGATTTTGTTTTTAAGATTGGATGAGTTATTTCCTGTTCTTTTCCTCTTATTGCTTGTTTGATAGGCAGTGTCCTGGGGCAGCTGTCAGATGCTTCTTACAGGGAAGTCCCCTGCATCTCCTTTTGCCATGCCCTTAATCTCCCAGAGATTCAGTCACACGCCGGGTACCATGTTCCTGTCGTTGTGGGGACGTAGTCAGTAGAGAATTCAAGTTCAGTTTTCTGGATTAAAAAAAAGAATCTCCAGAACCACTTTGTAGATGCTGCATGGTGACTTGATGTGTAGCCAGAGACAGTGTTTCTCAAAGTGTGCCGAGTTTCCAACTAAGGATCCGTGAGATAATTTTAGATCATGTGGAGATGACAGTTTTAAAGTTATATTTATTTTAGTGTGTAGTAGAAAGAAACCAAATCAAATCTGTGATTTCATAGATATTATTGCTTAGGGCCAGACTACATTTCAGTGGGATATAAGTCAGTTCGAAAAAAATATTGAGTAAATAATAGTGCGGCTGGTACACAGTGATGGATGGAACGAAGTGTCATAGTGGGATATGAATGACTGCAGGAAGGGGAAACCAAGCTGTGGGATCTCTTAAATCAGGGCTGTTTGGAGGCCTTTTCAACTGGGTGCCGTTTCTGATATGTCCACTTGATACTTGGGAATTTTTTTTTGAGATAGAGTCTCACTCTGTCGCCTAGGCTGGAGTGCAATGGCGTGATCTCAGCTCACTGCAATCTCCGTCTCCTGGGTTCAAGCGATTCTCCTGTCTCAGCCTGCTGAGTAGCTGGGATTACAGGCGACCACCACCACACTCAGCTAATTTTTATATTTTTAGTAGAGACGGGGTTTCACCATGTTGGCCAGGCTGGCCTTGAACTCCTGACTTCAGGTGATCCACCTGCCTCGGCCTCCCAAAATGTTGGGATTACAGGCGTGAGCCACCGCACCCGGCCAATACTAGGAATCTTTTATGGGGTGGGACACATAGAAATTTTATAAGGGTCCTAGGACTCTACCATGATATGTACAAGAAACTGGCTGCAGTCACCTCACGGGAGCCCTCTGCCCAGCACAGCCCTTGGTCTGGAGCCAGCCACGGTCTATGGCCTGTCCTCTTTCTTGTTCTCTTCTTTAATGGCATCTTATCTAAAGATCTTGCTTCCCTTTGCATCCTGTGCTCATAGGTCCTTGTGTGCCTGTGATCCAAGTCTACACCCATCACTCTTCCATATTTCTCTTTCCAAGATAAATGAGACACACCCTCTCTGTATTCAGCGAGCATTTTCTTTGGCATCTCACTTGGACACTTTTTTTTTTTTTTTTTTTTGAGATGGAGTCTCACTCTGTCGCCCGGGCTGGAGTGCAGTGGCACGATCTCTGCTCACTGCCAAGATGAAGTGATTCTCCTGCCTCAGCCTCCCTAGTAGCTGGGATTACAGGTGCCCACCACCACGCCCAGCTAATTTTTTGTATTTTTAGTAGAGATGGGGTTTCACCATGTTAGCCAGGATGGTCTCCATCTCCTGACCTCATGATCCGCCCGCCTCGGCCTCCCAAAGTGCTGGGATTACAGGCGTGAGCCACCGCGCCCGGCCGGACACTCTTAACTACAGTTGACCCTCAGACAATGGATTTGAACTGCACAGATCTACTTATATGTGGATTCTTTTCAATTAATATATTGGAAAATATTTTTGGAGATTTGTGACAATTTGAAAAAAATTGAAGACAGACTACCTAGTCTAGAAATACCAAAAAAATTTAGAAAATGTTAGACATGCCATGAATACATAAAATATATTCGATATTAGTTTATCATTTACTACCATAAAATACATACAAATCTACAGAAAGTTAAAATTTTTAAAATTTTACCCACACACTCAGACTGTGTATGGCACCATTCACATTTAAGCAAAATGTAAACAAAGACAAAGATGTAGTATTAATCATAACTGCATAAAACTAGCCATAGTATATACTGTAGTAACTTCATGGCCACCCCTAGTTGTTATTGCAGTGAGCTCAGGTGTTGAGGGCATCGGCTTGTGATGTGATGCTAATCAGCCCTGGATGAACAGTTCATCACTCCAGTAAATTGGGTATCACAGTAAAATGTAAGCCCTCACTGTTCTATGTATTTTTCATCATGTTTAGTGCAATGCCATAAGCCTCGAATAACACCATGGAACCCATAGAGTGTGCCACTAGTGATGCTGAAAGCATTCCCCAGAAGCAGAGAAAAGTCCTGACATTACAAGAAAAAGTTCAATTGCTTGTCAGGTACCGTAGATTGACGTCTGCAGCTGCTGCTGCCACCATTTCAAAGGCTTCATCTTTTAAACAGATGATGTTAACTTATGGCATCAGTAAATACAGTACAGTACTGTAGGTGTATTTTCTCTTTCTTATGATTTTATTTATTTATTTAGAGACAGGGTCTCACTCTGTTGCCCAGGCTAGAGTGCAGTGGAGCAATCTTGGCTCACTACAGCCTCAACTTCCAGGGTTCAAGAATACTCTTGCCTCAGTCTGCCTAGTAGCTGGGTCTACAGGCATGCACCATGCCAGGTTAATTTATTTTTATTTTTTATCTTCACTTATTTTTGTAGAGATGGGCTCTCACTCACCAGACTGCCCAGGCTGGTCTCGAACTCCTGGGCTCAAGCCGTCCTCCCACTTCAGCCTCCCAGGGTGTTGGGATTACAGGTGTGAGCTACTGTGCCCGGCCCCTTATGATTTTCATAATGTTTTATTTTTCTCTAGCTTACTTTAGGAATAAAGTCTGTAATATGGATAACATACAGAATACATGTTTATCAACTGTTTAGGTTATCGCTAAGGCTTCTAGTCAGCAGTAGGTTGTTAGTAGTTAACTTTTGAGGGAGTCAAAAGTTATGTACAGATTTGCAGCCACATGGGGAGATGGGGGTTAGCACCTCTAAACCCTCGTGTTGTTCAAGGGTCAGCTGTACTTATTTCTTCTTGTATCCCCCCTCCTCATTTGGTTTCTCTGCCTGATTCTCAGAACTCACATCGTTCATTCCCCATGTAGCCCCTGAGTGTTGAGCACTCGTCTGGTTAGAGGCGAAAAAGGTGAAGACCTGGTTCTTGCCTTTGAAAGTCTTGGAGAGGGGCCCTGGGGGTGTTGCATGCACTAATGAAAGGCACAGGAGAGGGAGGGATCGGGCCTGAGGCATGCTGGGGGAGAATAATTCTTCTCCCACTGCTTAAGCAAGAGCATGCCCCAAGGTTCAGCTCAAGGTCCTTTCTTTCTCTGTGAACTCCTAGTCAGCCTGTAGGATCTCACCACCATCTCTGAGCAGATGCCTCCAGCTCCATGTGCCAAGGGCCAGACTCACCCCTACTCCCTACCGAACACTTTGAACTTGGATCCATGGTCAACAGACTCTACTGCATCCCCCTAAACTGGCTGTCACCATAGCCACATCTCTTCGAGTTACTGGTTCGAACTTCTGTCATTTCCTTCTGAATCAACTTCGCTGTCTCTCATTTCCTTATGTCCTGTCCTTTATCAAACCTTATTCTGCTTCGTACATCATGTTCCTCGGGCTCCCGTCAAGCCCTTGTTTTTTATCCCTGCTGTGAGGCAAGTTCTTTATCTTTTGGGAAGCCTCCCTGTACCATCCCAGCCAAGAGTGACCTCGCCCTCCTCTGGATTCTGAAAGCTCTTATTGTCTGCCAGCTTATCACATAGCATTTGGCACTGTTGAAGACTCCTTTGATACTTATTCCTTTTTTTTGCCCATGTTTGCGACTTAGCTTCCGAATTTTAGGAGTCAGGTCCTACATACAATACCTGCCTGCATCCCACACAGGATTCAGGAAAGGGTAGTTAGTAACTATTAGTTGGTTGATTGATCATGCAGACAGGGGGCCACGTATGGAGGAAGGGGGCGTCCCTGAGACCCTGTACCCTAGAGACTGCTTGGGCTGATGAATAATTTTTCCGTTCATGACTGTGAAGCAGTTACAAAAGTGAGTCATCACCCTACCCAGATGTGTTTTCTTATTAATTATCTTTTTTTTTTTTTTGACGGAGTCTCACTCTGTCACCCAGGCCGGAGTGCGGTGGCACTATCTCAGCTCACTGCAACCTCTGCCTCCCAGGTTCAAGTGATTCTACTGCCTCAGCTTCCCAAGTAGCTGGGACTACAGGCACGCGCCACCACGCCCAGCTAATTTTAGTATTTTTAGTAGAGACAGGATTTCACAATATTGGCCAGGCTGGTTTTGAACTCGTGACCTCATGATCTGCCCGTCTTGGCTTCCCAACGTGCTGGGATTACAGGCATGAGCCACCATGCTCCGCCTATTAATTATCATTTTAAGACAACCCAATTCATCCTACAGAGGACAAGGGCCTACAGCAAATAAGGCCTATTTTGGTTGACAGTTTTCAACTTGACTGAAACGAAAAAAATAATAAGAGGGTTGGTCTTATCTGATGCCGTTGAACTCAGGAAAACTCAGGTTGGTGGAAATATCATCAGTCTTTTTGCTTTGGGATCACGGATTCTCTGCTGTCTGCCGTTCGTGTGTGTGGCTTCATATGTAGCAACCTATCTATTTGCAGAGGCCACAAGGAGAGACCAGTAGCGTGTTTTTCACAGCCAACGCTAATCACTAAGGATGGTTAATAAAGGAAAACCAAAGTGACTTCTGGATTGAGATGCTAGGATGAACCCAAACAGTAAACCCTTAGAATGTATTCGTGAGTCTTCCATACTCTGAGAGATTAACTTTGGGGAATCCTAAAGAATTAAATGTCTGCAGGACTGGTGTGTTCTGCTGAGGTCAGGCCACAGCAGATCAGCCTCCTGGTTTGTAATGGCCCGGAAAGGTCCCTTGCCCTTGGCTGGGGGCCCTACTGGGATTTGCAATGACAGTGATTTCTGTGTGTTGCCTGGAGTGATGCATTGTTGTCTGTGATTGTATCTGTTCATCTGTGTGATGCAATGTCAAAGTGGTGTCGGAGACGGCTGTTAATGTTTAACAGCCTCAAAACTGTCCCCTCTTTGCTGTTACAAAACTGAGGAGTCACAGGCTATGAAAGCTTTCATGGCCATTTTAATTCCACAAACCTGTAAGGACTGAAGGTGAAGGTCTTGGCCATCTAGGTTCAAATGAAGTTTTGCTTTTACCTTCTTCTTCTTTTTTTTTTTAGGCAGTCTTGCTCTGTCACTCAGGCCGGAGTGCAGCTGCACGATCTTGGCTCACTGCAACCTCTGCCTCCTGAGTTCAAGCAGTTCTCCTGTCTCAGCCTCCCTGGTAGCTGGGATTACAGGCGCATACCACCACACCTGGCTAATTTTTGTATTTTTAGTAGAGGTGGGGTTTTGCCATGTTGGCCATGCTAGTCTCAAACTCCTGACCTCAGGTCATCCACCTGCTTCGGCCTCCCAAAGTGTTGGGATTACAGGCATGAGCCACCAGGCCCAGCCCGCTTTTACCTTCTTATGGGTGAGAGCCCATCTCCAAGAACAGAAAAGTACCTTGGTCCTGTCTATTTCTGTAGCATGTCTGACCTCAAAAGCGAGTGTGTGGATTCGTCACCCGGCCTCTCCTCCCACATTGCAGAGAGAAGATGCAAATAACTCAGCTGCCGGTGGGGGACTCCCCACCGCTGGATGTGATGCTCTCGCCTCCTCTTCATGGCTGGTTTGGGACCATTTTGCAAGTGTAGGCTTGAGCATTGCCTTTCTCTTGTTTTTATGATGCGTGAGATGGGGGAGAGAGAAAGAAGGTGGGGGGGATTCTATAGCCGGTTTCCTCCCTCTAGTTTCTCCCTCACATTTGACCTTTTTATACCCTGGTATCATGATGATTTCTACAAAGCACAGCCCTGATTGTGACTTCTCCCTGGCTCAGAATCCACTGATGGTTTCCTCTCCTTTATAGAATCGAAGTTTCTTAGTTCTTGGTGTCCTCACGGCCTCCCATGATCTGACGCCATCCTTCGCTACTGTTTTTCTCACCTCCCATGCCTCTTAAACTCTAATGAATGGATCCACCTGCTTTTCCCCCACAGCCTCTACCCACACGGTTTCTCTCTGACCTTGGCTCAGGCTGGCCCCATGGCCTAGAATATTGCCCCTGTGGCTTGTTCTTCTGACCCATCCTGCCCAATCTCTCGCAGGAGCCTCTGTTTTCTTCTGTTAAATGAGGACGATCATGGAATTTTCCTTTTTGGTTTGTTAGAGGGATTAAGTGACATGAAACATGTGAAGCGTAGAACAGCGCCTGGTCCAAAGTGAGTGCTCAGTACAAGATCCTCACAGCCACTCCTGCAGCAGATTGAAACCCAGCAATTAGAGAGGGAGGTAGAGTCCCCCCAGCAGCCACGTCGGTAACTTTAGGAAGGAAGAGATGAGCCCTGCTGTCAGGCATGTAAGAGAAAAGACCAGGAAGGTGGGATGCGGACACAGAAGGAATTGATATGTCCAAGGGAAAGGCACATTGTCACCCCCTCCGGGAGCCCCAGAGTGTGCCACACC
The DNA here is from genome assembly GCF_029281585.2 of Gorilla gorilla gorilla. Taxonomy (NCBI): domain Eukaryota; kingdom Metazoa; phylum Chordata; class Mammalia; order Primates; family Hominidae; genus Gorilla; species Gorilla gorilla. The sequence goes on along the minus strand of NC_073243.2, from coordinate 25,314,086 downwards.
CCTAAACGGAAAAGCCCTCGATTGACATTAGGATGCTGGCTGTGTTACCTCGGTCTCCCCAAGATTGAGCACAAGACGAACCATGGTGAGTGAGTCCTGCTATAGGTGGCCAGCCTCGTCGTCTTTATTTATTTATTTATTTTTGAGACAGGGTCTCACTCTGACGTCCAGGTTGGAGTGCAGTGGCATGATCTTGGCTCACTACAACCTCTGCCTCCCGGGTTCAAGTAATTCTTCTGCCTCAGCCTCCTGAGTAACTGGGATTACAGGTGCCCGCCACCATGCCCAGCCAATTTTTTGTATTTTTAGTAGAGATGGGTTTTCGCCATGTTGGCCAGGCTGGTCTCGAACTCCTGACCTCAAATGATCCACCTACCTCGGCCTCCCAAAGTGTTGGGATTACAGACGTGAGCCACCGTCCCTGGTCCCACCCTCATCTTCTAGGTGGGCTTTCTCTTCACCATTGCCAAGAGGCTGGGGCAGCTTCCCTCTGGGTGTACATGGAGAGCCTGAGGTGGTGTATCCATGAAGTGGCTTATGGGTCACAGGGTCTTTTGAGCTAAACTGTCTCTGTGGGTCTCGGGGGCTTTTTTTTTTTTTTTAATGATGGCAAAATATACATGACATGAAATCCACCATCTCCACCATTTTTAAATGTATAATTCAGTGGCTCTGACTATACCCACGTGGTTGTGCAGCCATCATCACCACCATTAATCTCCAGAATGCTTCCGTCTTGCACCAGTGACACTCTGGACCCATTAAACACAAACTCCCCATCGTTCCCTGCCCACAGCACCTGGTCACCTCCATTCTGCAACCTGTCGCTATTAATTTGACTTCTCTAGGTGCCTCATAGAAGTGAAGCAAATGGTATTTGTCCCTTTGTGTCTGGCTGTTGCACTGAGCATAATGTCCTTAAGGTCCATCCACATGGTTGCGTGTGTCAAAATTTCCTTCCAATTAGCCGGGCATGGTGGTGCGCACATGTAGTCCCAGCTACTTGGGAGGCTGAAGCAGGAGAATCGCTTGAACCCAGGAAGCGGAGCTTGCAGTGAGCCGAGATTGCGCCACTGCACTCCAGCTTGGGTGACAGAGCAAGACTTCGTCTCGAAAAAAAAAAAAAAAATTTCTTCCTTCTTAAGGCTGAATAATATTCCATTGTGTTTATTTTACTACGACTTGCATTGTTTCCACCTTCTGGCTCTTGTGAATAATGTTGCCATGAACAGGCAGCAAGAGCCTCCCTTCAGGACTCTGCTTTCAGTTCTTTTTGGTATATACCTATTAATGGAATTGCTGGACCATATGGCAATTCTTTGTTTAATTTTTTTGAGGAATTAACACACTATTTTCCACAGGGGCTGTACTATTTTACATTCCCACGAGGAGGGCACAAGGGTTCCAACAGTTCTCAATCCTTACTAGTACCTGTTCTTTTCTGTTTTGTTGATATTTGTTTATTTGTTTGTTTTGAGACAGAGCCTTGCTCCGTTGCCCAGGCTGGAGTGAGAGTGGTGTGATCCTAGCTCACTGCACCCTCCGCCTCCTGGATTCTCCTGCCTCAGCCTCCCAAGTAGCTGGGACTACAGGTATGCACCACCACGACTGGCTAATTTTTGTATTTTTAGTAGAGACGGGGTATCACCACGTTGGCCGGGTTGGTCTCAAACTCCTGGCCTCAAGTGAACCACCTGTCTTGGCCTCCCACAGTGCTGGGATTACAGGCATGAGCCATTGTGCCTGGCCTTGTCTGGTTTTTTTTTAAGAACCTGTCCTAATGGGTGTGAGCTAATATCTCACTGTAGTTTTGATTTGCATTTCCCTCATGATTAGTGAAGTTGAGCATCTTTAAATGTGCTTATTGGTCATTTTTGTATCTTCTTTGGAGGAATATCTTTTGCTCATTTTTTTAAATTGGGCTGTTTGCTTTTTATTGTTCAGTCTGGACTTTTTTTGGACCTGGGGTAACTGCAGTGCCTACCTTTCAGCCACTGGTGATAGTAACAACAAAAATCCTAGCTTTCATTGAGCATTTACTTCGTCCACTAGGTGAAATGTTTACATGGATGCCCCACCTCCACCCCCTTTAATCTCTCACAGCAATCTTTTGAGAAAGATACTGTGATCATCTGCATTTTACACTTGGAGAAATTGAAGCTGGAGCCGTTGCCCAGGGTCTTGCAGCTAGTATGTAGTAAAACAACAGCTTAGCTCTGGTCTGACTCCATCCTTAGACGATTGTACTTATTTTCTTCCCCTGACCCAAGGAGCTGGCATTGAAACCTCTTCATAAATAAGTTTATCCATTTGCTTAATAGGGAACCACTCGGTCCTCAGGATCTTGGTTTCTCTAGAAAACCATATTTAATTCTATATAAAGAATCAGTTCCTAAAACCCCAAAGGTTTGCATCTGAAAGCAAACACAGAAATATGCGGCATTTTGAGTGCTAGATAGTCAGCTGCTCCAAAAATCTTTCTAAACGGAGTGATACGATATATTCATGAAGGATCCAAGCCCTGCCCAAGCTCATTTAGTTGGTGGCTGCAGTATTGCTCTTGGGGTCCAATCCTTTCTCCACTTGTAACTAATGACTTTGTGATCCTCAGCCCCTTTCAGTGGAGACCTCACATGAGCCTGTCTTTGTTCGTTATCTGTCCAGGTTTGATGGTGGCGAGGGCAGAGTGAAGGCAAGAGACCTTCATCTCGCCCCTCTGGAGGCACCAGCTTTCCACACAGTGGTTCTTTGGGGGAGCATTCTCCGTTCTTTTTATGTTGGTTTTTATCTGGCCTTGGGTTCACACAGCTGGGGCCGGGGCTGGGGCCAGGACCAGAGCTGTGACTTAGGGTTGGGAGGAAGTTGGCCAAAACATTCTCCAGCAGGGCTTGGGCAGGCCCAGGAAGTCCCGCCTAAAACACAGTGGACAAAGCTGCCCTTGTCCACAGGCCTGGGGGTGGGAGGCATCTGCTCAGTGACACAAGCTTGGCCATTGTTTGTTGTGACCTCAGCCAACGTTTTTTAGCTGAGAAAGGGGAAAAAGAGGGAGAGTGAAAAAAAAAAAAAAAAAAGGCCTCCAGAAACATTGCATCTGGAAAGTCCAGAACAAGTTGTTAATTTCCCAGCAAGCACTGGAGTGGATTTGGAAGGAACTGTGCAATGTAGTGGGTTCTTTGTGAAAGAACAGCAATGAGCAAAGCCACAGGAACCTCCGCTGGGGTGCCCAGAACACTGGCCCTGGGCTAGCGACTTGCCTCAGCCCCATTTCCCGGAGAGGCTGCCATGGAGAGGAAGCCGGCGGAGTCTTGGTGCTGAGTCTGAGGGCTTCAGGCAGGACCCAAGACTCTCCTCTGAGGTAGCAGCCCCCAGAGGAGGTTAGCTGTTCTCTGATGGTAAGAATTGATTTTTCTTGCCTGCAGATGTATGCTCCAGTTTGCTTTTCTCTGCATGTTTCTAAAATGACTGTGCCATGGTAAAGAGGCAGCTCTGAAAACTGAGCTTTGGGGTCTAACTGCTGAGCTGTGGTGGTCTGGGGACCCTGTGTGCTAGGGGGCACCTTTCACAGATCCAAGGCATGAGCAGGGAGGAAAAAAAAAAAGACATGGGTCATTGTGTGAGAGATCAGGAAAAGCGGATGGGAGGAGGAGAAAGATTTATGAAGGATGTCTTGGAGAGAAAGGAAGTCTTGGCTCCCCTAGTTACCTGGGGAGCAGTTTCGTAGTTGGAGCTGTGTGATGGAGAAGCAGAGTGGTGATGTGATTTTAATGGAGTCCAAACCTTGCTTCCTCCATGTAACTTTTTCCAAGTAAGAAACTTGGATTCTACCCACCTATCTGGCTTTTACCCCATGGCCCAGTTCTAGCTGGGGCATTGTAAGGCAAAAGCCATTTGAGGACTATAAAACTTTATGAAGGTAAGTGGGAGCTCCTGGGGTCATGGCTCCCTAGCAGAAGTACCTGCCCAGTAATGCACTGTGCTTCCAGGCTTGACTGAGACATCTTTCCAGCTTGGTGGTGGAGGCTGCAACAGTGATGATGGAAGCTCTTCTGATACTTAGCAGTACAACAGCCTTGTTTCACCAATCTTTCCACTCCCAGAAGTTACACATCCATCTTCTTTCTTTGCAAAGTAGGACCTCCAGGAGAGTAGTGATCACTCTCTTGAGGCTGTGTACAGCTGTGAGAGGTCCAGGTTGCATGGAAAGGCTGGCCTGTTTTGGCACATGGTCTCCCTCCAGGATGTGCTCTCCCACCTCCCTGGGCCCATCAGCATCTCTGATTCTGGCATGGCTTCCTGTTCCCACAGTGCCAGAGGAAGGGAGATGGTGCTTGTTATCCAGGAGCATCTCTAACGGGTTAGTTGACCTAGGACCGTCCACAGCGGTGCTTCTCAAAGGTTAACGTGCATCTGAACTACCCGGGAACCTTTAAAATGTAAGATCCGGTGCTGGGGCAGGACCTGGGGCTCTGCACTGATAGCCAGATCCCAGAGAACTTCATGCTGCCCGTGCGGGGGCCACACTTGGAGATTTGCTGCTGTGAGGAACCCAGACCAATCACTCAAGTTCTGACCAAGGTGTGGCTGCCTTGGGTCTGACTCTAGAGCACAGGGAGTTCTGGCAGTTCTGTGTGTGGATCGTGGTTGGGTGCTTCATGGGGGTGGAGGGATTAGCAGAGAAGAAGAACACTGAAGGGCACGCAAGGAACTGGGAAGAGCCGAAGTCAAGCTCTTGGGAAAAGGGCGTGTGGGGTGCAGAGGCTGTTGGTGGACTGTGTGTTAGGGGTGTAATGTGAGCAGTCAGCCAGAAGTGCTAACTGCTAACGGGCCCAGAAAAATTCCACTGGAACCCGCCTTTGGTGCATCCAGGGTGATGCAGAAACAGAAGCCCAGGATTCCAGGGCAGAAATCCAGTTGCTAGGCAAATAGAGCTAAGACCACTCACGTGGCTTGGAGGAGTGACAGGGAAGAGGTGGACGCATCAGGACAGAACTCAGTGTGGTGAGAGGTGGAAGCACAGAGTCCTGGGTGCAGTAAGGCAGGATCCTTGGTGTTTGGGGCACAGCCCACGTTTCAGGAACAGTCAGATGCCTCCTAGACATGATGCCCATGTCTACACTTGAATGTGACTTTTTTTTCTCCTATTAAAATGGCATGTCCTTAAAACATATATACTAATGCTGACATTTAGAATTATTGGGCCAGGCACGGTGGCTCACGCCTGTAATCCCAGCACTTTGGGAGGCTAAGGTGGGCAGATCACCTGAGGTCAGGAGTTCAAGGCCAGCCTGGTCAACATGGTGAAACCCTGTGTCTACTAAAAATACAAAAATTAGCCAGGCGTGGTGATAGGTGCCTGTAATCCCAGGTAATTGGGAGGCTGAGAGAGGAGAATCGCTTGAACCTGGAAGGCTTAGGTTGCAGTAAGCCGAGATCACGCCACTGCACTCCAGCCTGGGTGACACAGCGAGACTCTGTCTAAAAAAAAAAAAAAGAATTATTAAGTATTAGGCTATATATATGTATATATGAAAGCCCTTGGAGACCATCTGGTCCAACTTCCGTGTTTTAGAGATGAAGCAATTGAGGCCTCCCAGCAGAGATGGAAGAGGTTGCTCAAGATCTGCCAGCGAGACTGCTGCAGCTTTACTAGCTCCGATTCCCATCCTGTGTTCTTCGCACGGTGGCACAGAGCAGTGGTAGGTCTCACACCTCCATAGCAAGGCCCTTGGCTGTCACCATTTGCCTACTTTATATGTGCCAGCGGCAGCAGCTCCAGAAATGTTAGTTGAATCGGGTTGGTGAGAATTGCACCCCTTACTGAGTCTTGGAAATGGTTCCAGCCCTTATTAGACTTCATTTCCCTCCAGAGCTCAGGGTTCAGACCTCATCAGGATCCATCTCTCGGAGTCAGAAGTCTTTGATTAGAATCACTTGGAGCACAGGCCGTAGGCACTGCAGTCAGTGGAATGAGTCTCCGTGTTGGGGAAATGAGCTGCTTCCATTTTCCTTTAGTGCCTGCAGGCCACTCCAGCCAGCAACTGGCGGCCACAAAGCCAGGCCAGCTGGATCGCAGGTGCAGGCGGGCCGTCAGAGGCACCTACCCTTATACCATAATGAGCTTCAGTCCGCCTTCCTTTACAACAGCACTAATTCCCCGAGGAAGCCAGCTTTTGCCCCCCGGTGCATCTGCGGGCAGCAGCTGTGTCGCTTGTGCTTGAAGATCCTTTCTGGTGAGCGGGCTGCTTTGCATGAGATACTGAGCCTGTTACTGATCGAGCTAGCAACTTTGGACTCCCTCCCTTGCTTCTGAACTTAAATCCATTTTGAATGCAATAGGACGCTTGGTAAATTTGGTTCTGGGGTTTTCCTCAGAAGTCTAGAAAGTGCCCAAAACAATGACATAAGGCATTTGGGGGCTTTGCAGCTTAATACTAAAGGAAGGCTAGGGAGGATAGTCTCTCTGTCTCTCTCTCTGGGCCATACCAAGTTTGGCAAAACTCTCTTGTTCCCAGGCTTTTTCCGCTGCAAAGGGAAGTTGACCAGCAATCCTTTAGAGGGGCCCTCACCCTTCCAGGAACTCCCTAGGGAGTCTGTTAGGTCAACAATCCACAAAATGTCCTTCAAAAGTGTTTTCTAGGTCAGGACAAGTGATATCGTTATAGATATCAACTAGCATAGAAAACCTAGGATGCATGTCAAGATCATTAATCTTTAGGACGAAGAGAAAAGTACTAGCTCAACTCCTTCCTTTGACAAATAGGGATGTTTCGGCATTAATTGGCCGTAACAGGGACCTGTGGCAAAGGGGAAGAGAATCCCCAACTGTTCAGCCTCCCCATACAGACCTGAGGTCATGTGCACTATCGCATACCGTGATTTGGGCATGCATTTCATTTCCAATTCTTGGTACATCACTTCGCTTTGTTGGTGTCTCAGACAAGCCTTTCTTTCCCACCGATTCTAAGTCAGATTTGGTTGAGTAAATGAAAGGGTATCTAAACCAAAAGAGTTTGAGACCTCTTTCTCTTTAGAGCCCAGAAGTGTTTGGAGGGAAGCTTGCAGCGAGCAAAACAATATTTCATCGAGATTTGTGTCTTGTCAGGCCTCTGTCATCTCTTTTGTTTATGTGGCTGCTGTTCTTGGAAGCTGAGCTGGACATTTAACTGCCTTGATATTTCCCTTGTGGTTTTAGGCTGTGTTACAAAAGCCGTCCCATGCATGGGTTATAGGACCTCAAGGCTAGCAATCCCCCTATTTTACAGATGAGGAAACAGAGGCCCAGGGAGGCTAAGATAATTGCACACATCACAGCTCGCTGTCTGGGAACACAGCACCTCTTTATGCCTAGGCCTTTGTGCTGTCTCCTAATGCTTTTGTCATCCTGAGTTGGGGCTAGGATATCAGAATGGCCCACACTATTTTTATTCTGCTAGGGAAGGGGGAGGAGGAAAGAAGCAACATTCCTCAACAGTTCATCAGGAAATGGAGAGTTTGAATAAAATGTCTCTGTTAATCAAAAGCCAGCGAGCACAGTCATTCAGGTTTTCTGGCTTGGAATCCAGAAGCTGGAACCGGCTATTGGGAGGAGTCTACCTTGTCATTTAATAATTACATTTTTAATTGTGCTGAAACATCAGGACCAGAGAGACCTTGAAATGGAACAAAATGTAGGTTTTTTGTTTTTTTTTTTTCTCTGAGGTTCCCCAACCCCTCCAGGCTTCAAGGCGGGGAAGCAGTCCCTGCTTCCCTTATTATTTCTGGAGCTGTTCTCTGTATTTCAGGGGTACTTGTGGGACGACACTCCAGGTCCTCCACCCCAGATCCTGTGGTTCTAAAACACAGTCATAAGGCCTTTAGGCACCTGCTCCAAACCCGTCTATCAGAGGCCAAAAGAGTGACTCTGATATTTGGTGGCACAATTATGCTGGTTCGTCAATGCCGAGATTCTTCCAAAACATGCTGAAGAGTGGGCGTCTCTCAGATCCCCATCATGCCGTATGGCGCCGCTGGGGAGACGCCACCAACGAAAAGGACGGGCCATCTCAGATGCAAGAAACATGCTCACATTCAGAGTTTTCCTCATTTCTTGCATTGTCTCCTCTGGAACCCTATTAACTGGCCCTTCTGTCTTACATTCGTACAGCAGGTGCAACCACCATAAAAATCTCATTCTCCAGAGTCAGAGGAGGAAGGGTCATGCAGGAATAGGGGTTCTGCAAGGCCCACATGGAAGGCATTTCTTTCCTACCCTCTGCCGACAGCTTGATTCTCAGATGCTGCAAGGCTGTGACATGACTTCTGACCCAGGAGGGGCCGTCCAACTCATCCTTGCAGTTTGCAGGATCATTTGCAAATCTTTTCATCAATCCTTGTCCCCCCGGAGACTCCATATTTCCAGCTTGGCAAGTTTCCCTGTGAGGGTTGATGGGTGGACTTCCTGTATCCTTGCTGCAGGGACTGCGTTGTAATTATGTTCATCAAAATTCCTGGTTAACCAGATCACTCCATTTCTTTACAGGGTCAGAAAATACAGAGTCTATTGTTCTGTGTCCTCTCCCTGTCCGGTCTTGACAAACATACCCAATGAATTGACTGGCCCTCAGGGATGTGCTGGGGGTTTGCAGGGTGGCTGCTACCCTTGCCAAGCCTACCAGGAGCTGGATAGGTCTGGAGTGTCCCAAGTGGTTCAGCCTTCAGGCCCATGGCTGGGAGAAAACTCCCACGGCCCTAATGTCTACCTCTTATGATGGGTGCCAGTGACAGCCACAGTGTGAGGCTTCCTCTTGCCACTTCGTGGACAGAGGACAGTGATGGTGTTGGGGAGGAAGTAGCTAATGCAGATGAAGAAGAGTATGCCGGACACTCCATGGTGACTGGAGTTGCAACCTGGTTGGGGAGCCCAAGCGAGTCACTTTTGGATTCGTCCAAGGAGGCTGGTGGGGGTGGGCGTCTGATGTGAGCAAGTGGGATAGATATTCAAGCCAGCGAGGTGCTGATGATTGCTGCCACATACATTGTCACCCCATTCATCTATCTACACCAAGTAGTGAGGCCTGAGGGCACTTGGATAGTGCCAGGTTTGGAAGAGGCCTGAGGACATTTGCATCTACTAAAGCCTCATTTGAGAAGTTTATTTTAGGGACTCAAGGAGGCAGCCCTGCTCACTAGGTGATTTCTAATAAGAAGGGTTTGAGGTGACACACAGAGGACTCTGGTAATACCTCCAACAAATTTTGCAAATAGAAAACTGGGAGAAAGGAAGGCGACTCTCCTGGCTCTTTGGCTTCTTGCTGGTGAGAACTGCAGGTGTGCCTCATGCACCTGACCCCCTTTTCACACAGGTCCAACCACAGTTCCACAGGACATGGTCATGCTCAGGCCCAGGCCCGAAAATAGCCGCATGCTCTTCTCTGTATTTTGGCCCTGAGAACCCTTTGAAGGCTTACAAAGCCAAACAGGTGTTTCAAATGAGGTCTTTGGAAAGCCCTGGGTTCCTACTGATTTTTCCTTCATCCACAAAGTACTTTGGTCCCAACCTATCCACCTGAATGGATTCCAGGGCTCAGGATTCCCCCTGGAAGCTGACTGCCCCCTCGGGGCCAATACAACCCGGTAGAGGTAAGACTGAAAAGACTCACAGCACCAGGGATTTGGGTCTCCAAGGCCCCTTCCCTCTGTTGTGTTCCCTCTGGTTGAGAACCTGTCAGTTTCTAGGAAAAGACAAGAGTGGACATGAGAAGCAAGGACAGAGGATGGATGCCAACTGGTCAGGTACCTGATACCTGATATTTGGCAGGAGGGACAACAGGACACGCATGCTTCACTATGGGGATGGGAGGAAGGGCAGCGTTTTGTTTCCATCTCCCTCAGTGTTCTCATGATCTCAGTGTTCCTCCTGCCTCTCGATCTCTTCTAGTATATATAATTATAATTATTATTATTATTGTTTTTTTTTTGAGACGGAGTCTCGCTCTGTCACCCAGGCTGGAGTGCAGTGGCATGATCTGGGCTCACTGCAATCTCCGCCTCCTAGGTTCAAGCAATTCTCCTGTCTCAGCCTCCCTGGTAGCTGGGATTACAGGTGCACGCCACCAATCCCAGCTAATTTTTGTATTTTAGTAGAGACAGGGTTTCACCCTGTTGGCCAGGCTGGTCTCGAACTCCTGACCTCAAGCAGTCCACCCGCCTCGGCCTCCCAAAGTGCTGGGATTGCAGGTGTGAGCCACCACGCCTGGCCTAGTATATTTTTTTAAGTGGAGGCTTTTGTTTTGTTTTTTTGAGACAGGGTCTCACTCTGCTGCTCAGGCTGGAGAACAGGGTACAAATGTGGCTTACTGTGGCCTCAAACTCCTGGGTTCAAGTAATCCTCCTGCCTCAGCCTCCCTAGTAGCTGGGACTAAAGGTGTGCATCACCACGTCTGGCTAATTTTTAAATTTTTTGTGGTGATGGAGTTGCTGTGTTGCCCAGGTTGGTCTTAAACTCCTGGGCTCAAGCGATCCCCCTACCTTGGACTCCCAAAATATTAGGATTATAGGCATGAGGCACTGCACCCAGCCCTTTTCTAGTACTGTCTATATTTGAGACTCAGGTTATAGTTTCATTGTTTTACAGTATATATTGAGAATAGCAACATGTATACATGATTGTATAACTAGAAATGCATAATTACGTATGCATTTCTGTAAGCTGCTTTCAGCGTTCAGCCTGGATCCTTTTGTGCCGTGATTTCGTCATTCTTCACCTTTATTTGTCTTGCTCTTTCAGGCAGTTGAAGTACATCTCTTAAGTACTTCTACTAAGGAGGACATGAGTACTTGTCTCTAGAAGAATATGTTTCTGTTGCCTTCCCTTGTGAAAGACAGCTTGGCTACCTTGAAGTACAATGAAGGTCGTGGTATTTTCCCCATCATGCACCGGAGGTGTCTTTTGAGATGTGGCTACAGAGAAGTTTGAGACCAGCCTTCTTTTTATTCTTGCACTGGTCTTCCCACATAAATGATTACAGGACTTTTATCCTTATCTTTGCTGTGGAAATATGTTGTTAGGATATGTCTGCTGGTTGGTTTTTTGAAATCCACTTTGCCTTGAACAGCGTAGGACATGCTGTGCGGCCCAGCTCTGGAACTTTCCTCCCCATCAACCTTTGTTTATTCTTTCTTTTCTGTTGGAGCTTTTCTGCTAGTCTCCTCTTCAGGAACACCCAGTATCCATGTCTTGGTTTGCTGTTCTGTCCTCACGTTTGCATTTTTCCCATTTCCTTTGCATTCTGGGGAAAAAACAATTCTCGTTTGTTCTGTACATAACTAATTCACTTTGTTTTGCAGTATTGATTCCATGTTTTATTGCAACCAATGTGCATTTTCCTTCTGTTACAACCTTTCAAACTTCCCTATAATTTTTATCATTTCCTGTTCCTTTTTTATATCATTTTGGTTTTTTTTTTTTTCAAACCAACTTGCCTTGTTTTGTTCTCTTCTTATGAGTTTTTGTTCTTATATCATAATGTCATATCTTCCTGCCCTTTGTTGAGGTTGCTAGATACTTTTCTGAGATGTTTCTTCTGGATACTATGTGAGATCATGATGAGAAGTTTGTGTTTCTCTTGAGGCTTCTAGGCTTCTGGATGTTCTTCCTCAATCTATTTTCTGCAATAAAATAAACAATACATATCATCTTGCCTCCCCCTTCCCCGTTTGTGCAGCTCTTACAAAATACCTGAGACCAGATAATGTATGAGGAACAGGAATGTATTTATTTATTTGAGACAGTGTCTCACTCTGTTGGCTGGAGTGCAGTGGCACAATCATAGCTTACTGCAGTCTCTAACTCCTGGGCCCAAGCAGTCCTCCCCCCTCAGCCTCTCAAGTACCTGGAGCTACAGGTGCGTACCACCATGCCCAGCTAAATTTAAAAAAAAAGAAATGTTAAGGCCGGGCGCAGTGGCTCACGCCTGTAATCCCAGCACTTTGGGAGGCCGAGGTGGGTGGATCATGAGGTCAAGAGATCGAGACCATCCTGGCCAACATGGTGAAACCCCGTCTCTACTAAAAAGCAGAACAAAACAAAACAAAATACAAAAATTAGCTGGGTGTGGTGGTGCATGCCTGTAATCCCAGCTACTTGGGAGGCTGAGGCAAGAGAATTGTTTGAACCTGAGAGGCGGAGGTTGTAGTGAGCCGAGATCGTGCCACTGCACTCCAGCCTGGCGACAGAGTGAGACTCCGTCAAAAAACAAAACAAACAAAAAAAAACCTTTATTTTTGGAGAGATGGGGGGGCGGTGGGGTCTCACTATGTTGTCCAGGCTCGCCTTGAACTCCTGGCCTCAAGCAAACCTCCTGAGTAGCTGGGATTATAGGCACAAGCCACGGTGCCTAGCTCAAGAACAGGACTTCCTCACAGTTCTGGAGACTGGGAAGTTCCAAGATCGAGGTGTCGTCAGGTTCTGTTGTCTGGTGAGGACTGTTGTCTGCCTCCAAGATGGCACCATGTTGCTGTGTCTGCCAGATAAAGGAATAGCGTGTCCTCACATGGTGGAAGGCAGAAGGACAAGCTAGTGAATACCGCGTGAAGCTGCTTTGATAAGAGCCTCAATCCCACTGAAGGAGGCGCCCTCATGGGCTGATCACCTCTTAAAGGTCCCACCTCTTAATCCTACCATGTTGCCAACACCTGAATTTTGGAGGGGACACATTCAAACCATAGCAGAGTCCATTCAATAGATCCATTAAGAGCTGGGATTTGTTCACAGGTGGGGCACACACACCTTCTCTAACTCCCACTCCCATTCCCTGTCTGCTTATTTGGTAAAATAGCCTCCTCAAATATTTCTGAAGCCTAGTTCCTACTATAATTCTCAGTTTTCATTCATTCATTCATTCATTCATTCATTGTTCTGGGCACTGTGCTGAGATTAAAGCTGTGAAAAGAGGGATGGGGACATGGCCCTGTCTTCCCGAATCTTATAGTCTGTTTCTTTGTTGATATGGCAGCTCTCCCAACCTCCTCCTTCCAGGCCAAGTCTCTGAATCTCTGACCTTTAGAAGAAAATGAAGACTCTGCCGGGGTCCAGCCTGTCTCCTGCATAACTACTGGGTGAAGACTGCAGTCCTCAGGATGTGTTGTGACGTTGCCAGGGGTCCCCTACTATTTTCTGTGCACTGAAATTTCTGAGTATGGCTAGAAAGGCTGCTGGAGTTGGGGAGCACAGTACTTTCACCTGTGAGACAGGAAATGCGCCCAGTATTCTTAGAGACACGGACTCTGGGGCTGGTGATGTCACTGTTGCATGATTTGTGTCTTAACCCAGAGGTGGAGGAGAGTATCCTTCTCGGGTAGCTGTTCCCAGCTCTGTGTAGGAGTCTGCCCACCTAAACAGGTGTCCACCAGGAAGGCATGACGTGGGAGTGAATTGCCAGTCTCCAGCCCTGCTGGGTCTTGATCTTCCTGGTGGGCTCTGGCAGCCCCATTAGTAATTGGTTGACTCCCTGAGGAGTGCAGAGCTGGCAGTGGGGCCACTCCTGGCTGCTGAGTCCAGGACTACTCCGGGACTCAACCTTCCCAGGCGTGCCCAGCCATGCCCTGGCTGCTTCTGGGTGTCCAGCTGCCTCGGTGGTTGGGGAAGAGAGAACTTGCTGGAGAGTCCTTTGTGGAGGAGCCTTCAAGCAGTGCCAATCACGGCACTGGGCTCATTAGCAAGCATTGCCATAGCAACGGGTCTGCCAGAAAGTGGCTCGTTAGGCTGACAACTTCAGAGCTGTTATATATAGATCTGGGTGTGGGGGGAGTGGGGGTGTGGGGCCCTGTGGATATGCTTTTCTTTAGAGCTCCTATTGCTTCTGGGTTTGGGGTGTGAGAGGATGCAGAGTGGGAGACCTTAAAACCATCTGATCTGGCTGCTAAAGCGAGTGTCTGACGACCACCCATTAACACCAGCGAGTAACGTTTGCTCACGGCTTTAGAAGAAGGTAAGAGTCAGGTGTTCTCAGAAACCTCCGGAGGGGGAGAGAGTCCCGGAGGTGGAGGTGGCATCCGGGTTGAACTTGAGCTTGAAGCATGGTGGGAGCGGTAGGGAGCAGAGTAGCAGGGTCTGTACTGCCTGGAGGCTGCAGAGACAACCTCCACTGTCTGTTAAATAGTTTATTTGAAGGGTGTGGGGCAATGGGACAGAATCTTTTTCTTTAATAAGTCACTGTGCAGCCCAACACTGTCTTTTTACAAATCATGCTTATAAAAATTCTATGATCTAAGTTTTCATTTCAGAAGTGATGTTTTTTCTCAGTTGCTGCCTCTAACGCTGCAACGGAGTGGCTTCAGAGCACAGGACTCACCCAGGATCACTGTTACAAATGCAGCCTCCCAGGCTGCTCTGGAGATTGAGTCAGGCCCCAGAGTGTGCACTTGAACTCACATCCCAGGTGACTGCTGGGGTGGCCCACGGTGACCATACTTTGAGAAACACTGCTGTAGGGGGATTTGTTTTTGATCTCTGTAATCTCTGGGTGACTTTGCTTGCCTGCTTTTTTTTTTTTAAAGGAGGAATCAGTAGCCACCATTAAGGGGAAAATTTTGGGGGTTGCGTTGTTTTTTTAAATAAAGAGACAAGGAAGTCAGCCTACAGCTAGGGAACGTGACGGCCTGGACGCGGGCGGTGATATTTTTGCACATCATATGCTCACTTGGGGACTGGGAGACAAGCAGGAGGATCAGGCTTGAGTTGTCATCCTCCTTGGGAAGGAGCTGGGGTGTCAGGTGGTCTCAGTGAGGAAATGGAGCTGAGTAGGTGTAGCTGGGGAGAGATGTGGCCCAACTTTAAGGTAACTGGATAGAAGTCTCTAGAACAAAGCTATTATTTTAATTAATTAATTAATTAATTTTGTGTAGAGATGGGGTCTTGCTCCATTGCCCAGGCTACCCTTGAACTCCTGGCCTCAAGCAATCCTCCTGCCTCGGCCTTCCAAAACGCTGGGATTACAGGCATGAATCACTGCGTCTCGCCAGCTGATATTTTTAAGCAGTTTGTTTTTACCATTAACCGTGCCACACTGGGCAAGTTATTAAACTCTCTGTGTCTCAGATGCCTTGTTTTACAGCGGGGATAAATGCCATCTATGAGGCAGGCTTGTTGTGACGAGTAGCTGATTGTCTAAAGCACCCAGTCCAGTCTGGCATGCATTATAGGTATTTGGTGACTGGTAAAAAGTCATTATCGATGGGTACAAATGGACCTGGGCTCAGATATTTCTCGAGTCCTTTCTAGAGTAGGGTTCTGAAGTAGTGTAGAAACCTCCTGATATTACGTATGAAATAGCGTGTGTGTGTGTGTATGTGCACCCATTTTAGGGGACAGAAGATCCATAGCCTTCCTCAGATTCTTAGAGGATGCACTTTCCATATATATCATTGAGCAGGTTGCCTACTGAACAAGGAGGCCCAGGTGAGGGTGGATGTACAGGGACTGAATCCTGTCCTTCCATCTGGCCAAGGGATGGTCCCTTCCAGAGGAAGAGGCCGCGTTTTATTATTCCCACAAAGACACCCTGTATTAGGTAAAGAATTTCTGAGTTAGAAAAAACTTCCTTCGTTTTCCCCCACCCCCACTCCTGCTACCTCTGATCTTCTTCCTTCCAGGTGGGGTCTGTCCCCAGCCCCCGGGTCTGTGTCACCTCTGCTTCCAGTACAGTTCCCACGGGAAAGTGCTGACAGAATTGAAGGGAAAAAGCCACAGGACTAAGGAAGAGAAGGGAAGGATTTAACTTGGAAGGAAACTAATTAGAAGAATAAGATTGAGAGAGACCTTAATTATTGGGTGGTTATGCACACTGTATCCTCTGGATGCCTGGGGGCCGGCTGCTCCTGCCCCTCTGTGGCCATGAAGGGTGAGGTAATGCTGGTGCTGTTGGCCCTTAAGTGAGGACTTGAAGGTAGGAAGGTCTAACTTCTGCCTTCGCCACATCTTTAAAAATGTTTTTTTATTTTTTTATTTTTTCTTTATTTTTGAAACAGAGGCTCACTCTGTCACCCAGGCTGGAGTACAATGGCGCGATCTTGGCTCACGGCAACCTCCGCCTCCCAGGTTCAAGTGATTTTCCTACCTCAGCCTCCTGAGTAGCTGGGATTACAGGCACCTGCCACCATGCCCAGCTAATTTTTGTATTTTTAGTAGACGCAGGGTTTCACCAGGTTGGCCAGGCTGGTCTCGAACTCCTGACCTCAGGTAATCCACCCGCCTTGGCCTCCCAAAGTGCTGGGATTACAGGTGTGAGCCACCGTGCCCAGCCAAAAAAATTTTTTTTAATTGTGGTACAATACACATGACAAAATATTTACCATCAGTGATATATTTATGTATTCATGATATTGTGCAACCATTACCACGATCCAGTTCCGGAACAGTGTCATTACCCCAAAGGGAAAACCTGTATCCATTCTCCCCTCCCCAGGCCTCTGGAAAAGATAAATCTGTTTCTGTCTCTATGGCTCTGCCCATTCCGGGCATTTCATATGCATGAAATCATACAATATGTGGTCTTTTGTGTCTGGATCCTTTCACTTAGCATAATGTATTCAAGGTTTATCCATGTTGTAGCATGTATCACGGCTCCATTTTTTTTTTTAATTTCTGAATAATATTCCATTGTATGGCTGTACTACACTATCCATCCATCTGTTGATGGGGGATTTGAGTTGTTTCTACTTTTTGGCCATTACGAATGATATTGCTATGAGCATCCATGTACCGATTTTTGTTTGACTGCTTGTTTCTAGGTGTTTGTGTCTATACCTGGTTGTCTCCATGTCTTTTGACTTAAAGTCAGCCATCAGGAGGAACTCCTTTCTAAGAGAACAGAAAGGTGATGGGACTGTGGCTGCCTCAGGAGATGGAGGCAGAGTGCGGCCCTGCAGGAGGGAGATGTGGAGACCATCTTTGCCACATCAGCCACATTAGGAGATGGGCCTGGTGGCCCCAGTGCCCTCCTCCTCCCCTCTTTCAGCATCTCATGGCCCTTCACGGCTCAGTATCAGGGTGCCTCCCACCTTCTGTAAGGTCCTGAATTTCCTCGTTGCAGGAGACCTCGTGGTCATCAGTGCCTTGCGGAGAAGGGACGGCATCATTATTGCTCTTTCCTGGGTGGGACACTGAGGTTCACAGGTTGGGTCCACTGGCTCTCCAGCTCCTGTAAGGAGTGGTCTCCTCACTGCCCAGCCCTCTCACCAGAATGCACTGGCCAGCTCTCAGGCTGTTAACCTCCCCAGCAGGTGTTTGCCATTCAAGTCGGGTAGTATTGGAAACAGAAACCTCAGAGAAGTGACTGTTGATGCTGACATTTCAGACAGAGGGATGGTGAGGCTAGGGTGGAGGTCGGTATCGCCGTAGACAGACTGTGTGAAGCCCTTCCAGTGGAAAACCCCATTCATTGCGCATCCCTCAGGACAGGCGCTGCCCTAGGTGCTGAGTTGCGTATTGTTACCCTCTCCATTGTCTTCCACAACTGGGCTCATATTATCACCCTTCGTTTCACAGATTCGAGAATAGCCTGGTGAGTCAGTAGCCTTTGGTCACATGGCTGTCAAGCGGTCCAGGCAGGATTGGCACTGAAGGCTGTTCGAGCCTGAGGGCTGTTTTCACTGTGCCTATGGGTTCCTGTCTCTGCACCCCTTTTCTGACCATGTCAATATTTGATCCTTCCTATTTCCTCCCATGTTATTTGGATAAGTACCAATATGGCTTTCCCATGTTTGATTGAAGGAGAAACTAGAATATTTCACTCAAGGAGAGGACACCTGGCATCTTGCCCCTCTGGTTCTAGAATCTCTTTCATCAAACACCCATGCCTGTAGTTGTATTTTTTTGTTCTTTGTTTTGAGACAGGGTCTCACTCTGTCACCCAGGCTGGAGTGCAGTGGTGCGATCACAGCTCACTGCAACAACCTCCTAGGCTCAGGCAATCCTTCCACCTCAGCCTCCTAAGTAGCTGGGACCACAGGCGTATGCCACCACACCCGGCAATTTTAAAAATTATTTGCAGACGGAGTCTTCCTATGTTGCCCAGGCTGGTCTCAAACTCCTGGGCTCAAGCCATTCTTCCACCTCGGCCTCCCAAAGTGCTAGGATTACAAGCGTGAGACATTGCACCTGGCCCTAACCCTCATTTTTAATCCCCTGACCCCCCACCCATGCCGACTTTATTTCTAATCCTATTGGACAGAATGTTCATCTCCTGTGCATGGGATACTTCTCTTTCTCTCAACATGCACGCGCGCACGCAAACGCGCACACACACACACGCATGTTGTTATAATCCTATTTGTCTTGCATATATTTTGGCTATCTTCCAAACCTGGAGAGTTCAAAGCAGTGAGAGGGCCCAGGTAAACCTGCCCAGATGTGGGCTTGTGCTTACTGGACATGCTGATGAGACAGCAACCTGGGACCCTGGTGGGATGCCACACCGTGTTGATCCTGGCTGCTGTCCACCTCACTGTCTCCTGCTTTCTTAGAAGACAGTCTTCCATACGGAATCAAACGGGCGCTGCAGGTTAGCAGGTGTAGGAGACGGAGCGTCCAGGGCATAGGGGAAAGCTTTTAATTAAGTTGTGAAAATGCATTGTGAAACTTACACCGCAGCTACGCAGAGGGCAGAAGGGAGGCTGTCTTTACTCAAAGTCCCCGAGCAGCTCAGATTTACTTGTTCCCTCCAATGACATGCAGGGCACTACGGGAAGCCACGGCACGTGGTTTTGCAACCTTCACAAACCGTGAGAGTAGCCTGGGAGCTGTGTGTCTCTGCTGCTCTCTTTCATTCTGTTATCTTGTTTTCCTAAGCGGGGGTCACCAGGGACCACCACTATGGGCACAGCTGGGGGATACTGAGGACATTTGGGAGCCGATTACCTTTACTGTTTGTGAACAGCCCCTGGCTTTGCTGAGAAATTCATGGCTACTCTCTTCGTATGGCTAGAATTCTGATTTTAATCAATTTACTTCAAAAGGCACAGCAATCTTACAGGCTAATTTGGACTCTCTGTCCTAATTTTAAAATGTTCTTTAGCTAACAACTTTTATTTCTGTGTTTATGGGAGAAAATTTAGGGGGAACAGATATGTAGAAAGGAGAGTATAATAATTGCCTGTAATCCCAGCACCCAGGGATCATGGCTGTTTTTTGTTTGTTTGTTTGTTTTTATATTTTTGTTTGTTTTTTTTGAGATGGACTCTCACTCTGTCACCCAGGCTGGAGTGCAGTGGTGCGATCTCTGCTCATTGCAACCTCTGCCTCCTAGGTTCAAGCAATTCTCTTGCCTCAGCCTCCCGAGTAGCTAGGACTACAGGCGCATACCACCACGCCTAGCTAATTTTTTGTATTTTTAGTAGAGGTGGGGTTTCACCATGTTGCCCAGGCTGGTCGCGAACTCCTGAGCTTAGGCAATCCGCCCGCCTCGGCCTCCCAAAGTGCTGGGATTACAGACGTGAGCCACTGCGCCCGGCCATGGTTGTTTTTTTTTTTAGCATCTGTCTACTAGATATCTAGTTTCTTTGTATGTCATATACATTTCTCTCTGATTTGTTTTTTAACGAAAAGTAACTCTATACATGGTTAAAAGAATTAAACTGCACATAAATGCATACAATGGGAAGTCAGCATCTGCTCTGTCTCCGAGTCCTAGTTCTTTTTGCCAGAGTGATCTGGACCCTTGGCGAGAGAAGCTCCATCCAGCTCTTCACGGATTCTCAGCATTATTATAGAATGTTTTGCATCTGGCTGTGGGATGACTTGCATTAATTACTTCTGCTAGGTTTGCACAGCAAGCCTGGGGCCTTGTCTGCTGCTGTGCTTCGTGGTCTGGGAATTTCAGGCTTCAGATTTCACAATGGGAGGTGGTGGAGTGACAGGGCCCCCTTGCAAGCTCAGCACCCCGTGAGTGATTTTCTAGGGGGCCGCGGAGAAAGTCTAGCTCCATTAGCTGAATGGCATTTTCCTCTCTGCTCCCAGAGGAGCTGTCCTCTGTGCAGGGGCTCTGAATGCTCAGGTGCTTCTCACCGCTCATGCTCACGCAACCCCTGAGGTCACGTGTGTGCTGCCTCTGACCTCAGGGGTTTGTGGGCCGCAGACTTCCCAATGTCACGCTACTGTAGGGTGAATTCATCAGCCTTTGCCTTCCTGGTTTAAAAACTCTTGCAAAAATGCCAAATGGGTGTGACCTTTTCTTTCTTCTCCAACAGAAGCCTGGAATGGTCCCCCCTCCGCCGGGAGAAGAAAGCCAGACGGTCATCCTTCCACCTGGCTGGCAGAGCTACCTGTCGCCTCAGGGCCGGCGGTACTATGTCAACACGACCACCAATGGTGAGTCCTGCTCGGGGGAGAATCCTGCACCAACCCCCTGGCATTCTGGCTCTCTAGAGGGGCACGTTTTTTCTCCTTTCTTCACCTCTCTGGGGGTTTTTTCTTCTTAAGTCTATGCTCAGGGGCTGCAGTAAAGTCTTACTCCTCCCACTGTGCTGGGTGGTAGGGGTGCAAGTCTGGGTCTGTAGTTCTGGGAGTATCTTGGAAGGAAGGCTGCCCTTTATGGTTTGAGCCTTCCTTGGACCCTGACGTCCACCCTGCGTATCTGTGTTAAACCCAACCTGTTTGTCTGGGGCTGGGTTTTCTGAAGGGTATCTCAAAAGGTTCTATGGTCAACAGCTGGCTTGAATAAAATGAACGAGGCAAAGTCACTGCATGATGTCTTGGAATTTTGAAGGTTTTAATGATCTTGAAGCTTCAATACAGGGGTTGCAAATGCGAGGTTTCCCTAATTTCACTACAACGTCATCTTTTTCCTTAAGTATCTCACTGGCTGGCATTTCTCCAGATGTTTTTTGGGAAATGCCAGGGGTGCTTATGGGTTATTTATCCCATCAAATAGTACAGGTTCCGTGTGCATCTGAGTTGAATGGGACCACACCTCAATGCCCCCAATAATTAGGGACCTCCCAGGCCTTCAAATGGCCCCAGGATCCCCAAAAGTTTGCTGTGGATGGTTTATAAAAGGGGGTGCACCGCGTGGCAGGTTCTGTAACAAGGTGAGCAAAGGGCACTGTTGCAGGCTGTGGTCTTGGGCAGGGCAGGACAGGGTAAACCAGCTAAACAGAGCTGTGTCTTGACCTCCGTGACTCCCCAGAGAAATTGCCATGAGAGAACTGAGAGGATTTAAACCAAGGAAAGTTAGATTTAGTGGGAATCACAGACATGCGTTCCAAGGCAAAAGATGAAAATCGTACCCAAGTCCACTGCTGGCTCAGCCTTGGCCTGTCACTCCTCTGTGCCTGCCTGACTACATGACCACCCCTTCCCACCTGGGGGTATCGTTACTACAGCTGATGTTTATAAGCCTGCACAAGGAGGGGGTCTTAGTGACAGGGGAGCCAGCTACTGTTTAGCAGAGACACAAAGAAGGCAGCTGGTTTATTCGTATCCCCTGGCAACCTGACCTTCCACAGGCTCAAGAGGGGTGGTCTAGCGGAAGAGGTAATGAAGTTTCTAGGAAAAGGGAAGTAGGACTATTTCTGACTGTTCTAATCTTACACTTCCTCAAAACAAACACATGAACAGCTTTGCACTGTTACCGGAGACTTGAAATTTCAGAGAAGAGTGTGTCTATGTATGCAACACCCATCTGCCAAACACAGAATTTGGACCGTAGGATCATGAGATCATCAATTATTTGGGACAACATTGGATCCAAATTATTGGAAGGTCAGGTTGCTAGGGGATATGAATAATTTGGATCCGTTATTGTCCCAAATAAGCTACTCTATTGCAAAGGGGCATGGGGGGAAATGGCTTTCTGAATTTCAGCATCTTTATCTTTTTTTACGTTAGAGACTAGTTTGTTTTCAGGGTAAAAAATTCAGTAAGTACAAAATGATTTCAAATAAAAAATAATCCCCGGTCTGACCTTTTAAACATATGTACACTTATTCTTTTAAAATAAATTGGAAAATATTGTCTATGTTGTCCTTTAAGTTACTTTGACAGTGTATGTGGACATCTTTCTATACTTTGTACATTTCAGTCTAACCCATTCTTTTAAACAGCTGTGTAGTAATCCATTACATGGGTATGCTATTAATTTCACCTGCACTCTATTAATTTGAGTCACATTTTATATCAATAGACAGTGTCTGGCAGCTTTTTTCTGGGACTCAGACTTTAGCAGATGCCACTGGTGACAGCTTTCTTATGGGTCCTGAGATATAGCGATCCCACAGAGGCTCCAGGCCAGGGGTCAGTGAACTTTTTCTGTAAAGGGCCAAGTAGTCAGTATGTAGGCTTTGAGGGTCACGTGGTCTCCGTCCCAGCCACTCAGCTTTACTGTTTCAGCATGAAAGCAGCCCTGGATGATAGGTAAACAAATGAGTGTAGCTGTGTTCCAATAAGACTTTATCTATGGATCCGAAAATGGGAATTTCAGATGACTTGTGTGTGTTATGAAATATCATCGTTCTGGCCAGGCATGGTGGCTCATGCCTGTAATCCCAGCACTTTGGGAGGCCGAGGCAGGTGGATCACTTGAGGTCAGGAGTTCCAGACAAGCCTGGCCAACATGGTGAAACCCCATCTCTACTAAAAATATCAAAATTATCCGGGTGTGGTGGTGGGCGCCTGTAGTCCCAGCTACCCGGGAGGCTGAGGCAGGAGAATCGCTTGAACCCGTGAGGTGGAAGTTGCAGTGAGCCGAGATCACGCCATTGCACTCCAGCCTGGTGACAGAGCAAGACTCCGTCCGTCTCAAGGGAAAAAAAAAAAAAAAAAAGTGAAAGATGATTTTCGTTGGCAAGTTCACTGGGCCATATGATAGTTGGTTTGACCAGTTGGTCCCTTGGGCCATAGCTGCTGGTCCCTGCTTCAGGCTGTCTGTTGGCTCCACAAGGACTTGTCCTATTTGCACTTCCTCTCTTTATTTATTTATTTATTTTTTTAGACAGGGTCTCACTCTTGCCCAGGCTAGAGTACAGTGGCACAATCATGGCTCACTGCAGCCTCAACCTCCTGGGCTCAAGCACTCCTCCCATCTCAGCCCCCTGAGTAGCTGGGATTGCAGGCATGTGTCATCACGCCCGGCTGATTTCTTTTTTTTTTTATATTTTTTATTTATTTGAGACAGGGTCTCACTCTGTTGCCCAGGCTAGAGTGCAGTGGCACAATCATGGCTCCCTGCAGCGTTAACTTCCTGGGCTTAAGTGACCCTCCCACCTCAGCCTCCTGAGTAGCTGGGATTACAGGCATGTGCCACCACACCTGGCTTTTTGTATTATTATTATTATTATCTTTTGTAGAGATGTTTTGCCATGTTGCCCAGGCTGGTCTTGAATTCTTGGCCTCAAGTAATCTACTGGCCTTGACCTTCCACAGTGTTGGGATTACACTATGCCTAAAAACAGTTTTTTTTGTTTTTTGTTTTTTTGGTAGAGACAGGGTTTCAGTATGTTGCCTAGGCTGATCCCGAACTTCTGGCTTCTGTTTCTGCTTCCCAAAGTGCTGAGATTATAGGCATGAGCCACCGTGCTCGGCTCTCTCCTCTTTTATGCTAAAAATAATTCCAGCACCTACCTTGGTCTTACATTCTAGATATATGCCAGTTTTATTCATTGCTTGTTTAACTCTTTTTTTTTTTTTTTTGAGATGGAGTCTCGCTCTTTCACCCAGGCTGGACTGCAGTGGTGCGATCTCAGCTCACTGCAAGCTCCACCTCCCGGGTTCATGCCATTCTCCTGCCTCAGCCTCCCAAGTATCTGGGACTACAGGTGCCTGCCACCACACCCGGCTAATTTTTTGTATTTTTAGTAGAGACGGGGTTTCACTGTGTTAGCCAGGGTGGTCTCAATCTCCTGGCCTTGTGATCCGCCTGCCTCGGCCTCCCAAAGTACTGGGATTACAGGCGTGAGCCACCGTGCCCGACCTTAACTTATTGTTTATCTGTTTGATTGAATCATTCATTCAACACATAGTTTGAGCCTCAAATATGTACCAGGCAGAGTGAGTCTTGGGATACTGGGGACTTAATAAGAACAAAGTCTCTGCCCTGCAAGTGTTTATCTTCTTATAGTGGGAACAGATTTTAAGTGAAAACCTATTTGATCAATCAGGAAAGGGTTGTGAAGCAGGAGTCCAGGGTGTTTTAAGAGCATGTCACAGAGAGACCCTGGGGAATCAGGGGAGGCTTCCTGGAGAAGGAAGCTGCAGGATGGGAAGGGTAAGGAAGGGCTAGGGGATGGGGAGTGTTTTACTGATGGCAAAGAGTCAGCTGTGTTTGTAGGGATCATGCAGCCCATGAACATCATATTAATAATTTTGCTCGACAGTCTAAGGGAGAAGGAAAGCAGCTATCTTTCTGATTCTCCTCTGGAATCGTTTCTTAGACTTGTTTTGTTTGGCTGTAGGGATGTTTTAAATATATTTTAATCTGCCTGCCTTTCTGCAGGAAGGCATCTATGAGAATAGCCACTCATGTTTATCTTACCTCCTGACTCCTGGAGGTACCTGAGCTTGTGCCTCCTCACTGCTGGGCCAGCTGCATCTATCTGCCTTTCTGCCTGGCCCCTTGCTTAAGCATCTTTGCTCTGTCCCTCTCCAGGTGGCATTTCATCCAAATGCTAGCCCAGTGCCCAGAAAGTGCAGTCCCGGTTCTAAGCAGGCCATTCTTCTCTTCCTCTTTGTCTGTCTACCTTTCTTCCAGACACTTCTAGTCTTTCTCCCTTAATCCCTAATCTCTTCTTTTCCAGAGGGTGCCTGGGGATAATAGGTGTTCTGTCCCCATTTTTACACCTATAACCAGTTGAAAGTCTAATTTACATTTGTATTACCTTGCCTTGGCGAATCTGTTTCTTTTCTTTTTTTTTTGAGACAGAGTCTCGCTCTGTCGCCAGACTGGAGCGCAGTGGTGCGATCTTGGCTCACTGAAACCTCCGCCTCCCCGGTTCAAGCAATTCTCTTGCCTCAGCCTCCTGAGTAGCTGGGATTACAGACATGCGCCACCACACCCAGCTATGTTTTTGTATTTTTAGTAGAGACAGGGTTTCACCATGTTGGTCAGGATGGTCTTGATTTCCTGACCTCATGATCCACCCCTCCTCGGCCTCCCAAAGTGCTGGGATTACAGGCGTGAGCCACCGCACCTGGCTGGCTAATCTGCTTATTTTCACATCCATTTAGGATTTTATGGATGAGGTTGTCACTGTGCTAGCCATTGAGCCGGGCTCTGGGGATCCAAAATCAAACTAGATGCTGTCTGTGATCTCAGAACCTGCAGTTCTAATAGGGCCAGAGACACATATAAACCTATAAGTGTTACAGGTATTCGTGCGGAAATCTGGGGGCTCGAGGAAGGGAGTAGTCAGCTTGATCTGGGTATTAACCAAGTCTTTGCAGGGGGAGGGGGCGGCCTTGACTCAGGCATTCCAAGCCAAGGTTACAGCATGAGTAAAGACCAGGCAGGAGAGAAAAACAGTGGATGTGTTTGGCATTGGTTAAGGAACAAAGAGGTGAGAGAGAGTCAGGGGCCTTGGGACATTTTGAGGAGTCAGGTCTTTATCCTGTAGGCAGCGGGAATCCATGGGAAATTTCCAGGCGGTGGCGTGACATGATCAGAATATTGTGGCAAGGCTGCTTGTGCGGCAGAGCGAAGGCTTTAAGGCCAGTAAGCGTGGAGGCCGACAGACTAAATGAGAGGAGAAATAATGAGGTCAAACACCAATTCTACAGCAGTGGCTGGAGAGGAGGAGGTAGAATCTGTCAGACAGGATGTGGCTGTGGCAGGTCAGGGATTGGAAGTGCCTGGATTCCTCCGGGTTTTCTGCCTTGTGTGATGGGACCATACAGTGAGTATAGGGTATTCAAGGGAGGAACAGGTTAGGAAGAAAGAAAAATGAGTCCATGCTGAGTGTGTGGTTCCCTGGGGTGCATTCAGGGAGAGATGGCTGGCATTTGGATGGCTACGGTGTGACTTAGAGGACTTCTGAGCTAGAGATGGGAACTTGGTGAGCCATGTGGGTACATGGCCTGGCCACTGTTGCGCGGTGACCAACCTGCCCAGCCACAGAGGGTGGTCCAGGATTTGCGTTTCATCAGCAGAGAGGTGAAGTGACGAGGATGTAGAAGATCACCCGGGGCCTTGCAGCACAGGTGTAAGGCAGCAGCCAAGGAGACCTTGAGGGAATTGTCAGAGATACGAGGAATCCAGGAGAAGGTAATGTCATCAAAGGCAAGGGAGAATAGATAGGGAGGGATAGTCAGGGACAGACTGAAATATAGATCAGGTTTATGATAAGAGTGTTGTTTTAAATCACTGGGGAAAGCATGGATTATTTAGTAAACAGCATTGGGCCAGATGGCTAACAGGAAGTTTCAGTGGTTAATGCAGTAATGCCGTTGCTTTCATATAAACTTGCCAATGCCATCAGAGCATGCTCCGTGGACTTTGGGAAGTCCCCATCTTTCTTGTGGCTCTCTGGAAATTTCATCATGCAGAGTGGCCTTCAGTTCAGCCCCAGGAACTCCCAGGGTTTTGGTATCAGGAAATTGCTTGTCTTGTGCTGTCCAGGGAAGCTCTCCATTCCCACCAAAAGTTGACTGTGTTGCTAACGGTTTGGGATAGTGAGCTATTATCAATAGCCTACCCCATCCAGGGACCTCAGCTAGCGTTAAGGAGACTGTCTTAGTCTGTGCAGGCTGCACTAACAAAATACCATAGACTGGATGACTTATAAACAATGGAAATTTATTTATCACAGTTCAGGAGGATGGGAAGTCCAGGATGAAGGTGCTGGCAGATTTGGTGTCGGGTGTGGGCCTGCTTTCTGGTTCATAAGAACAGCTGCATTCTCACGTCGTGGAAAGGACAAACAAGATCCTCTGGGTTTCTCTTTTTTTTTTTTTTTGAGACAGAGTCTTGCTCTGTCACCCAGGCTGGAGTGCAGTGGCACGATCTCGGCTCACTGCAACCTCCATCTCCTGGATTCAAGCGATTCTCCTGCCTCAGCCTCCCAAGTAGCTGGAACTATAAGTGCCCGCCACCACGGCCGGCTAATTTTTTGTATTTTTTAGTAGAGACGGGGTTTCACAGTGTTAGCCAGGATGGTCTCGATCTCCTGATCTCATGATTCACCTGCCTCGGCCTCCCAAGGTGCTGGGATTACAGGCGTGAGCCACCGCGCCCTGCCTGGATTTCTCTTTTAATGGCGCTAACCCCATGATGGTGGAGCCTGCATGACTTAGTCACCTCCTAAAAGTGCCGCTGCTTCATACTATCACATGGGGAATTAGGTTTCAACACGTGAATTTGGAGGGGACACAAACATTCAGACCATGACAGGGACCTCTTATTTATACAACAAATAATTATATTTCAAGAGATATAGCACAACATTTTTTGCTCCATTTATAATTGAAAGATCGGCTGGGTGTGGTGGCTCTCACCTGTAATCCAGCACTTTGGGAAGCCGAGGTGGGCTTGAGCCCAGGAGCTCAAGACCAGCGTGGGGACCATGGTGAAACCCCGTCTCTATTAAAAATACAAAAATTAGCCGGGTGTGGTGGCGCACACCTGTAGTCCCAGCTACTTGGGAGGCTGAGGTGGAAGGATCACTTGAGCCCAGGAGGCAGAGGTTGCAATGAACCGAAATCGCACCATTGCTCTCCAGCCTGGGTGACAGAGCAAGCCACTGTCTCAAATAAATAAATAAAATAAAAATATAACTGGAAGGCCAGGCATGCATGCTTCCTCACTTAATGTTAATATAGTCATAGGTATTCAGGCCCTCTTTTTGGAGAGATGCTGACCTTTTAGATATTTTAGGATACATTTTACCATTTGGAAATTAGGGATATTTGAAGCCAGTATAGATAGATGGCCAAGATTAGTTTAGTTTAATGTATTAGTCAAGATTTTACTTCTTATTTATTAATCTTTTTATACTCTAAATCCAGTAGTTTTATCTGTGCCATTCTTTTTTTTTAAACAAAGAGTACCATTTGAGATGGTATCTTTTTTTTTTTTTTTGAGATGGAGTTTCACTCTTGTTGCCCAAGCTGGAGTGCAATGGTGCAATCTCGGCCCACACAACCTCCACCTCCCAGGTTCAAGCGATTCTCCTGCCTCAGCCTCCCTAGTAGCTGGGACCACAGGCATGTGCCACCACGCCTGGCTAATTTTGTATTTTTAGTAGAGAGGGGTTTCTCCATGTTGGTCAGGCTGGTCTCGAACTTCCGACCTCAGGTGATCCACCCGCGTTGGCCTCCCAAAGTGCTGGGATTACAGGCATGAGCCACCGCACCCGGCCTTGAGATGGTATCTTAACGCTTTCTCCCCCACTATAAAGCAGAGCCTGATGCAAGGATTGAGTGTTAACACCTTATTTAGGAGGTATCAGTACAAAGTGGTGAGGGTAGGTATGCAAGGGAAGGAAAGCCAAAGAACAATGCCAAGTGATGCTGGCTGGTGTTTGACAGTGAAATGCAGAGTCCCAGCCAGTCACTTAGTGGATATGTTCATTTCTGGAAGGGCTGCAAGGAGGAGCCGTGCCCTGGAGTAGTCCTCAGGAAAGCAGAGATGTTTTATCTGCTCACCTCTGTCTTGTCTCCTATTTCACACTGGCCAAGCCTCTCCCCTTGCACAGCTATTTCCCTACACATTTGGGTCGTACCATCTGACTCCTACCAAGCTCTAAGAAAGCCAGATTCCACCATGCAGAGTGATGCTTTATCCAAGCCCAAGGCAGTGGTCAGCAGAGCATGAGTGAGGTACCAAGCAAAACAGAAGGTGGCTGTTGATGGAACTTTGAAGAGTCCAGTGCCTGTGTCCCTAGGCAGAGACTCTCCTAGAACTGAGTGCTGTGGTGAACATCTGTCTCCACCCTCAGACCTTGATAACCTGATCTTTCATAAAAGTGGGTTGCAGAGGCCAGTGATTTTGCTTCATAATCATCCTAGGAGGAAGCTTCTAAATCCTCTAACTCAGGGGTTGGCAAACTGTGGCCTATGGGCCAAATTCAACTCACAGCTGTTTTTGTAAATGAAGCTTTCTTTATTGGAACACAGCCATGCCCTTTTGTTTACATATTGTCTATGGCTGGTTTTGCACGGAGATTGTAGAGCTGAGTACAAGCTGTCTCCAACTTAAAATGGTTGGACTTAATGATCTGACTTGGTGTAAAAGTGATACTCATTCAGTAGAAACTGTACTTTAGTTCAGTATTCAGTAAATTAGAAGAGATGTATAACACTTCACTACAAAATAGGCTTTATGATAGATGATTTTGCCCAACTGTAGGCTAACGGAAGTGTTCTGGGCACGTCTAAGGTAGGTGAGGCGAAGCTATAGTATTCAGTAGTTTAGGTGTAATACATGCATTTCTGACATACAATATTTGCAAGTTACAATGGGTTTCTCAGTATATAGCCCTGTCATAAGTTGAGGAGTATCTGTAGTTGCAGCAGAGACCACGTGGCTCACAAAGTGAAAATATTTACTCTCTGACCCTTAACAGAAAAAGTTTGACAATACCTGGTTTAAGAAATACAATCAGGCTGGGCGCGGTGGCTCATGCCTGTAAACCCAGCACTTTGGGAGGCTGAGGCGGGCGGATCACCAGGTCAGGAGATCAAGACCATCCTGGCTAACACGGTGAAACCCTGTCTCTACTAAAACAATACAAAAATTTAGCCCGGCGTGGTGGCGGGTGCCTGTAAGTCCCAGCTACTTGGGAGGCTGAGGCAGGAGAATGGCGTGAACCCAGGAGGCGGAGCTTGCAGTGAGCCAAGATCGCGCCACTGCACTCCAGCCTGGGCAACAGAGGAAGACTCCCAAAAAAAAAAAAAAGAAAAAAAAATAGAACCTGTTTGTTTTACATATATAGAAATGAAGTCCCTACATGGTAAAGGGACTTGATCCAAGTTATCTGATCATTTATAAGCCAAGCTGTGACCAGACTGCCCAGTCTTCTAATCTTTTCTTTTTTGCCTCAGTATTTGGAGGAATGGGCGTGGGTGGCAGTGACTTAAGTTGGAATGAGAATAACTGAGTTTGTGGATTAGTAGATAAAGAAAAATAATCTGAAATAACAATTTTTTAAGGGGAACCTATGCATCTTTTTAAAGCATGAACCCAAGTCCAGGAGAGTTGAAAATTGTTTTTAAGCTTTTTTATTTTATTTTATTTTTTGAGTTGACTTCCTGGGCTCAAGTAATCCTTCCACCTTAGCCTTCCAAGTAGCTGGGACCACGGGCACATGTCACCACACCAGGCTACTGGAAAAAAAAAAGTGTTTTATTTTTTGTTTGTTTTTTTTTTTTTTTTTGAAAAGGGGTCTTGCTGTATTGCCCAGGCTGGTCTTGAACTCCGGGCTCAAGCAATCCTCCTAGCTTGGCCTCCCAAAATGTTGGGATTACAGGCATGAGTACCACACTCAGGCTTTTAAGCTCTTTTGATGAAGAATCTAGATCTATAAATGTATTATGTTTGTGAGTGAAGCTTGGAGGACTAAACCAGGATGTGAGCTTTTGGATTCCTTTACCAAATAGTAATTTTCTTGATTTCTTGCTTTAATTTTTCTTTAAATGAGTGGATTCCCATTTAACTTTATTATGCCAGGAACTAATGTGAGTTTCTGGATAAGTTTTCCAGTAGAACACTTTTAACTTTTCTTTGTTACAAATAATTGGATCCTTTTCTAACTCCCCAAATAGAATGAACGGCCCTGATAATTCCGTGTTAGTAAAAGTTACTCTGAGAAGGTTCTGTACCCAAAAACATCCATCTATTTTCTTCTGTCCATCTGTGTTGAGCAAATGTGAGACTAAAAAGATGTGCATGTGGCACATTTGGTTGATTAAATTAGGGTTGTGTGCGTGTGCGTGTGCGTGTGTGTGTGTGTGTGTGAGAGAGAGAGAGAGAGAGAGAGCGCCAGCCTAATTTATATAAAGCCTAATTTTGGCTTTATTATTTTTCTTTAATGGATTCTTAGTGGAAGGCTGTTAGAGCTTAAAGCTTCCTATTAATCCGCTTCTGTGTGGGTTTTGTTTTCTCTTCCAGGATATCTGTTCTAATGTGTAATGTTTAGGTAATACTTACGTGCATAACACACCCCTCATTTTTCACCAGTGTTTAAGGCCAATAATCTCCCATTTGTGGCAAATGCCAAGTGGCTTAAAATCAGTCACACTGCTAGTATGAAGTTGAAGACCCACACAAGTAAAAAGACAAAAGAGACAGATTTTGTTGTTTGCTCTATTCTAGGAAGTTGAGTTACTTTGCAAGACTGTTTACTGGTAAACAGTGTGAGAACGTTCCTCACTGTCTGTTAGCTGGAGTCAGTTATTAGCAGCATGTGGTTCAGATATGGAAGTGGAACAAAAATAAATGTGTAGAATAGGATCCAGAAATCTTCTAGAATATTCAGTGACCCAGAATATTCCACTCCTAGCTGTATACCCAAGAAAATTAGAAACACATGTCCGCACAAAAAGCTGTGCATGCATGCTCAGTTCAGAGGAGCATTATTTATTATGGCCAGCAGCAACCAAAATGCCCATCAACTGATGAATGGATAAACAAAATGTGGTTTTATCCATACAATGGAATATTATTCAGCCATAAAAAGGAATGAAGGTACTGGCTGATACATGCTACAACGTGGATGAACCTTGAAAACATCACAGTAAGTCAAAGAAGCTAGACACAAAAAGCCGTGTGCCATATGATTCTGTTTATATGAAACGCCTAGAATAGAGAAATCCACAGAAAACCACCCTGGTGGTTGCGGGGGGCTGGAATTAATGGCGAGTGACTGCTGATGGGTACAGGAAACCTTTTTGAGACAATAAAAATGTTTTAAAATTAGGTAGTGGTGCAGGTTATACAACTCTGCAACTACACCAAAAACCATTATATTATATGCTTTTAGAGGGAGAATATAATGATATGTGAATTATATTGCAATAAAAGTGTCATTAAAAACAGGCATGTGTGGGCATGGTGGGCGTTTATGACTTTCTTGGCATCCTTTAGAAACTGTTCTTTTTTTTTTTTTTTTTTTTTTGAGACAGAGTCTTGCTGTGTCTCCCAGGCTGGAGTGCAGTGGTGCGATCTCAGCTCACTGCAACCTCTGCCTCCCGGGTTCTAAGGGATTTCTCCTGCCTCAGCCTCCCGAGTAGCTGGGATTACAGGTGCCCGCCACCACGCCCGGCTAATTTTGTATTTTTAGTAGAGATGGGATTTCACCATGTTGGCCAGACTGGTCTCAAACTCCTGACCTCAGGTGATCCACCAGCCTCACCCTCTCAAAGTGCTGGGAATACAGGCATGAGCCACCGTGCCCAGCCTAGAAACCATTCTTTAGACGTCTTGGTTAGGGAGTCTTTCTGCCTGATTGCCAAACTTTGGTGGCTGTCAGAAATACCTCAGAAACTGAATTTGTTTAAAAAACAAAACAATACGCAGATTCTATCACTGACCTTCAGAATCTATTTGGAAAGAGAAAAAATGTCAACTTTATATTTTTCAAAGTTTTCTAACAGTCACCACCTATTTTTACTTGCAAGGACACTTTGTAATAATAAAATGGTGGAGGCATAGTCAAATATGATAAAGTTGAAGAACAAATTTAAATCCAATTTCCTCTTATAGAAATTTAATGAGAAAACACAACTTCTTTAAATAGGTAAACATGTATCGTAGCCCCAAGGTTAAAGGTTATATAATCATAAACAATTGTAGAATCTCATGGTGGAGCTATTGAAGACAACTCAATTTTATGGTGACAAGACTTAGAATGAGTATAAAACTGCCAAGAAAGGCCCTTCACCTGGCCAGTGTTTATATTCTTAAGTGTCATCAGCGTGGCTGACTTGTGTATATTTTCCAGCCTTTATTCCTGTCTGTATAAGAGGATGTAATGTCAGGTCTTATAATTTAAAAGCTTTAGGGTCAATAGCTCAAAAATTGTTTGGATCTCAGCATTTTTGCTATTAAAAAAAATACGCATGCACTCTGCTTTCAACTTTGTTTCTAGCTGAGGCTAAGTCAAAGAATTTGGGGCGGCCGGGCACGGTGGCTCACGCCTGTAATCCCAGCACTTTGGGAGGCCGAGGCAGGTGGATCACGAGGTCAGGAGATCGAGACCATCCCGGCTAACACGGTGAAACCCCGTCTCTACTAAAAATACAAAAAATTAGCCGGGCATGGTGGCAGTCGCCTGTAGTCCCAGCTACTCGGGAGGCTGAGGCAGGAGAATGGCATGGACCCGGGAGGTGGAGCTTGCAGTGAGCTGAGATCGCACCACTGCACTCCAGCCTGGGCGACAGAGTGAGACTCTGTCTCAAAAAAAAAAAAAAAGAATCTGGGGCTTGTACTGTTTTCATTTGTACATTCTGCTTAGCACCCTGGCATCCGGACAAGATGAACAGCATCCCTGCCTTCAAGGAACCTAGAGTCTCATGTGCAGCAGTTCAGGGCTTGGAGGTTTGGAGGAGTTGTAAAGTTTCTTCTTTCATTTTTCTCTTCTATGGAGATCTTTAGACTGGGGCATCCTAATTTGCCTCTACTTTGGTTAGGATGAGTGTGCTGGCCTGTAGTCACTTGTCTCTTTACCATTCATTACATGGCAGAGCCCAGTGGCTTAGTGGAGTCCAGGCACTAATCCCATAGCAGGATCTCTACCAGTCATTAGATCAACCAATACTCGTTAATTACAGGCCAAAGGAAGTACAGGTCCACTGTGCATTGTGTACCTATCAGGAATGACTTTTGCTTGATTTGAACTCTTTTTGAAAAGTGCTGGTCTGTGATTACTGGACTCCTAGGGAAATGGCATTATAATGTTTTGGGGATGGCAGGGAGGTGGCAGGCAGGCAAGGTCAGGACCTCTGGAATCCAGGAGAGCTGTCCTGCAAAGACACAGGGAGGGTAGATGTCACTTGCTGGATTGTCATTAGACTAGAGACTGTCAACAGAAGCTTCCATTCTGTGAACACAGTGCTTAAAAATGTTGTTAGTTTTCAACATTGAAAAATTGGGAGTTTTTTTCATAAACATCTGGATATCTATCTTCTTTCAGAAAATCGTGAGGTGTGGCCCCACCAGCCCCACCTTCCTGCATGAACACAGCTGGTTGGGGCTGAGAAGGTTACCACTGCCTGCCATTTTTTTTTAAATACTTAATTGGGCTTCATGCATGTGTTTTCCGTGTTTAGTTTTGTGGGTGTCTGAGTTTGGGCCCGATGAAAAGAGGGTGCCTGGTGATTTTACATCAAGTATTGCGGGTGAGGGTGGCATCAGACACAAAGTCAGGAAGATATATATATATATATGTGTGTGTGTGTGTGTGTATATGTGTGTATATATGTGTATATACATGTATGCATGTATATACATATACATACATGTATGTGTGCACATACATACACACATGTATGCGTACACATACATGCATGTATGTGTGCACATGCATACACATGCATGTATGTGTGCACATGCATACACATGCATGTATGTGTGCACATACATACACATGCATGCGTGCACATACATACACATGCATGCATGCGTGCACACACACACATGTGTGTGTGTATATATATGTATATATATAGAGAGAGAGAGCGAGAGAGAGAGATGGAGTCCTGCTCTGTCACCCAGGCTGGAGTGCAATGGCGCGATCTCAGCTCACTGCAACCTCTGCCTCCCGGGTTCAAGCGATTCTCCTGCCTCAGCCTCCTGAGTAGCTGGGATTATGGGCATGCGCCACCACACCTGGCTAATTTTTGTATTTTTTGTAGAGACGGGATTTCACCATGTTGGTCAGGCTGGTCTTGAACTCCTGACCTCGTGATCTGCCCTCCTTGGCCTCCCAAAGTGCTGGGATTAGAGGCACAAGCCACCGCGCCCGGCCTAGGAAGACATTTTATGAATGAAATTGGAAATGAGAGATTATGAAGGGGACCAAGCAAGAGAATAAAAAATCTAGGGCGAGCAGACTTATTAGTCAACAGGTATGAAGCACCAGTTTCGAGAGGGATCTTAAAACCCATCCTACTCTGCCTTTTTTTCTGGGGCTTTTATGTGTGTCCAACATTAGTGCAGGAAGCTCTGCCATTCTGGGGCTTGTGTGGAGCCTGTGGGGTGGGGTGTGGGAATGGGAACCTGTGGTGCGGCGGGAAGTTTTGGGCTGCAGGGAGGATCTGTCTGG